>NC_042297.1:20434443-20734443 GCF_901000725.2 Takifugu rubripes | reverse complement strand
GACACCAGACCTATAGGGGTCTTCTGCAACTGTTACCATGGCAACATGCCGTGTAAGGGGCTGGAGTTGGGGGGCTGGGACCACCTTCATCTTCCTTATCCTCATCGTCAGCTTCTGTGAAATTGGCTGTTGCCGCTTTGGTGCAGAGGGTTCGACTCGGCTGGCTTCAGCAGCTCGGAGACTCTTGATGGTGGGAGGACGGGGACGAGGACAGGGACGGGGACGAGGACAGGGATGGGGCGGGGATGGGGACGGGGACGAGGACGGGGACAGGGACGGGGACGAGGACAGGGATGGGGCGGGGATGGGGATGGGGACGGGGACGAGGACGGGGACGAGGACAGGGACGAGGACGGGGACGAGGACAGGGATGGGGCGGGGACGGGGACGAGGACGGGGACGAGGACAGGGATGGGGACGGGGATGGGGACGAGGACGAGGACAGGGATGGGGCGGGGGCGGGGATGGGGACGGGGACGAGGACAGGGACGGGGACGAGGACAGGGATGGGGACAGGGATGGGGGCGGGGACGGGGATGAGGACGGGGACGGGGACAGGGACAGGGACGAGGACAGGGACGGGATCAGTCAGAGCAGGGAGGGCACCAGCGATACCTGCCTGATATGATCACACCTGTGTCACCGTTAAACAGACCGGCGGCACCACACTTTCTTTCGGTAACACACTGCAACACTCAGCCAGTGAATCCTACACACATTAACACAAGCAGATATATGTATGAGCCTCCCTTGAGTCTGCTTAGAGAGCTCGCTCCCGAGATGCAGACTAACGGGGTGGGGGGGTAGATCCTGTTCTACATCGCAGAGGCCCCCCCGGGTCACGATGTCTTGCTAGGATAATCAATCGCAGGCAGCAACAGGGGGGAAAGATGAGCGCGGCCATTCTGCCCCACCGAACACCAGCATATACGTGCAATAGGTCCACAACACACACACACACACACTCAACCACGCACACACTCACAAACACGCGCGCGCGCACACACACAAGATATGAGACATTCAGAATGCACCATTTTTTCCCCGCTCATCCTCCTTTTTAACAAACTAAACATACAGTTTGCAGGTGTGGAAACATGTCTAATCCACGATTTAACATATTTAGGCTGATTTCTGTGTTGGAGGAATTGTTCAGGGAGGAAGAAACCGGAATCCTCAAATCCGCTGTCGAGGGTTCCAGTGTTTCCTCGAATTACCGCCAATTATCTGTCCCGATTGCTGCGATGTAGCGGATGTAAATGTGCAACATCTGGGCGCTCTGGCTGTGCCACCGGCAGCTGTTCGCTGGAATCACCCCGCAGAAGCGCGTAGCCGAGCAACAACGCTCCCTGGACCTCGCGGATAAATGAGAAAAAAGCAATTAAGCCTGGCAGCACAGTTTCATCCTTCCAAACGCTAAATGAATGAATATTTCTCCGAGCACTTTGCACCCCCCGAGTGTGCGACGGCGCCGGGATCATCTGTCACATGCAGCGGGACCAACAGGTGCCGCGGATCCATGAACCGCCGCGGAGGTGTTGTTGGTGTGCGAGGGCGCTGCAGACGTGGGCCAGGGGATTTCCTAAAGAGCACCACGCGCTTCAAGTGTGAAGGAGGAAAATGTCCAAATGATTGCTGGAGGCAGAACGTCGGTCAGGTGTGGGGGGGTCAGCAGCCGCTCCATTTGATTATGCGAGCATTGCAATTAAATATTTATAGCTGCCTTTTAGGCCAGGGAAGTGGAAGGAGCTGCTCTCTGTTTCCGTCCCCCGCCTCTTTTGCTGTGTTTATCTTTCCTCTCCTACTTAAACCCTTGTTAGAGGAGAATCCTCCCAGGAGTCTCAGCAGCTTTAGCAGGTGTTAACCCCTCTCTGGGAGGAGTCCTCCTGAGGCAACAAACTATCTGCTGAGCATCACTTCTTATTCCCACAGCAGCCTGCAGACTGTCACTCACATAGGTGGGGCTGGTGGACAGCTGCAGGAGCCCCCTCCCCCCAAAACAACCTTTTTGAGTGCCTTTGGGCTGCTGCTCAATTCACTGGTCTGCTGGAGAGTTGGGAGCTCATTTTAACTGGAAGGTTGGGTTAAGGTTCAGGTAAAGAAAAAGGCTCAGCGTCTATCCTGGGCTCACTGGAAATGCGTCTGTCTCCATGTGTAGGTTAGAGCAGACCAACACACACGTTACTTTATTCAATCCTGGGGCAGAAATATGGATTCAGCACAGCTGTTTTAGGAGCCTTTCTCACTGGAAGCCTAATTATCATGAATAAATGAATACAGCGTTGTCTCTTATTCTATGTTACAGCAATGGTAATTAGCCTAATAAGAGCGGGGGCTGGTTTTCTCTGCGAGCCATATCATGCATACGCGCTGATTTTTAACGATTTTTCCGTAGTAAATGCCTGCTGTGGAGACGGGTCGATGGATCTGGTGACGGTACTGGCAAATCTATCAGCTGAAATACTGAGAAAAGCACTACCTCTGTACATTAGAAGATGTTGGCTTGGCTCCAAATGATGAAGCTCCAAATCCGGCAACCTGCCAAGAAATGGCGTTTGAATAAATCTGCTGAAACAGAACATTGAATGCAGTCAAAGGTTTTAAAGGACTTTTCAGAGCAACTGGCGATGCCGGTTATGCCGGTTACAGGTATAGGTGGCAGTCCTCCATCTTCTAAGACCTCT
The DNA here is from genome assembly GCF_901000725.2 of Takifugu rubripes. Classification (NCBI taxonomy): domain Eukaryota; kingdom Metazoa; phylum Chordata; class Actinopteri; order Tetraodontiformes; family Tetraodontidae; genus Takifugu; species Takifugu rubripes. The sequence goes on along the minus strand of NC_042297.1, from coordinate 20,731,759 downwards.
AACCTTGATCTTCTAGTCCAACAAGAAACTAACTTGGCTAAAAATGTGCATAAACCAGAGCAAATTCATGTTCAATGGTTTCAGATCTTTGAGAGCAAAAACATTTTAGCATCTGCAACTGATGATGGTTAGAATCTAAATTTGATTTCATCTGCATTTAATTGACTTTTTGTACAGTTTAAACAGCTGCGAACATTCTGTGATACTAATGAGGTGGGGGCGCCAAAAGCTCCTCAGAGGTCCTCCTCTCTCTCTCTGTCTCTCTCTGTCTCTCGCTCTCTCTCTACCTCTCTCTGTCTCTCTCTGTCTCTCGCTCTCTCTCTCCTTCTCTCTCTCCCTCTCCCCCTCTCTCTCTCCCTCTCGCTCTCCCTCTCTCTGTCTCTCGCTCTCTCTCTACCTCTCGCTCTCTCTCTCCCCTCTCTCTCCCCTCGCTCCTCATCTCCTCTTCGCTCTCTCCCCTCTCTCTCTCTCTCTCATCTCTCTCTACTCTCCTCTCTCTCTCCCTTCCTCTCTCCCTCTCTCTCCCTCTCTCTCTCCTCCTCCTCTCCTCTCCCCCCCTCTCTCCTCACTCCTCGTCCTCCTCTTCTCTCGCTCTCTCTCTCCCTCCCCTCATCCTCTCTCTCTCTCTCCTCCTCTCTCTCCTCTCTCCTCTCCTCTCCCTCTCCTCCTCCCTCTCTCTCTCTCTCTCTCCTCTCTCTCCCTCTCTCTCCCTCCCTCTCTCCTCTCTCTCCCTCTCTCGCTCTCCCTCTCTCTGTCTCTCTCTGTCTCTCGCTCTCTCTCTCCTTCTCTCTCTCCCTCTCCCCCTCTCTCTCTCCCTCTCGCTCTCCCTCTCTCTGTCTCTCTCTCTCGCTCTCCTCTCTCTCTCGCTCTCTCTCTCCTCTCTCCTCTCTCTCTCTCTCTCCTCTCTCTCTCTCTCGCTCTCCCTCTCTCTGTCTCTCTCTGTCTCTCGCTCTCTCTCTCCTCTCTCTCCCTCTCTCCCCCTCTCTCTCCCTCTCGCTCTCTCTCTCCCTCTCTCTCTGTCTCTCGCTCTCTCTGACCTTTACTGTACGGGGCACCTATGAGGCGTGTGGGAGGACCTCAGGTGAGCCACCGCCTGCAGCATGCTCGCCACATGTGCTGTATGATGATAGCTGAGCCTTTTTGGATGTTTTGGGGGGGGTAGTGATTGTGTTTATGTGAGTGTGAGCGTGATGTCGAGCCGTCTGTCCTCTCTTTCCTAACGGGCCGCACTTCAAAATATCAAACTGTCTTGAGGACGGCAGCTTGCGTCACTGTTGCTTTGTTTTCGTCAGTACCTCCTTGCCACCTTCATCCCCGTTGGTGAGGTTGCAGCACACCTGCTCACATGGGCTGTTTACCCCAGTGACCCGAGACCTTCCTGAGAAACTCTGCCTCACTGCCTCATTATATGCTCTATACATGCTGCCTAGCCATATTCCCTCCCAGAGGGACTTGTCACGTCTTCAAAGCAGCTTTAATGTTATAACCAGTGTAATTACAGAGCCGTGGTCTGATTCTGTGGTTGCGTGTTTTCTTCCTTCTGACTGCATCGAGTCTTGTTTGCCTGATATTTTAACAGCAGATTAGATCTGAGTGTTTGAGGCATTGCTTGAATTCTGAGAGGGAAACGCCTCTCTTGCATTGCTACACGTTAAAGCAGCTCTACCAGCGCTAGCGGGCGCCTGTTAGCCCCGTGTCCTCCCAGCACAGCGTGATAATTGGAGCACTGTTGCCTGTCCTGAGCTGCAGTGGTGCAGCACATCTGGCCTGAACCCACCTGCGGTACCAATTAAAACTCTGGCTCAATAATAAAAGTGACAGATTTGTGTCGCTGAAAGTTCAGGATGGATGTTTAACATGGCTCTTTTGTTGACTACAGTTATTCTGTAATTAACTGAAGACAAACGCGAGCGTGTGAAACCTCTGATAGCTTCATGGTGGATCCTTAAATCTACCCCCCCATCTCCATCCACGCTTCCCTTTTAGCCACAGAGATGGAAATGATCTCCGCTCCCTCATGCCTGGCCAGCTGACTGTGCTTTATTTGATTCTAATATGTTCAGCTGTGGGCTGATCTGGTGGAGACCAAAAGGAATCTATAATGTCAAATGTTTCAGAGGATTGGGAACATATGGGAACAGTGTTCATGACTCTGCAAAATCCAACGAAAGGCGCAAACCCAATCGAGTTTAACCAGAGAAGAAGTTGATTCAAAACCAGGCCCACACAAGGTTTAATCACCCTCTTGCTGTTTTTGCTCTTTTCAAGGCTTTTAGGGTGTTTTGAGTTTCCTGTGCTCCCACTTCTTCAATTACCTTCGTTAGAATTGGATCAGCACTTCATCTCACTTGACCAGGCTGATCATTGTGTCTATTCAGGAAGTGAAGTCTCAGCTGTGTCACCAAAGCCATGTCCTTCGCATCGGCCCATTATCGCTGCTGAAAAGGCAACAGCAGAAATGTATAGTATAGTATAGTATAGTATAGTATAGTATAGTATAGTATAGTATAGTATATACAGCAGCTGTAGGGTGGAAACGCAAGATGGGCACCTCCTGCAGTGAAAGCAAGGCGAGAAAATAAATGCAAAGCGAGGAGGGGTGAAGAGCAGAAGATGCAGGCGGCTGAGAAAAGAGTAGTGGACCAAATAAGAGTTAAAAAATATATGAGTGGAGAATACACAGTTGCCATGGAGACCAAGAAAGCCATCTTATTACGGCGTACATGCGATGCAAACCTCACAAACACACATTTGTCTCACACGTGTCCCTACTGGAGTGCCGCCTCTCCAACCGCTCAACGATGTGAATTCGTTTTAACAGAGATGGCTGAGTGCGTTCTAAAGCTGGGACAGAGCCTTCGGAGGACACCCGCGGGGGGCTGGCGTCCAAAACCGCTGGGCGCTCTGTCCTCCACAGAGTAATCAGGAAAAGGACCGACTCGACGTGACGTCCCACCACTCAGCTGCTACCAGTAGCTGTGCAGGGAAAAGAGGAAGAAAAACGAGAAGAAGTTCAGTTGAGGCCGTCTGGAAGCATCTGGAAATAACTTTAAATCCTTAGACAAGAGGTTTCCCTCAGACACTCGTTGGCCCCGTCAATCGCTTTAATGAAGGAGAAATGGGCTGTTTATACTTCTGCCAACACTGATTCGCTGGGCTGACATATGGAATAAAGATACGCCCATTATGATCGCGTTCCAAAAGGTAATAACATTTGTAACCCCCCCCCCCCCTTTCTGCATATCTAAAACCTAATTAGTTGCATGGATGGCAGGACCAACCATCATCTGATGGTTATATACAATGACGGGATGGCTTGGATCTGCAGGGAGGGACAGGAAATCCACTCCATTGGTTTAAATTGGTCAGTTCCCGCACAAATCCATGACTGGCTCTTCGTATACTGTATAGGGGAAATGATGTTCTCACAGTGCAAAGAAGACGCACATCAGGCTCTGATTGGTCGCACAGAACCACACCAGGCTCGTCACAGTGGGGAAGTGATTGGTGTTGGCTACAGGTAGTAAGACTCTACAGCTTCTTCTGTGCGGATTAAAACGCTGCTGCGCCTCTCCGGAGCGTTTTACTGCCACAAGGCGTGAAGATACTGTATGAGAAGAGCGGCGGGAACCGCTGGTTCTGCCCCGCAGCGCGCACACGCTCACAATTCAGCACCTCGGACAGCGCACGGCGACGGTGCGCGAATTCAACCGGTGGCTCTCAGCAGAAGCGGTTTTTCACTCCGTCCTCCCTCATCGCGTGTGCACGGCTCGGGCTTCTTTTCCGATTCCTCCCCGTCTGTAGGCGTGCCGCCGGATGCGTGGTTGAATCCGGGAGCCGTGCTGTGCCGAGCAGCGTGGAAGAGGTGCCAGTGCGACGGGCGGAGCGGTGCGGGGTGCTGGTGGTGGTGCCGAAGAGACCCTCCATTTATAAGGATGCTGATGGGAAATGCCTGGAGACAGAGATGACGAGATTTGTCAAAAGGCGCTTGAACTCCTGTCCGATCTTTGCTCGAAGGGGGAAGTGCAGAACGAACACTGCCTGGATTTTATCTACCATTTCCGAGACCTCGCCAGGCCACGATACTCGGATTCAGGTGAGAAAACCGTGCGCTCGCCTCATTTAATTGAAGTGAGCATGTGGCTTCCGTGACGGCGCTTTATCAACGATCTCGTGGTTTCACCTGGCTCCTAAAACACTGATTTAAGACGCACATCACAACGGTTCTCTACTCTACACACCCTTTTCCACCACAGCCTCCCGGGAGTCTCGTTTACACCAAACGCGTCGTGTTAATAAAGTTGATTCGCAGATGCCGACACGGCGTTTCAGACCGGTTCGGTTCGTTTTGCATATCCACCAGTACACTTTTACTTTTCCCCACCAAGTTTTTTTTTGCACATTAGGTCCTTGTTTTATTAAACTGGTGCACGCAGAGGAAATCCCACACGGGAGAGGAGGAGGGGATTTATTTAAGAAGCAAAGAGAACAAACCGAATCCAGGCCGGTGGTGTGTGCCCACGGATCGTTATGAAAACCCAGGTTAACCCACTTTATCAGACCATCTGAATCGTGTGTGCGTGCGTGGCTGTGTGTAAAGCAGAGAAAAGGGGAGTGGGCTAAAGTGAAGCGGCTCGTTCAGCGCGAGCTGCAGTCCTCCACACGCTCCATTCATGCTGCCTCCAGTAGTTTGCATGATCATCCATCATCATTCTCCACACTTTCGCTGGCCCACTCTGCGCCTCTCTGCTCCAACATTTCCCTCCTCCTGCTGTTCCCCGAGCGTCTCTTCTCTTCTCTCTCCATCATATATGACGCTGCTCATCAGTTTCACAGCTGTTAAAGGGAGCAGAACGCACGCAGGTGATGCGCGCACACTAACCTGGAGAGGCCGACCTATATGAGGGCAGGAGAGGCCGTGGAAGGTGAAATTGGATTTCCAAAGGGGCCTTAGAAAGCCATAATGGCAGGTTGAAGATCTCATATAATGGAGATTACTAGTTGTCAGCTGTCACAAGTCCATCCAGATAGATCCCTAGTTTCTCCATTCCTTTGTACTGATTCAAACTGCTGTATAGTTAACCTTCTGGTATATGGAGCTTTTGGCAAAAGGACATAACTGTGCAGAAAAGGAGACGTAATAGATTACACCTGAAGCATCGTGCATGTTCTCTCCACTCAATGATGACAGTAATTAAATGCTAGCGCACGGCTGTGCTGCTCGGTCTGTTGGGTTAGCAACTTTAGGTGTGTAGCTTCTGATTCTTGCCCGTCATTGTTAAAGGTTCTCTATTAAGACACTCAGTAGGATGGAGTCCAATGTCCAAAGTCTGAAAGTGAAGCTTCTTGATGCTGCAGTGAGGCAGTTTTATTCTCTCAAATTTCAGATTTATTTGGACGATTAAGGTGAGAAGTTGCCAGCAAGTAGAAGTTTCAGATGCTGCTTTTTCAGCACCGGCCCGCCTCCTACACTCCCACACCTCTTTAGGTTCTACACTGTAAAATGGGTTCACACTCTTTGCCGCGATGAAGTTGCCGAGCGCCAACAGCAGCTCTGGCGGCGGCCCACCGAGCCCACCGTGGACTCAGATGGCGAGCCCCTGCGTTCCTGCGTGGTGCGTTCCTGCTGGACTGCTGAGCACAGAAGGGACGGTTTGTCTGAGTTCCTGTGTGAGGTCTCACGACATCGCCCACACGGACTCGGTCGTGATGCGGCTCGATTTGGAACATAGGTGAAATAAAACAGGCAGGACTATTCTTAGGGCTGGTTTTCATTGCTCACATGAACCCAGGAATATTGTTTATGTTAATAGAAATGGAAATTCAAGCCCTTCCAGTCCGACTGTGGAATTATTGATCGGACTGTACAGATGCTCGCTGTCATTTCATGAACTCTGCCTTTGTTGATGACTGACTGATTGAATGAGTGCAGATTGCAGGTTTTTTCCTCTGTTTATGCTAAAGCAAATGTATTAACACCTGAGCAGTGTCATGTTTACTGAAGTTGCCAGTCTTATAACTTGTTTAAATAGGGATTATTAATGAATTTCATTTCATTTATTACTGTCTAATTCACTCTTGACCAAGTTAATGCAAATGAATATGAATCAAACTCTGGACCTAAACTGGCCCCATGTCCGTATCACTGGCCGTGAGGCTTGTCCAGCGCCGGAGATGGAGGGATTACAGCGTGGGTGTGTAGGACACGGGGTTTTAAGATATCCTCAAAAATATCTATTTAGATACTCCAATAAACCAGACAAAAGTATCAGAGGCAGGAAGACAGTCCCAAAACTGTCAGCAGGCTTCCACAGAATGATGGAGACAAGGAAAGCAAGATTCTGACTTTGAAAAGTTGCTGGGAGTGAGTAGAACTCACCCCAGCAGAATGGTTCTGAGCCTGAGCTGGAACATCTGGCAGGCTGTTTGACAGGCTGCTGCAGGCTGACTTCAGGTGTGGCCTCCTGCACCGCTGATCTTGCAGTCTGCCCTCCTTGAATTATCTATGGGGCATGAACAGTATGGTCACATGCACGCATGCAGGTGCAGTTCGGCTGTGTTCCTCCACCTTGGCCAGTGTTCCTTCTCTCCCTGACTTGTTCTGGACCTCTGCTGTATACGCTGCACAATGCACACTGGAACCATCCCACTAACACCTATAGATTCCTACAATCACATGCAACATCGATACAAACACACCATCATGAAACAGGCCAGCTATTAAATATTAAAACAGCGAACGTGGCACAGTAACTCATAAACGGCGGCGGTCTTTATCGTGTGGATGCAGCAGAATATCCAGCCAGGAAATAAGCCGGAAATTCCCCATTGTTGCTATTTCAAAGATGCAGCAACCAAGGGAATCATGTCAATAGTTACAGAATATTTAACAGCCGTCTTTGGCCATAAAAAAGCACCTTATCTCGCTACGTACTAGCCTCATCTTTAGCCGAACCCTAATCTGCCGACCCGCCTGCTCCTCATGGTGTTTTTGTGTGTTCCGCTGCCACAGCTCAGTGACACAACTGCCCGTGGGTCATGAAGGCACGCGTTAATTACAATCAAGTGGACACCGCATCGCTCATTTGGAGACATCGATCGCGATACCGTAACGATACCGTAACGATTAATCTCCAGTCTTTTGTCGCTTCATTAAAACTCAATTACAAGATCAGCTGTGAATGGCATCGTGGGAACATCGGAGATTTTCAGACTGATTAAGATTCGAGCATTTTTGAGTAGATGATGATTGAGCACATTTCAACATTTTGACATGGTATTAATCAAATACGACGACAGGCGCATCCTGCTGTTGTGCACGTTTCCTGTGATGAACGACACATTTCATCATGAATTACAGTTTGTGTATTTTACAGAGAGTGAATTTGAACAGCAGGAGCCACCTGCTCCAGGTCCGACACACTTTTCCTCACTCATCAACTGAGGACTTCAGAATTGGGCCTGGTGAATAATCGGTCTGGGATGCTGCTACAAGGCTGAGGAAGATAATTAAATAATGCAGTTAATCCTAATTAATCTCGTTGAGGAAAAGAAAAGGGGAATAGCTTGCACAAAGCTAATTCCACTCTTTGAATACACCAAGGTTTTCTTTTCTCTTCAGACGTAATTCCATTTTGGAAACAAATAGAAATTTGCAGCACTTTCATTTCTGTTTCTCTCGTTGCCTTTTCAGATGTTTCCGTCAGTCTGCTGTCGCTGGTTGTGACCGCCTGCGGCTTGGCTCTGTTCGGGGTCTCGCTCTTCGTCTCCTGGAAGCTCTGCTGGATACCATGGAGGGAGCGAGGGCTTTCTCCCACCACCAAGGAGGCACAGGGGCATCTCAACCCCACGATGAGCCCCCTGTCCTCACAACTCGCCGCCGAGCAGCCAGTATACACGGCCGTGGACCCCCCTGCACACGACCCCCGTGACTTGTCGCAGTGCTCCATGGCCAGAGAGCCCACTCCGATGGCGTCTGTGGTCTCGGTGGAAGCTCCAGTCACGCCAATGTCCCCACCACCTGTGGTCCTGGCCGCACCAGAGGCAGCCATGAAGATCAGTCACACGTCTCCAGACATTCCGCTGGATGCCCAGAGCAAAGCCCAAGAGAACGGAGTTCACACCACCCCTCGTATGCAGAGGCAGACCACCGAGCCCCCGCCGTCTGGCCACTCGATGTCAGAGATGGGGTGAGTAGAGAATTGTTTGTTTCTTGACCATCACTTCTTTAGATGAACAAATGTTGACAGATGATGGATGTTCTTGGTTTCTTCTGCCCACAGGCAGGGGTCCATTCGCAGACACATGAACCTGTCCAACCCTGACTTCAACGTGGCTCAGTTCCAAAGACAGGACTCCCTCACCGGAATGGGCCTGGGCCTGGGCCGTCTCAAACCTGAGCTCTACAAACAGCGCTCCCTGGAGGGAGAAGAGGGTGGCCGCAGGGGTGGGGGCTGTGGATGGCTCCACTTTATCCTCAAGTTTGACTGTGACCTGGAACAGTTAATCGTTAAGATCCACAAGGCAGAGGACCTCCCAGCCAAGGACTTTTCCGGTACCTCTGACCCATACGTGAAGATCTACCTGCTGCCTGACCGCATGACGAAGCACCAGACGAAGGTGCACCGCAAGACGCTGAACCCCGTGTTTGACGAGGTCTTCCTGTTCCCCGTGGCGTACTCTGAGCTACCTACACGAAAGCTGCACTTCAGCGTCTACGACTTCGACCGCTTTTCACGCCACGACATCATCGGCCAAGTGGTCGTGGACAACTTCCTGGATCTGGCAGATTTCCCGAGGGAGACAAAACTGTGTCGGGACATCCAGTACATCTCCACGGTGAGCCAACCTTCTGAACGGATGTCCTGTCCTCCTAGATACAGTTGGACACCCCATAATGGACCTCTGGAGGTTGCTTTATTGACAAGCTTTTGTGTGAGAGCTCATCCAACTGCAATACATTTTCAGGGAGTCATTAGAAGCTAAATACTAAAATAGGAAAACCACAATTACACTTTGCCCAGGTGGGCTCCATGTCTGTGCAGTGAATGAGCTGCACCCACGCAGGGGTGACTTGCTGCTTTTACAGGGAGAAAAAGGTGGTTAGCCAAGTGTGTTCCATAACTCCGAGCACATTTTGATAATGATCACACTTCATTGTGGGTATGGAACCGTGAGGAGACAGCTGCGTTTCTGTGTCCCTGCTGAAAGTAATAAGCGCCACCAGGGACCAGGTTTGTCCAGCTCCATCTCTCAGCACACCGGCTATGCTAATGACTCGTCTGCACTGCAGCCATTTTAATGAGCCTTGTGTGAGGCTGCTTTACCGGCTCATCCGTCAATACCTGCTAAATATAGACCAAAGCAAGCTGTGAAAATCTATCTATCTATCTATCTATCTATCTATCTATCTATCCATCTATCTATCTATCTATCTATCTATCTATCTATCTATCTATCTATCTATCTATCTATCTATCTATCTATCTATCTATCTATCCATCCATCCATCCATCCATCCATCCATCCATCCATCCATCCATCCATCCATCCATCCATCCATCCATCCATCCATCCATCATCCATCCATCCATCCATCCATCCATCCATCCATCCATCCATCCATCATCCATCCATCCATCCATCCATCCATCCATCCATCCATCCAGTAGAACCATAAGGAGCCATGGGAAAGTGGCTACACAGCTACTCCAACATCCTGTGTACTGGGACCAGTACTGAAGCCATTAAAATGAAGCAACCTGAAACAATGAACTTTGCATCTGCACATGGAGGCGGAGTCCTGCGCTCTGTAATGTCATGGAGGTCACGATCCTGCGCTGTGCACGATGGCTACCACACCAAATGGTTGAGCAAGTACACGCATATTTCAGCATGTTTCATGTTCAGCGTATTCTCCTGCTGTTAGATCCTTTGTGCAGGAGCGAGCTGACATTTGTACTTATCTTAAAAGCTTTTGTCGTTCCGTGTTTTAACCACCACTGTGTCACGGTCCCGACACTTTGAAGACATTTCAATTGTGTGAACCTGAGCAGATATATGCTGGAATTCATATTCATGTTCTCCAAAAGCCCTTGTCAAGATCACAGAGGGTTCTCTGAGAGTGAAACAAGGCTGTTTCAGGTGAACGAGCACCAAAACATGTTTTAGATTCATTTATTTTCACCCCCATGTTCACTTTGCAGCCATAGATCCTCTTTAATTCCACATGTGAATAAATGGAAACAAGCAACTGTGGCTGTTTGAACATGTAATTGGTAAATGTAAAAAGAGTCCTTATATCATAATTCATGAATCATGAATGCTTGTTGGAGGAGATATTATCAACCGGCAGCAGTTCCAGTTCCTAATATTTGCACTTGTGAATGGGTCAGAGTCTTTCAAGACTCATTTCAAAGGAGGGTGGGAGTGCAGACTCCATCTATTTAAATGTTTTAAAGGAATTTTAAAACAGTTAAATCTGTTTGAGAGGAATTGATGTTTTATTTACTGTATTTAGTGTCTATAAGGCTCTATATTTATGCAGAGAGGCCCTGAATTCTGCCAGATGTGAGTGTGAACACATCACTTGCTGAGCACTAATTTCCCGCAGGAATCCAGTCAAGAGAACAGAAAAATACATTTCAGGTTATTTATTCATCTCAGTAATGCTGCGATTAATCAGGCTGATTCTTATCCATGTTGTGTTGGCATGATTTTACGGACCCTCCATGGTGACTGTGCAGAATCGGCCCTGATTCTAACGACCGGTGGTTCAGTCAACAGTGCGGTCCACCGGAGGAGCCGTTGTTGGCACAATTTGATGCTTCCACACTTCACACTTTGTTGCTCGAGTTATTTTGGAGAGGAGGTGATAAGTGAACAGAAGCCTCCTTTCTGGGTGAAATGTGGGAAGCTTTAATTAAAACAGGGTGACGGAGGGTTGCATTTACTCACTAATGTGTTCGGCTCTGCTGAGTGTGAAAGAAGGAAGAAAGAAAGCAACATTTAGCTGTTGTGGTGATGACGATGACGATCTTGAATTAAAAGCATCATTTCGGCTTATATTTGCAGAGGCTCACTGTGCAGTTAGAGGGCTGAAACACTGCTTGAGCACATGGATGCAGCTCTTTTTGTTCCTTAAATGTCCTGAAAAGGTTCGGATGTCTGGTAAAACTATGTTGCACACAAGCGATTTATTTGGTGCCACTAATGAAGTAAAGCATGAAACGATATAGTATAACCATTTATTTCCTTGAAATGAGTTTTCTACCCTCAAATAGCAGCAGAGTAATTTAAAAAAAGCTCAAAACTATGACTACAACAACAATTCTTTCCTTTAGAATTTTTATTTTTTACATGTTTCTTCTGCAGAGCAGCTCAGCAGGCCTCTAATTAACGTCATAATGGGACTCTGGCATCAGTGATACTATTATCATTTACTTAAGCACTATAGCGCTAATTGAAAGATGCAATAAATAGCATTAGAGGAAAGTTAAAAAAGAACAAATGTAAATGTGATTTGTGTTGTTTTTCAGGATAACGTGGACCTCGGTGATTTGATGTTTTCTCTCTGTTACCTTCCTACTGCGGGTAGATTGACTATTACCATGATAAAGGCTCGCAATCTCAAGGCCATGGACATCACAGGAGCATCGGGTAAATAAAGAGAAAGTTCATAATCTGCTGGTGTCCTTAATGAAACTGAGCCTCTTGCTTTTTGTCTTCTTCTGCTGGTGTAGATCCATATGTGAAGGTTTCACTCATGTGTGAAGGACGGAGGCTAAAGAAGAGGAAGACGTCCACGAAAAGAAACACTCTGAATCCCGTCTATAATGAGGCCATTGTCTTTGACGTCCCTCCAGAAAACATAGAGCAGATCAGCCTTTTGATTGCAGTGATGGACTATGATCGGTAAGACCTTTTTTAAAAAGGAAGAAGAAGAACGCTACATAGTATTTTCCACCAGGTCAAATTTCCCCAGGATGCATTTGAGTCAGCAGCTAAACTACAGCAGGTCAGGTGACAGCAGGTAAACTACAGCAGGTCATGTGACAGCAGGTAAACTACAGCAGGTCAGGTGACAGCAGCTAAACTACAGCAGGTCATGTGACAGCAGGTAAACTACAGCAGGTCAGGTGACAGCAGCTAAACTACAGCAGGTCATGTGACAGCAGGTAAACTACAGCATGTGAACATCTTAGATGCAGGTCTACAGAAAACATCCAATCATTAACCATCTCTTCTAAACCATTGAACAGTGACTCTTACATGTCTGTGTAGATTCTCAATCATCCAGGTCATCGTTATCCAAGGTAGTTTTCTCTGTCAGCTGGAGTTGACCGAGAAAACTACCCTGGGTACTCTTGGTTAGATCTTTACCTCGACAGTGAAGCAGCGGCTGACAGCACATCTTCTCCTGCCCCCGCAGCGTGGGCCATAATGAGGTCATCGGAGTGTGTCGTGTCGGCAACGACGCCGACACCCTGGGCCGAAAGCACTGGAACGAGATGCTCACCTATCCACGCAAACCCGTGGCCCACTGGCATCCTCTGGTTGAGGTGAGTCGAGTTGGGCCTCCTGTTTATGAGCGTCGAACTCTGGACCATCGGTCAGAAGGTTTGCAGCTCTTCCACCAACGATTAGCTGCAGACTCCAGGATTTAAAAAAAAGAAAGTGATTATCACAGCTCAGCCATTAAAGCATGCTGGCTTCATTAGCATTCAGCGCTAACAGCACTGTGTTATTACTGCTAGAGGTGCTGAAGGATTTGTCCTCAGCTCCGAGTGGAACGTTACTGCAAGTCTGGACAGCACAGAGCCGCCGTTGGAAAATCGCCATAAATGGTGCAGCTGCGGGTCGACCCTTCTTCACTCATGACGTCATACATTTAGTACCATTACAAGATTAAATGTGATTAATCCTCACACATCACATGTGTGAAATGCACAACGACATCCCTTTGGGGGGTTGCAGATGCAGATAAAGCTGAGAGACTGAGGAGCTGGAGGGCACCATCTCTGACCTGTGCACCCCCCCCCCCCCCCCCCCCTTATTATGGGATACAGTATGGGATAAAAGGCCTGTTCCTGTAAAGCACCGAGACGCGGCGAGCGACAGATCTAAAATAAAAGCTGAAGACAGCAGACACCTGCTTTCCAGGGTGTTCCTGTCCAGAGCCTCCATCTGTGTGGGTGCCCTCTGGGTTCTCCAGAACAGACCCTGGTTTCAGGGTTCTCACTAACTGAGAAGGTGTTTGCGTCTCCTTGTGTCGTTGCTGGAAGCCGCTGGAGCAACGTTTCCGTCTCCTCTCTTTTGCAGTATCAGGGGACTGCAGGTAGCAGCCAGGGAGGATCCTGCAACTCTCTGAAGACCCCTCCCTCCCCGTAGCCTCCAGCAGCAGCCAGGATCACCAGAGCCAGTCAGCTGACGCCTCGGCCACGGCCTCGGACAGCAGCCATGCCGGGCGCGGCGCACGTGCCGGAATAGCGTAATGAGGAAAATAAAGCTAAGGAAGAGAAGCGAGAGCGGCGTGAGAACCGCTCGGCCGGATGCATGTTGAATGGCAGCAACGCTGGATGTTTACTTTTTTAGGAGGTCCTTCTAAGAAATAACAACAGGGGCATGCAGACATTTTGGGTCTCCGGTGCTCCCGCGTTTCTCCTGTTTTTTACATAGTGTTGTTACTCGTTTTGATGACGTGAGTCTCGTATTTCCAGCCAGTTGAACTGCCATAGTTTTGTTTTTCCTTTGGTGGTGACTTGGTGCATGATGGTTTGGTGGGATATCTGCTCCTCGTTGGTTTGTTTCTTTGTGGTTCTATACTCGGGATGGCGTGTTGTTCTGTCTGCTGGCGTGCAGTGAAGTTTCCTTTTTGAAGAAAATATCTGTAAGTATGTTAAATGTGATCAATAAACGGATTCGACCTCATCCGTGGAGTTCTGGACTTGCTTTTCCTACTGGATCCATAACTGTAATTTACATGAAAGTGGGTTTCTTTTATAGCAGATGAGTCCAATCCGGGCTTGAGATGAGTGTTTTAGAAAAGGCAGCTGGGACAGTTTGTAGGAGAAAGAGTGCTTGTGTAAGCAGATCAGGAATCCTACAGGCACCACTCAGGAGGGAAACGTGGCCAATTAGCAGCGATGGGAAGGCAGTTTAGAGAGAAGGGATGGAAGCAGTCCATCAATGCACAGCACCGTTTATGGCTCCTCTCTGAGGCCGGCCGTTATTCCCAAACAGAAGGACTAATGTGGGTCAGAGGTCAACAGAGGTGGGAATCACAGAGGTCCGGGCTGCCGAGCCCGTTGACACGCTCACGGTAAATAAGTGTTCGATCGGGATATTAGGCTTCATTTAGCAGACCTGCGGAAGGTAATTGGACAGACTGGGTCATCATTAATTAATACTACTACTTTCTACCGACTTTTGAGGAGACCCAGAACTGCCTCAGACATGAAATAAATTGGGCAATTAGCCGTTTTCCCCCGACACTTTACGTTTGCCCGTAGAACACACTACTTCCAGGCAGCAGCTCCAGTTCTGACTGAAGCTCCCAGCTGGGCTCCTGCTGTTGTTTGTCTTGTGTTTGGCGTCAGCTGCACCCTGCTGTGCACGTACAGTAAAAAGTCTTTCATTACGTACTAAACTCATCCAGATGTCACACACTTTAGCATCTCCGTGCAACAGCGAAAGGTGCAGGACACTAGAAAAAGAGTTTTCTTCTTCATCCACTCAACAGGATCCAACATCAGTGAATGGAGCATTTTCCTTTAACCAGAAACACCGAATCAGCGGCGGCTGATTTGCTTTCTAACAACCGAGCGAAGATCAGAGGGCAAAACGGGGGGAGCTGAAGCTGATAAAGAGCCGGATCCGACGTTCCCTCTGCAGATATGTGGCCAATTTCATGCTTCATCATTTTAATCTGTGCTATCTTTGCCTGAACATGATGCACAGTTTATCTGACACACAATCAGCAGGAGGACTCGTGCTAGGTCTGTCTGTTGATGTTATGCATGGCTATTTCCTCATTACAGATATGTTCCAATTAGATTTGCACTAGTCGTGCCAGCAACACATCAATGTCCCCAAGAAACAGGCAAATTGTTCCGTGCACTCGTGTCATTGGGGCGGCTCGACGATTCGCAGAGCAAAGACAGTAGAACCTTACGAAACCCCACAATTGTGAGTTCCTTTGGAGGAAGAGTCAACAGGTGCAACCGGGCAACCGTCAGCAGAGTCGACTGTTAATGAAGTTCTACACGATACAATTATCCTCTGAAGCTTCTCCTCTATGAGCATCTCACCACAGACCGTTTCTGGACGGTTCTGAAGCCTGATTTACTGAAACTCTTCAGCAGAGAATCAGGAAACACTTCACAGTCCTGAATAAAGACGGTTTCGCTGCAGAGGGGCTTCTCTAGAGGGGATCTCCTGCTTCCATCGGTCCACGTCTAGATAACTGAGGATGATCTCCTGCTTCATCTCCACAGTGATCTCCTGCTTCACCTCCTCAGTGATCTGCTTCATCTCCACAGTGATCTCCTGCTTCATCCTCCACAGTGATCTGCTTCATCTCCACAGTGATCTCCTGCTTCACCTCCACAGTGATCTGCTTCATCTCCACAGTGATCTCCTGCTTCACCTCCACAGTGATCTGCTTCATCTCCACAGTGATCTCCTGCTTCATCTCCTCAGTGATCTGCTTAATCTCCACAGTGATCTCCTTCTTCACCTCTACAGTGATCTCCAGCGAAGTGCAATGTTTAATTTTGTGTTTTCTGACAATGGAAAGAGCCGTGATCCAATTTGCGTTGACAATTAGGATCCGGTTGGATTTTTTCTCTACAGTCAAAGTGATTAACCTCGTTCCAGCTCAGGAACGTTAGCATTCCTGCCCCCGCTCTGTATATCTGCCCTGTACATCGTGCAGAACCTCATTTAACACACCCAGAACCAAATACACAGGAGTCACCACCAGAGTAGCAGCAAGGACATTCCTGTAATCCTCCGATTGGTGGGAACAGTAGCATCCTAGCACATTAGCACTGTTAGAAAGGAAGCGCTGAGGATGGCTCCTTTTCCCGCGATCGGGTCCTCACATTCAATATTTATGCCACAAAGCAAAGGGAATAAAGTGTTTGACTGCTCCATAGCCCTGTTTCATCTGCCTCTGGAATCCAGGCTGCTATCTATAGCACGTTTGATGTTGTGGGCCTCCAGATGAATAATGCCAGCCTCCTCAGTGTGAGTGTCAAGGGTCTCAGATGGCGCCGCCACTTCGGAGCGCAGACTTCAGTTACCATCCACTTAATGGCCACAACCTTGTCCGTTTTCCGTTCCCCGCATTATTCCTCACGCTGGGAGTCATGATGGAATATCATCCTGGAGAAAAGGAAGGGGTGGGGGAGGGGCTGTGTGGGTTGCTTGTTAAGGTCGTGTTAGTGGGTGCAGTGTATGACACATTACCGGTTGGCTGCAAAGCTGTGATCCACTCAGGCTGATGGTTACGAGGAGAGGGGAGACACGTTTTCCCACAAATTACCTGCTGATTTAATTACTGGTCTGAGATTTACGCTTCAGAGGCGAGAATATTCTGCATGGCGACACCGAACATCCTCAGTGCTGCCTGGATTATTTCTCTGCTCCTTGTTCTATACAAGAGCCCCAGGTTATGTCATAATGAATGCTAATGCTATTTGTACCGCGTGTTGGGAGGATAACCCACAGGTCATTCTTATCCAGCAGCACTGGTTACTGTCAGCCTAAAGACTTCATCTGGGTCTGAACAACCCAGGATGCTGTTTTCTACTGAGAATTTCTCTTTTTTGATGTGTCTGCAGCTGAAAACCTTTGATTGATTTTCGTTGTCCTCACTTCTCTCATATAAGCTTATTTTTAGAGACAGGTTTGTTGCGTTAGCTGCAACATAAACTCTAAAAATGGAAGGCTGTTGCAGGAGATGTTGGACATTCTACATATGAAGCTGGTTCCATTTGCAGACAGGATTTTCAATTTCTCTCTCAGCAATAGATAAAATGGCGGTGCTATTTTATTTTATTTTTTGGCATTTTATTCCGTCCAGATACGATGACCAGAGTCAGTCCATCGACACTCATCCTTGGGTATATCAGACAATTCCTGACATGGCTGGATGATAAAATATCAGACGAGAGATAAATGACTCAGACAGGCAGCAATTAGCTGTGAATGTGACTGACGGGAGGTGAAGGTGCGCCTCCTGCTAACGAAGGAACGCTGAGTCGTCCTCTGATTTCTAATAAACATCTTTTCTCTCCCCATGACAGGATTTTGTTTGTGACAAACACAGTTTGCTAATTACTGGTTTAAACAATAGTCTTTTTATTGAAGCAAACTAAATGAAATATGCAATAGATTTCTCACGGTAACACAAGGCTTCTGATCTGTGTGTGTGTGTGTGTGTGCGTGCATGTGTGTGTGTGTGTGTGTGTGTGTGCGCTTCTACCAGCAGTCTCTCCTCACACCCATGACCAGTTACACATGTGAAATAACTAGCTGTCATCTATGACAGCTTGGAAGTGGATGGAAATTCAGGGTGTGTTTCAAAGTTTGCCAAATGATTCTTTCAATAAAAGAAAAAGCTCATTATTTGGCAAGACCACAAAGGTTTTGGCGGCTCTGAAAGAATTTATGTTTCTGTCTGTGGAAAAGTGTGAAGGAGGGGGGTGGGGGGGGGGATTTCACTTCTGAACCCAAAGACAGGAGAAATATTACAATCTGTCCTGCTATGAAGGCCGTTACTTTTTTCCCACTTCCTGGCTTCTCTCCGGACGGCCATGCTTGCTTTTGACCTGCGTGGTGAAACCATCCGACCTCCACACGCAGTCACACGTTTTGGGAGTTAAGTGTAGGACTGCAGCGTGAAGAACCACTAAATAACTAAATAAAACCACCTTCAGTGCTACGCTTACATGCTTTTACAGAACATTTTTAACCATCACTTACTGCCTGAAAAATGTTAATATCAGGCATTGTTTATTTAGATGTACTTTCACACTAATGGTGGTAGAAAACAAAAAAAAATCCCCAACATCAAGTTCCGGGGAAACAGCAGCATGAAGCGAATCGTCCAGTCCTTCATCTGTGGCCATGAAGACAGAAAAATAGACCTGAAATCAAACCAAACGGGGCGGTGGTCGCGCTGCGGCCGCACAGCACAAAGATCTTCGTGTGAACCGATGGCTGACGCTTTTGGAGCTGCGTTTGTCTGCTCTGACCGTGCACGAGTGGGCTTTTTACACGTGCACATTTGGAGGAGAGAGGAATGAGTGACGCTGACCTGAGCAGTGTGAATGGTTCTATAGGTTATCTCTGTGATGAGCTGCTGACTCCCCCTCTCACCTGAGAGGCACCTGAGACAGACTCATGGATGGATGGATGGATGGATGGATGGATGGATGGATGGATGGATGGATGGATGGATGGATGGATGGATGGATGGATGGATGGATGGATGGATGGATGGATGGATGGATGGATGGATGGATGGATGGATGGATGGATGGATGGATGGATGGAGTGAAATCGCACACACCCACATGGAAGCGTTCATGATGGAAGCGTGATGCCGTAGAGGACCTTAAAATGTTCCAGTTGCATCAAACAATCATCAAACTTGAAACGCTGGTGTTTTGGATGTCGGGCGTTACACGTGCACGTGCTGCCTTTGTACAGATGGAAAGAAAAACAGAGGATGGAACTAAAGTGAAACCCGTGTTTGTGCCCCTCAGCAGTTCTGACAGTGGGTCAGGCCCAGACTGCAAATGAGAGAGGAGCGTTTAAACGTACGAGGCCACATGTGGGAGCTCTTATTTAGAGTCACTCTGATGTCAGAGCAGCCGCTGATCTAAGCGTGACGGCGACTGGGAGTAATCTGCAACGCTGTTTCTCCTCAGATGCTCCGTCAACCCTCGGCCCCGATTCAGGATCTTCTAGGGCTGCCTACACGTTTGTCGCCATGGCGTCAAATGCCTGCCACATTTTAGAGGCTGCCTTGGAGCGAATGGATGACATTATTGCCGGTAAGAGTTCTGGGTTCTTCACTCATTATCTCAAAAACACGACTGCTTCATTAGTGATTGCTGGTCTCCATAGATACGAAAGACGAGACGTATACAAATGGAAAACAATTGAGGAAGTGTGATTCCCCAGTTTTATTTTCTGGTGGATGTGACACAGTTTTGGTTCGTTGGAGGTAAAAACAACAAACAACGGTTTTAATATTAAAGGTGACATTTGACACATTAGCAGCTCCGCCAGCAGCTAATGTTGAAAACGTGCTGCTAAAAATACCATAATGCTGCATTTGTCCCATGTGTTCTCTTTAAACATCATCAAAGTACTTTAGGCAACTTGATATTAACAGTGACCAAAGTTAGACCTCTAATTTGGGGCTTTCAGAACCCAGTGTGCAACCCTGTGATGCCATTTCCATCTGTCACATGGGAGCACAACGGCGCCCCCTAGAGGTCGTTCCACTAACTGGCCTCAACCAGCACCAGAAGCCCAGAAGAAGCTGATCCTGGAGTAATATTGTGCTAAATGTTCTGCCTGTGCAGGTCAGAAAGGCAAGGAGCTGCTCTCTGCTGTAATGCAGGTAGGAGTCAAGAGTTACCAGACGCCACAGAGCAGCTCACCGTCGACTGATCCACGCCACACCGACCCAGCACCGATGGCGCTCCAGCACACCGAGGCCCTCAAGGCATTGCTGGAGGGCTGGGGGAGTGAGCGAGAGCAGGAGTCTGTCAGAAAGCAAGTCTCCACCGACACGGCAGATGTTATTCTGAGGTGGCTGAAGAGAGGCGAGGTGAGCGCACGCAGGAACTCAAAGTGTCTGCTGTGGAATATCAAACACGTGTGAAAGAAGAAAGCTGCCGCTGCTCTCCTTCTGAGGCTGTGGGTTTTATTAGCTGCGTGATCTGGCGGTGGACTTTCATCGTGGCCATCGACATCTGGAGGGATTTTCCTGCATTGAGCTGAGAGCCCAGCAAACTGCACCCGTAATGAGATCCAGAGCTTCTGTTCACAGCAGGCTGCTCTCCTGGTTTCAGCGCACTCGTTTTTAGTCCTACCTTTCTTTTAATCCTTCATCTCTCCTCCACTCGACCCGCCATCTTCCTCTGCTCCAACAGAGCCTCTTTAATCAAATTACTTAATCACAATGGTCTCTCCAACACAGCCTCCTCCACCTCTTCTTCTGCCCCTCCTCTCTTTTTTAAGACTCCTTTCACCAAACATCTGACAAGCACGTGCTGCTGAAAGTTTGCTCTCCCCTTGTGCCCCTTTTGGAAGCCCCTCAAAGCAAAAAAAAAAACAAAAAACCTTCCCCCAAAGAGGTACTTGAGACGGAGGGAGAGGGCCGGCTGAAGGTAGAGAGGTCCAGCAGCCAGCGAGGGTGGACGGAGAGACGGGCTGAGACCTGCTGCAGATACTCTCAATACTGAGGCAGCATGAGCGGAGAGGCAGGGAAAGAAACGGAAAGGGGGAGTTAGAAGGGGTACAAAAATATTCAGAAAGAAAGGAAGGGAGAAGAGCCAACTGGCTCAGAGCGAGATATTCGGCTTGGCTCTAAACGTTGCAGGCTGCACAGACAACAAGCCACATGGACTGAGGTCCTCGCTGTTCATTCTGCAGGCTGCAGAATGGAAGCGCTGTAGAAGTGTGTGAGCACAGAGGGGTAGAAAGCACAAGTTAAAGCGCTATTTTTATCCTGCTGTGGATTTTTTGGCGTCTTTGTAGCTGTAGCTAAATTGTTACCTAACGTTGGGAGAGCGCTGCAGAGCGATGGGCCTGCAGGATGGAGCATGATATCGATTTCTACAAACATTTTGGCTGGCTGAAGAAGGTAAGACGCGTGCGTTTCCCACCTTCCTCAGCTAGAAGCTGGTTCTGGTTTTGGGTGAATGGGGCAGATAAGGGTGCTGCAGGAGGTGTGACATGCACAGGGGCAAATGCACATGTCCCGAGGGTTTGATGGGGCAGTAATGTAGACAGCAGCTCCTCCGCGGGGCGGGATCTGACCGAAGGTCCCGTCCGGAGGGGAAACCTCTTCATTCGTTAAATTTGGTCTGATGCCATCGGACGCACAACTGGGAGTGACAGCTCAAGGCAACAAAGGCTTTATTTTTATTATTATTGTTGTCCGAGCTGGATGCGAGGGATGGGGCTTTGGGTTGGACGTCGGAATTTCTGGGAAATTTGAGCTCATTCGATTGCACTTTAATTCTCCTGTGCAGTAATGGCTCGGAAATGTCTCTGACTCCACCAGCAGCTCTGAATCCAGCCAAAACACACACACACACACACACACACACACACACACACACACACACACACACACACACACACACACACACACACACACACACACACACACACACACTGTTGTTCTCAACTTCTAATGCTGGATAAAGATTTCAAAACTCCCACAGACTCTTACCACACACACCACCTGGAACACACACACCACGCCTGTCTGTGTGCGTCAGTATATTTGTGTGTGTGTGTGCACGCGTTGGGTAACTGCTCCTCATTAAGACCTTTGTACTGAAGGTAAACGCCTCGTCATCGGCCAACGGCGAGTCCTACCAGCAGCGTTTGTCCCGCCTGGAAGGAGACAAGGAGTCGCTGATTCTACAGGTGAGAACTCCTGAAACAGGAACTGATTCTGCCAGAAATGTGCCTGCACGAGCTGTTGCGACACGTCTGCTTTTCCTAATGAACCTTAATCTGTGAAGAGAACCAATCTGCCGCAGCAGTCCCTCTGGACCGGCACCAGTGCCGGGATCCCACGAGGCCTCTGGGTGAGAGAGGCGCCTGCTGTCGCAATACAAGAAAGTCTCGTTTGTGACGCATCCTTCTGGTGTGTGTAGTTATCAGAACTGCAGGACAAGTGCTTACATGAGAAAGGTTCTAGCTCCTGGTGCTACGTGCGCATGTTGAAAGTGAAAGTGGCTGATATGAAGCATCTCCACCCATGCCAGACGAAAAGTTACTGTGTAAACTTGCTGTTACAGTGTAAAAAAGGAAATTCCCTGTTCAAATGCTCGTAGGTGAGCGTGCTGACTGACCAGGTGGAGGCTCAGGGAGCCAAAATCAGCGATCTGAAGAGTTCTCTGGTGGAACATCAACAAAAACTCAGGTCTGCGGGGGAGATGCTGCAGCAGGTAAATAGTTCCACATGCCTTCAGTCGCCGGGCCTAACATTATTACCAAAGACAGGAAGTGAGGCAGGAAAAAGATGGGAAAAGACCTCAGACTGACCGTCTGGGTCTTTTAGGTGAATCAATTCCTCCTCATTCAGGATTACTTGTCCCTCCTGTACAGGACATCCAGACTTAAATAACCTTGAAGACCAAAATATTTTAGGCACTCAGACCTCATTCTGCAGCTGTCTGGGAGCACAGAGCTGTCTGGGCAGGTGATTACTGCACCGTAGACCCCCCCCCCCAACAGTGTGATGAGAAAGAAAAACAGAGAGAGAGAGGACAGGGAGCTAAAGCTGGGGGGGGGGGCAGCGCTAAAGGTAAAAGGTGAATTTCCTTAACTGCAACGCTGCTCTTTGCTGGCTGAATGGACACTTGAGTCCTGAAACGGACGCATCCATGAGGGAACGCTCGCTCTCCACTGTAGCCAAACGCAGACGTAAGATGACTGGAGCAGAGGAACATATTCTGGAATTGTTGCTTCCAGTCAAAGTGGACTCGTTCCCTTTATTCCGTCTCATTTTAGTGCCAAGAATGTGTCTTTGGGATGGTGAACAATGAACACAATATGTATTCCATACGCACATTCTATACCGTCGCACGTGTGTGTGTGTGTGTGTGTGTGTGTGTGTGTGTGTGTGTGTGTGTGTGTGTGTGTGTGTGTGTGTGTGTGAAGGCCAGATGAGGCTGGTTCCATGAAGAAATACGCGGGTCACTATGAGGATTTGGATCTAAGCTCTAAATCTCTTCCCGGTGACAAAGTTCTAATATTTTCCACGTGCACTCCTGGAGAAAGCGCACAGCTATTTTTCCAAAGCCTCAAGACTTAAATGGACACTGTTTGCCTGCCTCAGATGCTCATTTGTGGGCTGTAAGTGATTTAGCACCTGTTTGACGTGCACTAAATTAGCATTACATCTGCCTGCAGCCTGGCCGACTGTCACACTGACAGCCGTTTAAGACACACGGCGGCTCCGAGGTGCTCGGGAGAAAAGCCGAAACCATCAAAGTTCATTCTTGTGTTCCCTCTGCAAATCTTTCACATACCTTTGACCCCCCCCCACCCCCACCCCCCCCCACCCCACACACACACACACACACACGCTCACACACACTCATCACTGCAACCTCGCTGTGCACTCTGAGCGTGCTGTGAAATGGGCATTATAAATAGTGGTCATGAGTTGTGTATATTTAGGCACTAACAGCGGCTGAAAGCAGTGGGTTTGTCTGTGGAGACTGTTATTACTGAGGTGGACGCTCGCTGTGTCCCACATTTAATGTTGCCTCTGTCCAGTAAGTAGTGAGAGCTCCGCGTCTTCAAAGGGAGAACGTCATCATTGCACGCTAATGCTGTACGCTAACTGCTGCCTGGTGGCCTCAACTCTTTCATGGTTGTCAACAGGAGTTCCTGCACAGGACGTCACTGGAGAGCCAGAAGCTGAGTCTCATGGGGGAGGTGTCCTACCTGAAACTGAAGCTGTCAGACATGGAGGGGAAGCAGGGCTACGGGGCTGAGAGGCAGCACAAAGCAGAGGTAGGTGGCAATCAAAATCAGCGTGAAAAGTCTTGTTTTGGATCCGAAAAGAGCAGAAATGAGAACCTGTCACAGCTAAAAACTTGGAAGGCTTGAATTGAGGTGCATTTTGGTAGCGATGCACTGCTCACGACCTCTGTAAAGAATGTTTGGACGGATTAAAATCCTCGTTTGGTCCTTGGAAAAACTGCATCAAGAAGGGTGAAAAATCTGGCTCCCGTTCCGATGGATCTAACCAGCTTGTGGAGGTTTTGGAACGCAGCAGAAACTGGAGGAGAGCATTCATACAAACCCCTGTTCTGTTTTCCCTCAGTGAGTGTTATGGGAAGATTCGGTCTGATGGGTTCCAAATATTCATTTAGCATGTTTATGGATGTGTCTGGTTACCAGCAGATCCGGGCGCTCGGCAGGTTTGCAAAGGGAAGGCAGGAGGGTGGCAGCACCACCAGACAGGATACTGTAATGGATGTAGTTACTGTCCAAACAGAGCTGGTCAAAGGGGCCTTTGTGCACCCAGGTTAAAATAGTTCAGGAATAGCAGAGCTGGCGTGATGGATGCTGGGCCAAATATGAGTGTGTCGGCTTCAGCCCAGGGACTTTTATTCTTAGTGGTGGCTAAAGCTCGACTTGGCCAGCTTGTTTGTAATAAGAGGACCCCCCCCCCCCCCCCGAGCCTCACCGGAAACACTTTCCCCGACACAGCTATTTTAGTTAATGGCAAATTTTTTGAAACGCGACATTTGCATGAATGTATGCAATCTGCAGGCTGAAGGGGCCACGTGTGCGTTTCACTGGGCAGCACTTTTCTGGATTTTGGGCTTTTTTTAAACTCCTGCTTTCTCTGCAACAGCTGCTCAAACTTAAAGGGGGGGGGGGGGGGGGGGGGGGGGGGGGGGATCTACTTTGAACCCTTTACTGGCCCCATGCTGCTACTGCTGCAGACCTGCATGTTTACAGCATCCCCCACACCCAGCCCCCCACCCCTCCACGCACACACGCACTAAATCGCTGGGCAAATTTAGCTCAGTATCGCGTGTCATATCCGCTTCTCCTCTCGAGTGAGACTTCCTCTGTCCACGAGCCGAGCATAACTGGGCCGCTGTTTACACTCTTTTATAGGAGCGTGGCCACCCACCGCCTCTGACGGCAATCACACAGACGTCGTGCCGTTTCTTTTGTTGTTACTCCATAAGCTGCATTTCAGTTCCAAGCAGATCAGCTGATCCTCCAGGTACCCGCAGGTACCTGCAGGTCCAGAGTGTCCTGGTGGAGGGAGAGTTCTGCCAACACAGGAGGTGGCGTTAGCGCCGCTGCTCTTGGTTTAGCCGAGCGAGGTGTGTTGCAACAGTGCAGCTGAAGTCGCCTCCTGAGCGTGGGTGGAGACACGACTCACCAGAAAACGCTGCTCTTTCATTACGGAGCCCCTCATGACAGTGGTGCGCATGATTGAGGATTCCTGTTTCTCCATAAATGACCCCTTCCTTCGAACTTTAGACGTCCGCCCTAAATAAAAGAGCGCCTTGAGTTCATCTATCATTATTATAGTGATGATAACATCTCTTCTCCTTTACTTAATACCTCTCTTGACTGTGTGTCTGTCAGTCTGTGGTGAATTTCATTAGTGAGCTGCAGGAGCAGATGTGTAGGTTCCAGAAGGAGATCAATAGTAAAATCCGAGAGAAAAAGGCGCTGCAGACCCTGGCTGATGGCAGCCTCGACCACGAGCTCCCCACTGAGGCCGGCGAGGGCCAGGCCTCGCACGCTGGGACTTCCTGTGATGGAACCAGAGAGCCGGTACACGGACGGGAAGAAGGTCCAGAGGAGAAGGGATGGAGGGAGGACAGCTCAGAGGCAGAGCAGCAGGACGACAGCGTAGGCGTGCCTGCTGGCGTGACCTGTGGCGGTCTGAGTATCGCACGACTCGACCCAGTTTGCTGTGCCGAATCAGCTCAGGAGAGAACCAAACTGAGCACCGACTAACCATCCTGTTTTAAAACGAGCCGCTAATAAAAGTGTTGTGTGACACAGACTGACTAAAACATTCCACACATTCAAAAGGAGCTGCGGTGCTCAACACTACAGGCAGAAACTAATCTCTGGTCACTCCTGTCGTCATTTCCAGAACATTATTAAGGAGCTGAGAACCCTCAAGGAGAAAGTGGAACATCTGGAGGATCAGAAGTTACAGTACGAGAAGAAACTCAAAGCAACCAAGGTGAACAGACTCTGCAGACATGAATGATGCCTCCTCTGAACTGCTGCCACGGCTACCATGGCGAGGGGGGGGGGGGGGGACATCTGTCATTTTGAGGACTGTTTGGGGAAAAAGACAGTTCCAGAAACAGGGCAAACATGCCCACTTTATCCTCCTCACCATGGGCATTGTTGTGCACCGACCAACACGCAGGGAAGACACACACACGGCTTGTGTGTGTGTGTGTGTGTGTGTGGTGCCTATATTCATAGCTTTGTCCCCCCTCCGCAGGCAGAGATCGGCAGCCTCCAGCAGCTTGTGCTGACTAAGAACGCCGAGATCGAGAGTCTGCAAACTCAGCTGCTGACCAGGCCATCGCCGTCCACCGAGGACTCTGAGAAAGGTAACCCCCCCCCCCCACACACACACACACCCCACACCCCCCCACCCACACCCCCCCCCACCAGCTGTGAGGGAGCTACAGGACAGGTGACGGCGTCAACGGCCGCTTTGTGCATTTGTTAACCGGCAGTAAAAACCTCCGGTTCTCCTGCCGAGACAGGAAGAGTGCAAACAAGAAACCAGTGAGAGTCACTGTAGAACCAGCGTCGGCTGTTCACCCCCCACTGATTCCATTTCTCCGGACACGCCCGTCTGTTGTCGTATCCTCTCCTTCCTCCTGCCTCGAAGGGAAGAATTACCTACCGAAATGACTCGACGCACAGTCGCTCCTCAGCTTCTATTTCCCTCTTTCTGGAATTCCACAGGCGTAACGTCTTTCTCTTGCTTCATTTCCCCTGTTTCAAATTAAAAACATTTAAAAGAAAAACGCTTATCTGGGGCGTTTACGACCACCGGCCTTCGTCAACAGCTGTTGATTGGACTCCAGCTCTAAATAAGAAAAAGCTGACAGGGCTAAAGGTGCCTGGAAGTTATAAAAAGTCCTGGCAACTCCAAAAATATGCGATTTGGAGCTTTCTCTCAAGTTTTACAGCTCTTTTCAACCACACAAAATAATATTTATACGTCCAAAAAAAATCTGTAAATCTCTAAATAAGCATTGCTTCTTCTAGACAGAGAGCTTCAGCGGCTGAGGATTACGATGAAGTCACTGGTCGCTGCCAACGATGAAAAGGTGAGAGGTCACGTGACGCCAGACGGAGGGTGTGTTTAGAGTGTGCTGTGGTGCGGAGCCGCAGCTCAGCTGTGGTGCGGAGCCGCTCTGGGTGCTCCAGCTCAGCTCTTCAGGGAGCCCCCGGGCCGCTGCCCACCAGCCATTTATAGATAAGAGGGTCGGCTCCGGTCTCCCACCCGGAGAAATCTAGGACTTGAAAGAGGTGCAGAGCGCCGGGCACAGACCCACGCTGACCCATTTCAGGCAAACCTACATTTAAGTGTGCCCCTGACCTGCCAAAGCTAATTTGGGAGCAAGCTGCATTAAGTGGGAAGCATGACAGAACCAGGCACGGGCACCACTTCAAAACACACACACTCCTCACAGACGTGGACCACAACTAAGATTTCCATCCGTGCCCGGGTCGGTCCCCACCCTACCCACAGCTTTGATGCAAACGCCATATGGAGGAGGATGTTTGTGTGGCAGTGAAGACAGCCAAGCCTAGCAATGTGTGTGTGTGTGTGTGTGTGTGTGTGTGTGTGTGTCAGAACTCTAGATAAACATCTTAATTGGGTTTCGATGGCCTTCGCCCTCTGCTTCTGTGTTCTCCTCAGGATCGGCGTATTGAAGAGCTCACTCTGCTGCTGAAGCAGTGCAGACAGTTCAGAGAGGTCACTCACCCCAGGCCAGGTAATCAGATTACTCCTCAGCACAGCCCCCCCCCCCCTGCTACAGTGGTTCCACGGTCCTCGTGGACGTAAGCAGCTGCACTTCCTGTCTTCCTGACTTCTTCCTCTTTGTTGCTGCAGCGCCACCTGCTGTTGGCACGGTGTCCAACGGCAGGACTCCATCCACCAGCAGCGAGGAGGAACTGCAGGAGCCGATGAAGAGGAGCGACTCTGCCGGTGCCAAATCCGAGGATTTAAAGTCTGAAGTGGGTACAGATGGCCCAGCTCCCACCCAGTTTCACTTGGGCTTTGATCTTTGAAGCAGGAGAAACTTGCTGTCTTTCACCGTCGCAGGTGTCGCATGCTTCCACATCCAGTTCTTCCTCTCCACACACGTCTTCATCAGCACAGAAAGACGGCGACTTCAGGTGAGGAAGCAGCTGGTTCCGATAGATCGTCGCTGTCATCGGGGGATTTTGGGGAGATAACTGATGTTTATTTACAGGATAGAAACACCGACGTCACCACACCTGAGCAACGGAACTTCACAGAAGGTACTTTCCTAATCAGGAAGAGAAAAGTTGCATTTCTCTGGACATTGTTCCTCTTTTATGACGTTCTTGAATAAATTAGTTGCAAAAACCAAATCTGGTTAGTTGAAGTTTAAGGCCGTTCGGCCTTTGATATTTACATCTCTTGATATAATTCACTGACCCCTGATCCTCACCGGAGCAGCACAGTTCCCTCTTTTGTGCAGGATTTGGCAAAGATACGATTCTCCCTCTGGGTTGTTTGTGTCTGTGTGGTTTGTGCAGAGTTTCCTGAGCGACAGCAAACATCAGACGCTGCCCAGAAATTCATCTCCGAGCGAACAAAACGGGAGCAGCAGCAGTGAGAGCCAGAGTCAAAGGTCTCCAGATGGGAGCGAAGACGGAGACTCCAGCCAAAGTAAATCAGCTCAGGGTCTTAGTGAAGGCAGATCCATGCTACAGGCGTGGCCCCCTCATGCTACAGGCCTGGCCCCCTCATGCTACGGGCGTGGCCCCTCCATGCTACGGGCCGGGCCCCTCCATGCTACGGGCCGGGCCCCTCCATGCTACGGGCGCGGCCCCCTCCATGCTACGGGCGCGGGCCCCTCCATGCTACGGGCGCGGCCCCCTCCATGCTACAGGCGCGGGCCCCTCCATGCTACAGGCGTGGCCCCTCCATGCTACAGGCGCGCCCCCTCCATGCTACAGGCCTGGCCCCCTCATGCTAAAGGCCTGGCCCCCTCATGCTAAAGGCCTGGCCCCCTCATGCTACGGGCCTGGCCCCCTCATGCTACGGGCGTGGCCCCCTCCATGCTACGGGCGTGGCCCCCTCATGCTACGGGCGTGGCCCCCTCATGCTACAGGTGTGCCCCCCCCCCTCCTCTGGAGCAGTCCCATCAGCAAACTCTCGCGTTTGAGCTTTGATCACAGCTGTAATTGCTGAGAGTTGAGGAGAGCAGCTGGATGAGCTCTGGAAACACACCCTGTCTGGTCTGCTGGACCACATCCCTCCCCCAGCCTCCCCCAGCCTCCCCCAGTCTCTCTTAGTCTCCCCCAGTCTCTCTTAGTCTCACCCAGCCTCTCTTAGTCTCACCCAGCCTCTCTTAGCCTCCCCCAGTCTCTCTTAGTCTCACCCAGCCTCCCCCAGCCTCTCTTAGCCTCCCCCAGTCTCTCTTAGTCTCACCCAGCCTCCCCCAGCCTCTCTTAGCCTCCCCCAGTCTCTCTTAGTCTCACCCAGCCTCCCCCAGCCTCTCTTAGCCTCCCCCAGCCTCTCTTAGTCTCACCCAGCCTCCCCCAGCCTCTTAGCCTCCCCCAGTCTCTCTTAGTCTCACCCAGCCTCTCTTAGTCTCACCCAGCCTCTCTTAGTCTCACCCAGCCTCCCCCAGCCTCCCCCAGCCTCCCCCAGCCTCCCCCAGCCCCCCCCAGCCTCCCCCAGCCTCTCTTAGCCTCCCCCAGTCTCTCTTAGCCTCCCCCAGCCTCTCTTAGCCTCCCCCAGCCTCTCCTAGTCTCACCCAGCCTCCCAGCCTCCCAGCCTCCCCCAGCCTCTCCCAGCCTCCCCCCAGCCCTCCCAGCCTCACCCAGCCTCCCAGCCTCCCCCAGCCTCTCCTAGCCTCCCCCAGCCTCCCAGCCTCCCCCAGCCTCTCCTAGCCTCCCCCAGCCTCCCAGCCTCCCCCAGCCCCCCCCAGCCTCTCTTAGTCTCACCCAGCCTCCCCCAGCCCCCCCCAGCCTCCCCCAGCCTCTCAGCCTCCATTTCAGCAACGTTCTCTGAAAGGTAAATTTGAACTATCTGAAGCTGCTTTTTTTCTCCTTTTGAAGAAGCTGATGAGGCCACGTCCAGCAGCAGCTCCCCGCTTCACTGTGAGCCCAACGTGCACAGTGGTCCCAGATCTGTGGGGTCGCCTGAGTACATGAAGACCAACAGCAGCTTCAGGAGACTCTGGGGAAAGTGAGCGAAGCATCAGCACGTCATCACGTCATTTCCTGCCGTATTTCGCTGATACCGACTATTCCAGACTCCGGAGAACCCAGTCTGGAGGATTCCAGTCTGCAGATCCAGAGGCTGCTCCGTTCAAAAGAGGGGGACTCCGAGCAACAGCAGGACCCAGACTGACCCGGACTCCTGAAGCCTCTGCATCCTCACGGTACAACCGTGCTTCCCTTTACGTGGACGGATTATTTATTAGGGTGAATATTTTGATTACTAACACAAATGTCTGTGTTTCTTCTCAGTGACATGAGCGTTCCGTTCAGTCAGTGGACCAAGGAGCAGGTGTGTGGCTGGCTGGAGGACTTTGGACTGGGCCAGTATGTCAATCTGACCAGACAGTGGGTGGAGAGCGGGCAGACGCTGCTGTCGGCCACGCCTCAGGATTTGGAAAAGGTCAGAGAGTAAAATCCATAAAATAATACGGAGGTGGAGGATTCAAAAGCTTCACTGGGTCGGGAGAATCTGAGACAGAGACAGACGTGCAGCCTTTTCTGACCCCAGGAGATGAGGATGAGGAACCCGCTGCACAGGAAGAAGCTGCAGCTGGCTCTGAGAGCGTTTTCCACCAAGACGGTGGAGAAGTCCTCCGAGCTGGACTACATCTGGGTCGCCCGTGAGGCTCTTGCTTATTGTTTCTTTCTATAATTGTGCAAATTCATCCATGTGAATGTTTTCTCTTGCAGCATTTGAACTTTCAATACAAATCAACAGGTAAACTGAATTTATTTCTGATTTCAGGTTGGTTAGATGATATTGGGCTGCCACAGTATAAAGACCAGTTCCATGAAGCCCGAGTAGACGGCCGAATGATCCAGTACCTCACCGTGGTGAGGACCCCCCCCCCCCCCCCTCCACCCCCACCCCATTAAACGCCTACCCTACTGCTATTTTTCTTCCTGTGCTTTCAGAATGACCTGTTGAGTCTAAAGGTCACCAGTCAGCTCCATCATCTCAGCATTAAATGTGCCATCCACGTCCTTCATGCCAACAAGTTCAACCCAAACTGTCTCCGCCGCAGACCAGGGGAGGAGGTACTTCCGGCGTTCTGTTCTGTTACGTTGTGATTACACCTTTTAGCCACAAGATGGCGACAGACGCACATTATTTTTTTCCAAATTCTTGTGTAAAGAGCATTAATATCTTTTTTTTTTTTTTTTTTAAAGTGAATATGTGTCTTCCATGTTTTTATAGATGGGATTTGAAACGTTACATAACAAAATTCCTCCAATTATATTGTCTAAAGTCTTTAGTCTGACTTTTACTCCACCAAAATGCAAACATCAAAATATATAAAGAAATAAAATAACATTATGGTCAGGGTGGGGTTGCAAAATTTCAGTCCAAATTGTCCTTCAAAAGATCAGTTACATCACAGGCAGATCCTCTTAAATCAGGTCAGAGTCTTACCCTAAAAAATTAGGAAAAGGCTCTTGGGCCAAAAAAAATAAAAAATAAAAATAACCAGAAAGATGAGCTTAAAAACAGTTTATCATGGAAATGTTTCACAACACAAAGTTTTTGGGTGTTGAACTGATATTCCGTGTGAATACTGTTCTCCTCTCTCCTCCAGAGGAACCCCTCCCCTTCAGAGGTGGTGCAGTGGTCCAACCACCGTGTGATGGAGTGGCTCAGGTCGGCGGATCTGGCAGAATTCGCTCCTAACCTGCGGGGCAGCGGCGTTCATGGCGGCCTGATTGTAAGTGCTGAACACGGAGAGACTTTCTTCTTTTAAACGTGTCTGGAAACCCGTTGGCCACCAGCACCCCCCTTTGCTCCACAGATCCTGGAACCCCGGTTCAGCTCGGAGACTTTGGCCCTGCTGTTAAATATTCCTCCCCAGAAGACGCTCTTACGCCGTCACCTCGCCACAGCCTTTTCTGCCCTGGTGGGAGCTCAGGCAGCGCAGGAGAAGAGAGAGTACGCCAACGCCACGGGTCACGTACCCCTCACCACCACCGCCAAAGTAAAGGTAAAGCCCCCACCTGAGACTGCAGGTCTTTGGCTTTTGTCTTGATTGATGTTTGAATATCTTTTGCTTCCAGCCAAAGAAGCTGGGCTTCACTCAGTTCAGCCACCTGAGGAAGAGGAAACAGGACGATTCTCTGGATTACATCTGCCCCATGGACACTGGAGCTGTGGCGGTGAACGGCGGCTCTCCTCCCCCCTCCGCAGCTCTCAAAGGCCTCAGCCCCCCCAGACAGGCGGACCAGCAGGAGGACGAGGTGGAGACAGGAGCTCAAACAGGCTCCAAACATTAAGGGATCCACATCTGCAGTGACGTGATGGATGGTGACGTCATGAACGCTGCTCCCTGCATTCCTGATGAGAGTTTTAATCCAGCCTGTTTAATTTCATGTTTTATATCTAAGACCCTGGTTGGGATATGGATGACCTTGTGTTTTGGTTCTGGAATGACTGGACACTATCAACCCTCTGCAACATTCTCTTGGAAAACGTGTCTCTCTTTCTTTAAGCTGGACTGGAAAAAGAATTCTGATGAATAAATAATGTCGAAGCCGCTGGTGTTATTATGGTGGTAAATATGCCTGCGACTCTCTCAGATATGCTAATTTAAAGCTAAGGTCAGTCTTTTTAAAAGAAAACAGTTACAGAAATGCATTGACTGTGTTTAAACACCCTGTTTTCATCCAACAGTTTGCCACATAGAAGATGGAGCTAAATTCTCCTTTGTTGAAATTGTTGAATTTTATTCCTCATATTTCCACATAGTGACTGTAAGAGTAAAATGAAACATGCATGTTTTATATCTCACGTTTATTTTATAGTTGCTGTGATTTGCCATCGAAATTCTACTTTTACAAGCTTGAATTATAAATGGTTTGGGGATAAAAAAGTTGTATTCCTGGACGTTTAAATTACGTGTAGTTACCACTTTCACCAGCAGGCGTCAGTGTTGACCAGCGATCGATGGGGTTGAAGCTTCACGAGGAAAAATGATTATTTACCAAACAGTTCGTGTTTCAGATTTAACAAATGTCATTTCATTTGGACCTTGTGGGTCTGTAGATTTAGACTTGGGGGTGAGAATGCAGTTTCCATTCAGTGACGCCATGTGGGCAGCTGGATATCATTCTAACCGGTCTTTCAGCTGGACAGTTGAGACCGTGGGTATCAGGCCAGCACAAAACACACAATTTGTATCACCTCATCCATCACAGTAAAACTCTACTTCCAAATTAGCCCTCAAGAGTTGGAGAGTTTACAATGAATGAAGTAGGATCCAGTTTTTTGTTAGTCAGACCAGGAAAAATGTAACAAACGACTCAAACATGGCTGAAAATACTTAGTGTTGCTCACAGCTAATGAGCTCACAGAGATTCAAGCACCTTCGATAATTCCTGTAATGTTATTCACTTACTAATGGCTGACATGTTGAGACCTATTATTTGTGTCAACCTCTCTCATTATACGTTAGTAAATTGTAAATTGCTCCATCGGCAAATGTGGTATAACTGACATCTTACCTTGAATTATAATCTCAATTCCCTTAATTAAGTGAAAATGACTCTGACAGTTATTGCTTCCCGGCTACTTGCTATTGGCGGTGTGAGAAACAAAAATGCAGGATATTACAGTTTATACTGGATAAATCACTGTTTAAAGAAAGGTTTTGCCAACAGTAGCACGTTATTAGCCCGCAAGGACACTCGGTTTGGATGCATCACGCTGAAATGGTGGCGGACGTCAGGTTTTAATGCGTCCAGGGTTGAAACTTCCGGAGACTTTTCTGCTGTCGCTGAGACCACAGCAGTGAGTGTGTCCGTGCCTGATCTGTGGACCCCCCCCGGGCCCCTCTGGAGCGCCCCTCCTGCTTGTATACAGCGCCACTGCTCGTCGGGGTCATCAACCGGACACCAGCTTGCCTCCCAAAGCTGCCTCTAAAGCCGCGTCCGTCCCAGCCTGTCCCGACAAGGCCCGCCACAACGATGACCACGTCACCCGGCAATGGCGGAGCGGCCGGCGAGGCCACCCTCAAGAGGAGCATTCAGCCGTCCGCTTCTGCTCCGTCACACCTCAGAACCCGCCGACGACCAGGCTGCGTTCGTCCGTTCGCTTCAGCAACATTTGATGCTCTTTGAGGGTCTTTCACAGCCATTTTGGGGAATCTTTGGAGCTGAGGACCCATTTCCTGTAGCACGTAGCATCACTGTCCAATGTCAAACTCCAACAGAGAAACAAGTCTTCAGTCATGTTTGAGTGTTCGGATCCAACGAGGGTTGAGCGCTTGTGTCAAAGCTGCCGTCTCTGCTTCGCTTTCAACGATTTTTCAAAGGATGTGAGAGACGTTGGAGAGTTGCAGCTTTGTTTCTGGCCAGACTGACAGGAGACACTTTACTGGGGACTTCAGCAGTCCTCCATGTCTGATGGGTGGCACCACGACAGGACAGAAGCAGGTTCTGTTCCCCTGGGTCATCGTCACAGCTGACCCAGAATGACACCCATCCCATCATATCTGAGCAGAACACCTCTGCTGGGGGGGGGGCACCCTGCCATTAAAGCATGTTAGCATCGTGGACCAGGGCAGAAGAAATACAGAAAATGATGTGAAATGAATCTTCAATCGCAAAATTAAACTTGAAATAAATTCATACATTAAAAAATGACCTCACAAGCTGAAACTCCTGGATTTCATTTAGCTTTATTAATATCTGTAGCCTCTCTTGGACTAATCTCCAGCTCAGAGAGAAGCTGGGTGTCGACTGGGATGAAGCCAGCAGATATTTTGCTTAGACGTCTTCAAGAAGGTAAATACGCTGCAGTGTGAAATCCAGCCACTAGATGTCAGCAGATCTTTGATAGTAGCGCTTAAAAAATCACAAGAATGTGCTTCTAAAGAAATATAAAACCCCCCCAAAGTGTGCAAAAATGTAGCTTTACAAGGCAAATAATACAAAGCTGCAGTGATGACAATCTAAGGTGAAAATAATTATGTTCTGGCTGCGCGGCCCTCGCTGGCCCTGGACTGGATCTGCTGGATTGCTCCCAGCCGACACCAACGCCAGAGATTTCTGGCAACAAAACTGTGGACAGAGTAACTGTTGGTTCCGTGTCCACCAGAGTCCACCGAAACCACATGAGCCCCGGTTCTATGCTCGCCCACGAGAGGGGACAAGAGGAGACGCAGGCAGGAGCAAGCGCAAGGTTGAGGCCGAGCAAATCAACGTGGCCTTCCCCTTTAAAAAGGTTGTGTTATCATTATGAATTAATTAGGACTCTGGTTAGGTCGTGTCTTCCCTTCTGAACACCAGAACCCCTTCAGTTCACCATGGTGTCATTGGAAACACAAACAGACGCAGATTAGCTGCAACTTTCCTCGTACATGATTAATGAAGTGGGCTCATATGTTTCGAGGCAGCCTTTAAATTCATGAATTCATTATATGATGACCTTATGGTGTAATTACAATGAATGTGTTGGGAGAGACACAACCCAAACGCTGTTTAGAGCAACCAAAGCATCCCATTTGGACAATATTGTAAAAAGAAATATTAAAGGAAAAAACCAAACAAACCCAACCACCGCGCTTCATTTTCATTGCTGACAAAAATGGTCTCTGATGAATTGGCACTTAATTACTGCTTGATTAGCATAATTATGCATGTTAATAGCATCTCAAATGAATTGCAGTTGTCAGGAGGGAGGAAGCATCTGCAGCGGTGGCAGCCTGATACATATTTTCTCCTCTCCAACAGCGTTGTCTAACTCTTCCCCTTAAGTGTTCGCCATTAATCACAACCAACTTCGTTTCCTTTGGAGTGAAATTTGGCATTTTGGGATAATTGGGCCATTATGGCACACTTGTCAAATCTGTAATAGGAGGCTAACGAGGCCCCGTGTGTAGCGTTCACAGATGACGGCGGAACGCTTGCATTGAATAGCATGGCGGCTACAGATACGGACACGTGAGGACTGTGCACGCTCCAAATGGACATATGTTTCTTTCATGTTATTGCTGTGCAATGCAGACTGACGGCTGTTGTCTGTTGTTGGGAAGTTGTTGTGTGAGGTGGAATCTGTCGATGTCCACTTCATCAAGCCTGGGCCAAGCAAGGAACCAAGAAGGCACCCGTTAGCGATGTCAGGTGACTGAGAAGATGATACCAAAGACTGATACCGAAGGACCTCAGCGGTGCTCTGAAGGTGTCCTGGCAGCTCCCACCACCACCAGAGCACCTTCCCTGTGTCGTCCACACTGGGAATTAAACCCTCGGCTTCCCCTACAAACTGAGCTGAATAACCTACTGCTGGGTAAAATAGCCAGCCTAGCTTTAAGATCACATCAAAGAAAAATGCCTGGCCAGAGACGGGAAGGATGAATAAGAGCTGTACTGGGTCACATGGGCACCCCCTGGAACACCCAAGAACTGTCTGAATAACCTTTAGGGTGCGGATTTGAGTTCCTTATCCTGCAGGAATCGATAGCGTGATGGATTGCATGGGAACCCTCCGGTGTGGTTTGCATGGCTTCTAAAGATTCTAAAGATGACACAACCAATTTGGTGGCGAACATTTCCTCCACTGTCACCTCATCTGGCTCCTTGTTATTGGCAGCTGGGCAGAAGGTCGCAGGGGACGTGGGGAGAGGGAAGGAGGAGGCTCAAGGTTACAGGTGGCAGTTGGTAGATCATATAGATTGGGAGAAGGAGCTGATCTGAACCAACTCTGACATGTTTGACTTGGAACTCTCCTCATCACAGCAGTGTTATTTTCCAAATGATCCTCTCTTGTGCTCCTGAAAGCAGCTGCTATCTCAAAGAGGTTCCAATCAGCCCATCAATTGACACGTTTGGCCTTCTGTTAATATTTAACTGAACGTGTTTAAAGGGGAGCGATACTGGCTCGCCCTCATTTGTGCCTGTAATCAGCCTGACCACTGGCCTGTGTGACAGGCGCTGCTGTATTGGATATTAACTCAGTGACGCATGGCGCTCTGTCATTCCCTCAGACAGCCTCTTAATACCCTAATGGATCATTTACATTATTGATGAGCCAACCCCGCGCCGCCTCCAAAACAGACTATTTAAAGGGAATAATTTCATGCAAACTACATATCGATGCCCTCGTGATCAATCGGCCCTTGTTTTGTGTGGTAATAATATGCAGCTACTTCAGTGGGACATACGTCTTGCTGGTGGGGGGTCAGGCTCTGGGGTTCTGCAGAGACGGAAGAGGTTGGCCTGTTGGGCTCCATGACCTGGTGTGGTGACGTCTTGTTTGGTACCATCAAGCATCTTTTGTCTGAATGAACTTGGACCTTGATTTGTTTTGTCTGGCTCACCCCGCTGTGGGGCTCTACGGGTGCAACGATCCTCCACAGCCTCCCAACCAGGACAGGTGTGTGCCCACCTGTACGGGTGTGACACCTAGAAGAAGGTACTGCAGACGACACAAGCGTGTGGGCTCCAGGGCATCCTCCCGTGGAACTCTGGGCCACCTCCTCAGGGCACAGATCTTGTCCAGGTCTGGCCTGTGCTCAACACATTGTAGGAATTATAGGGAAGGATTTGGAATCTAGAGCTGAACTGTGTGAGCGACCGCGCGCCCATCCCAGGATGGATCCACAGAGCAGGACCCTGTCCTCCACACTGTATGCTGGGGTTCATGCTGGGCCACAGGAGATGGTAGCCATCGCCCCCGCCTGGACGAGCTGGCTTTAAGACCGTGTTATGGTCCTTTTTACGCCTCCACCAGCAGCTGTTGTGTCTCCCACCACCGCTGACATCTGGCAGATGAGGTATCCTGGCACACACTTTGAATCTTTTTTTCTTCTCGGGGTTCATCCTCTGCATCGGGGCTGTGGAATGCAGACTGCAGGGGCTGGGACCAAACAACCCTCCCTCAGTTCACTGGAGCAACTGCTCCATTGTGCTCCCTTTCATCCCAAAGCCTCTCTGCTTCCATCTTTGCAGCTGCAGCACGAAAGGAAAAAGAGGAATTAATGCTAAGTGGGCGTTTCGCTCACCTGAAGGAAAAGGATGAAGGATGGAGGAGTCACAGCAGGCCTTCGTCCATCTAGCACCTGCATCTGGTGACGGAGAGAGCTGAATGGTGAGGAGAACAAATCCCACTCAGACACACGGAGGTGTCCACACGCCTGACGACACGCCTGACGACACGCCTGACGACACGCCTGACGACACACCTAACGACACGCCTGACGACACGCCTGACGACACACCTGACAACACACCTGACGACACACCTGACAACACGCCTGACGACACGCCTGACGACACACCTGACGACACGCCTGACGACACGCCTGACAACACGCCTGACGACACACCTCCGTGTGCTCCACACACCTGACGACACACCTGACGACACACCTCCGTGTGCTCCACACACCTGACGACACACCTCCGTGTGCTCCACACACCTGACGACACACCTGACGACACACCTCCGTGTGCTCCACACACCTGACGACACACCTGACGACACACCTCCGTGTGCTCCACACACCTGACGACACACCTCTGTGTGCTCCACACACCTGACGACACACCTGACGACACACCTCCGTGTGCTCCACACACCTGACGACACACCTCCGTGTGCTCCACACACCTGACAACACACCTCTGTGTGCTCCACACGCCTGACGACACACCTCCATGTGCTCCACACACCTGACAACACACCTCTGTGTGCTCCACACACCTGACGACACACCTGACAACACACCTCCGTGTGCTCCACACACCTGACGACACACCTGACGACACACCTCTGTGTGCTCCACACACCTGACGACACACCTCTGTGTGCTCCACACACCTGACGACACACCTCTGTGTGCTCCACACACCTGACGACACACCTGACGACACACCTCTGTGTGCTCCACACACCTGACGACACGCCTGACGACACGCCTGACGACACGCCTGACGACACGCCTGACGACACCTCTGTGCTCCCCGTGTTGTCATTGTGTGGCCGTGTTTCTGCGTTGTTGCTGTTGTCTTTAATGATGGACACTGATTAGTGGAGCGGATCCATACGTTGCAGCTGAATGGAAACAATAAGCATTGTGTCACCCATTGATGTTTTGTTCACACCTTATTTTTCACTTGAACATAAAAAATGGGTTTAAGAACAAAACCGGACTTTTGCGTCATTCCCAGTGGCAGCAGCGCAGCATGGAGCACAGCCAGGCACAGTCCAGAACTTTAGGAGATTACGCAATTCACATTATTTATTAGTAACCGATTTCCCTCTTGGTTTAGGACTTGTGTGATAAGATAAAAGGACAACAACAGCAGGTTAGTGGAATTAAAACCACTGTATTACTGAATGGACCTTTTATTTTCTATAAATCCCCCCCCCCGAAATTTTTTTTGCATTATCTAATGTTATTTCAGGAATATTTTGGACACCTTCAGAAGGTTTAAGAAGATAAATGAAAGGAATAAACATTGGACCTTCCAGAAATGGTCATGAGGGACATCCCTCTTTTCCATGATGCAATAATCAATATTTTCATCAATTGCATTTGTTGTGGGCCGAGTGATGCAAATGGGGTCTGCCAGCGACGTTATTGTGCTCTGACAAATTAGGGGAGGGTGTTAGCGTGCGAGGAGAATGCCTGTCTCCGGCAGAATAGCAGGCAGCAGCCAGCCACACAGAGGATTTGTCTTTCTGATTGACCGGCGTCATGCTTAAATGGTTATCAATCTCGTGATTTCTAAGAGCCATTCCTAAAGAATCTACTCCTCAGAGACCCACTGTTCGGAGCACCGAGGTGGGGCTCTTAACCCCCAACAAAAGCCTTGTTTTCTGGAGAGGCCGTGGCACGGAGATTGATTATTATTCCCTGTATGGTCTGTGAGGAGACACTGGGGACATGCTTGTCTGCGTATCATCATTTATATCTACAATATGACCTACAAGCTACGTGGATGTCACCACTTCCTATTCAGTCCAAGACGGATGACCAATATAAATCATTTAAGACAGAATACACCTGCGTGGTTCCTGGTTCCTCAGCCTGGTACCAGCTAATGTCCCTTTGTACCACTCAGGAAAATGCACCTCTCAGGCCTTTTGGCTGAAGGTATGCAGACGGACACGTGCTTCCTCAGATCATTTGGTTTGTCTTTAATTAAAGTCCTCTGTAGAGGTCGGCCTCTGGACTGAGCACTTCTCACTGGTAGCTACTTCAGACCCCAGTCAGAGTCCGTCCTCCATCTGACCCGTCCTGAACACTTCAGACCAAACTACAACGTCAGAAATGTCCCACATTTGGCATAAAAACTACAAATGCCGTCTAAAAATTGCCAGTGTTGGGGTAGAATGGTGCTCCTGCCAGTTGGGAAAGGAGCCCAGAGCCATGGAGAAATGACAGACCCAGGTTTATACAAGACGACCCTGCTCACAGGTGTAAGAGCTCCTTCTGCCCACATCGTCAGGGGCGACCAGGTTGATGGTCTCTCTCTGCTGCTTTGTGTTGTCATCACGATCTAAAGTTCTGACTGTCGGCCTCCACAAGCGGACGCCGTTCGCCTGGAAGGATCGATGTAGCCAATTCAAGATGGGACAGAGAGTCTCAGCAGGATGAGGAGTCAGGATGAGGGTGAACAAGGCAGAAAGAGCCACGACAGTTCTGGTCGGTGGGAAAATGGCGTCCGGCGTATATTCCGAGGTCGTTCGGCAAACGGCAGCGGAGGCCAGACGGCTGCTCTGATGGCTGAGGAGAAAAAAGGGGCACGCTGTAAATGGAAAATTAGCAGCGAGCGTCGTCAACATTAATTAGCGCCCCTCCTCACCACTGTCCATTAGCCTGACATGATGACAGGAGGAGGGAGAAGCAGCCATGGCGACGCTGGCAGCCGTCGCCTCTGATCAGATAAACCCGTTTTTTCCTTTTGTTTTGATGCCTGATTACAAAATGATTAGCCAGCGTGTCTGTCTCCTCCGTACCCTTCACCCCCGCCGCTTGACTGACAGCTGAAGTGATACGATGGTGGCTGTTTAAGCTGTGTACCGCCCTAAAACACACACACACATGCACGCACACACACACACACACACACACACACACACTGACACATGCACACAGAAAAACACACACACAGGCAAACACACACACACACACAGAAACACACACACAGGCAAACACACACACATGCATGCACGCACACACACACACACACACACACAGGCAAACACACACACACGCACACACAGAAACACACACACACACACACACACAGGCAAACACACACACACAGAAACACACACACAGGCAAGCACACACACACACACACACAGAAACACACACACACACGAACGCACACACAGGCAAACACACACACGCAGAAATACACACACAGAAACACACACACACATGCACACGCATGCACGCACACACACACACGCACACGCAAACACACAAAAACACACACAAAGAAACACACGCGCACACGCACACACACAGGCAAACACACACACACACACACACACACACAGCATCTCTGTGCTGCTGTGATGCTTTTGCACTATTGTTTCACATCTCAGGTGTTTTCTGGATCCTCACCGAAACATTAAATCAGGAACTGAACCAACAACGTTCCACAGTTTATGACAGTAACCACGAGGACGACGTGCACGGTCTGATTGTGTAGATTGTGCACGTTCCCTAAATGAGGTTAAATAAGAAGAATTGCATTCGTGATCTCTTCTCATATAAAGTAACGCACAACCGCTCGGCTCCCAACAGCAGCGTGGAGGGAGGCTGTCAGTGATCCAGTGGGTTCCCCCGGTGATCCGGAGAGATCCCGAGAGGCTGTGGGTGTGTGACAGGGTGAACAGTCCTGTCACGCTGCTGGGGTTGATCATTCACCATCAGCCTGCAACTGACACCAGTTTTACACCGCTGAGATAAGACACACAGCTCTTCTCCACACAGCAAACGTCACGTTAGCGTTAGCATCATGCGGCCTGCTCTGGGAGCCATGGGGGGGGGATGGAGCCGTGCACGTGTTTGATCATCGCCACGCTGATGAGACTGTGTGTGTGTGTGTGTGTGTGTGTGTGTGTGAGTGGGAGCAGATCTAACGAACACATTTGATCCCCAGAGCTGATGAAATAATGGATGGTGGCCGTGCGATTACCTGTTCAGATAAGAGCAGGTGGAGCAGAGGATGCCCTTGTGTTGGTGTCAGTAGCAGCAGGAATGTCCATTGATCTCCCCTGAGGCTGGAGCCGCTCATATTTTGATAAGGACCTGATAAAAGCACGATAAAGGCTTAATCTTCAATCTTTGCCTGTATTGATTTACTGCCTGTGTGTGCAAATGGCATGTTGCCACCTTCTCCCGTCCCAAATCACTTCTTGGAAGGTTCGAGGATTCTCAGCATTGTTGTTCGACACAAAGACACGAGCGCTCGTATTAATGCAGACGTGCACGCTGACACTCGCTGTGTTTGGATCAGAACAGTTAAATACTAAAATATGCAGATTGGAGCAAGGCAGGAAGGTAATTTGCACATTAGTGAGTGTGTGTGTGGATGGTGTACGTGTGTGTGTGTGTGTGTGTGTGTGTGTGTTGGTGTGAGTGGATGGTGTACATGGGTGTGTGTGTGTGATAGTGTGTGATTGTGTGTGATAGTGTGTGTGTGTTTGTGTGATAGTGTGTGTTTGCGTGTGTGTGTGATAGTGTGTGTGTGTGTGTGTGTGTGTGAGGACTGCACAGCCTCTCCGTCCCTGATTAATCAGGTCCGGGCAAAAGAAGATGGAATTTTTTAAACAGGTATGAAAGTGTGTTTGCGGCTCTTTACGGCTGCGTTTTAGTGCCTTGCTCATAATGACTCATCATAAACCTGATGATGTTTAGTGTCAGTCCATATAAAACAAAATTTGACATTACATCATAAAATCAGGACAATTACTGCCTGCTCCCGCTTTTATTTTGCCCACTTAACGTCATAAAGTTGGAATGTTTAACCTGGTTGTTGAGGAGCAGATAAATGTGCAACACAGCGACGGATGCACGTTGAGGCAAAAAGCCCAAATCCCTGGAAATCAACCCAACAACCTAAAAGCTGCCTGCAATCAAAGGGTTTTAGTGTTTGTCTTATCCGCCCCTGAGAAGACTCCGCCCCCACGCATCACCACGCCATAATCTGTGATAACTGGTGGGCACATGATAACTGCGTGTTGACCTCTGGGAGGCTCGGCAGCAGCACTCACAGCGCGTCAGGTCCCGCCGAAAACCACCATTAACCCCATCGTTACTGGACGAAATCGAAGGACGCAACTTCGTCCCTGGAACTTTCAGCCTTGGAGAAGCTGATTAAAAGACCAAAGAATGTGTATTTGTGTCAGATTCTCCGAGCTTTTCTAATGTGATGCTCTAAATCCGAGACCATATTCCTGCCTTATAAATCACCTTTGAAACCGGCCCTGATGTAAAATCCATAATATGAACATCATGCTTAGAACCATATTTAAACATTCAGGAGCAGCGCCACAATTGCCTGTTAGCATGCATTTTGCATTTATTTACCAATTAAAAATGCATTTGGTATGGATTTGAAAGTCCTGTGCAAAGCTGCAGTGCTCCTGTAAACAGATTACACTCCTGTGGGACAGCGTGGTATTGAATGACTAAATAGGCCTTCTATGATTTATGATAATACACAAGAGAAACAAGCCCTTGGCAACTCCGACTGGGGACGGAGATATTAGCATACTGCCGCTATCGATGCTTTTGACGTTAAAAGTTAACACAGCTTAAGATTTGGGTGAGATGTTTTGTCATTTAACCACAAAAATTGCATTATTGTGCTGATTAGAGGTGCACAGAGCTGAGAGCACACACTCACACACACACACACACACACACACACACACACACACACACACACACACACACACAAGAGGGTTAAAATACTGCAAGTTTGTCTTTTCTTTAAAGGGAGATGAGAACCGACTTTAACATGCGCCCCGATGGGCCCTGATCTCCATCTGCAACACGGGGCCCCGTCACTGAGAGGCGGCGAGGTGTTCTTTAACGCCTCTTTCATTTCAGCTGACGGGCTGAACGCTTCTCTGAGCGGGGGGAGATTTGGGGCATCACTATATGTGACAGAGGAGATTACGGAGATAATCCGCTGGGTCCACTGGGGAATCATCTGGTCTTCATCTTGCTCTTATTAGCTGCTTCACACTCAGTCGGTGTAATTAAGCAATTTAAACCTTTGTGATTTAGTTTCTGTATTCAGTTGAGCAGTTGGAC
Source organism: Takifugu rubripes (assembly GCF_901000725.2). Lineage (NCBI taxonomy): Eukaryota > Metazoa > Chordata > Actinopteri > Tetraodontiformes > Tetraodontidae > Takifugu > Takifugu rubripes. The sequence goes on along the minus strand of NC_042297.1, from coordinate 20,687,213 downwards.
TAAATATCTCTTATTCTGCAGCGGGGCTATGCTTCGCTCTAAGACCGAGCTATTATCCGTTTAGCTGTGGGGTTCCCAGACTTTAGAATCACTAGTCGTGTAGTTTTGTAGTACTACAGACCTCTCTAATTACCAGGGTTCTGGCTGATGCAGAGCAGGTTTCTGTTCTTTAGTTCTGTTCACTTGGTCTAAAGCTACACTGTTTCTGTGAGTTCTCTCTGTCGGCACCTCCTACCTGCCTTTAAAGCTTCACTGCAGCAGGAATTCATTGAGAAATCCTCCCTGGATGCCATTAACGGCCGGCAGGAAGGCAGCAGCACATCCTAACGTGATTAGAACCAGGGCGTTTCCTCCAGGTGGCCCTCCTCTGAGAACCTTTGAAATCTAATTTGATTTTATCAGACAGTAAAAACTCTTGTACAGGTCAGTAAGTGTAAGTCGCATGATTACGACGCTGTACTCTGATAAGCTATGAATGATCATGTGACCTTTGCCCTCAAATGATCGTGTGTTTATGGCACAAACGTTAGATTCCTCCCACCAACAGCTTTAAAAGCAGGCGACATCTCAGACCCTCCTCCTCCATTTATACTTTGGAATAAATCAAAAGTATCAAAGAAATGATCCTCCATTAAACAGGATCTGTTTACAGTCGGCTTTTGTTTTCCAGATTTTTCCCTCTAAGGTGAGAAAGTAACCTCGGCTCCTCGGCACCTTCGGCCATTTTGATGAAATTCAGACTTGCAGAAATGTGCACGGAGCTCTGTAAATAAAGCTTGAACAGAAAACAGATTTAAAGCCAAACGCAGATGCACCCAGTTGGTCAGAGGAGCCGAGCAGCTGGGACGGGACGGGTCCGATGGTTCGGCGGTGGCAGGACTAATACCCCTCTCTGATTGGATCAGAGCCGCTCCGGCCCGCTGCCAGCTCCTGAAGGAAGCCCAGCCGCCGAGGCCTGATGGACGCGAGCGTTTCTAAGCACGGCTGTAGGAACAGAAGATTTCCATGTACATATGAGGACAACATTAGCAACAAGCACACGAGAATATTGCCAGATTAATAACGTTCCAATTATACTGGAAGTGATATTGATTGGCTACACAGAAATGAATGTTTTCCAGCCAAAGTGAACGTGGGACGGAGCTGAGATTGGATTCGCCGTCAGACTCGGAGCGTTTTTTTCCCTGCTGGAATAACAATATTTGCCCAAATCAATAACGCGGGTTTGGGGAAACGAATGCAGACCACCTGAGAGAAATGAGACGAGACGCGAGGAGGGAAGACAGAAGAAGCAAATAAGGTCGTTTGTATTGAAGAGCAGGTTTTTCATCAAGAACGAGCCCACGTTGGCGCTGCTTCTTCACAGGGATAAACGAAACGCTCCGTACTCGCTCATGCTTCCAGGCCTTTTCTCCTGCTCCCCCCTCCAGGTCCGTATCTCTCCTCTGTTCATCAACATTATTGTTCCCTTTTCAGATCTTAATTAAAGCACACCACCCCCACCCCACAAGTTCTAAGGCTCCTGTGCAGCAGGATTATGGGATTACACAGTTTGGGGCCGGGCCTGTGAAAGCCTCTGTAGCAACCAGCGGGCAGCCGAGGAGGCCGGTGGCGCACAGGAATTCGACCTGGAATTTGTCAGGGAGACCGACGGAGCCGAGGCCTTTTGTGAGCAGCGCAGGAGGTTCCTGATGTACAGCAAAAAAAATGATTATCCGCGTAGTCCCTGAAAGAATTCCATTAAGTTGGAATGCCGATACCGCACGTGTGTTTGTGTGAGTTCCTGCTCACGTCCTTAAGAGTGGCAGAATTAATAAGACTATTACCTCAACAATTACCGCTCGCTCAGCCACCTGGATTCATTTCTGTGGAAATCCAATGCCACTAATTAAAACAGTTGCCATCGTTCCGCCGTGAGAGCGATTATCTCCAAAGATACATTCCCCATCGAACTGCAGAGGCAATTTTACGAGTTGGAAAACTGAGAGCAATTATTTTAACAAGCGTAAAGCATTTTCAATCGAGCAGCGGCCTCGGCTGATCTAATATTAGCGCTCGTCCTGCGAGCACAAAAGTGGTGGGAGAAAACGAGGCTCCCTCGTCAGCGGCTGTAAAGCCGGAGGTGTCGGCCTCCCGCTGCAGCTCTCTGTGTGGCCACAGACTGTCTGACCACAGCCCATGTAGCAACCATTCCACAGGACACACACTAAGCCACACACACCAGAGCGCAGCAGCGTGTGCCGCGGCAGCGCTCGCTATGCTAATGACTCACCGACACACAATCTGTTACAGTTTTGGTTTGACTTTAGTCTTTCAGAGCTGACGGACCTCCAGAAACTCTGCAGAAAAGTCGTGAATGGAAAGTGATGAAACGAAGATGAAAACCACCCCCCCCACCCCCCCCACCTCAATCCCCTTTTACCATCACACGAAAGGGTTTTTAACGACCCGAGTTTTTGGGGTTTGGGTTCTTGTTCAGTAAAATTTAATACACACTGTAAAAAGTTCTGAGCACAAAAACTTGTGCGTTTTTTGCTTGAATGGGTTTTACAATTGACCACACTGTAGCAGAGTATAATGCAGGATTCCCGATCACAATAAACCGATTCAGGCTGAGCAATTTTCCAAACTTGTGCAATAGGAACACACACAGACTTACACATTCCCTCTCCCTCTGTCACCAACTCACATCAACCTCTCTCTAGAGAGTCTTTGTAGGACCTTATACAACCACAGATGCTAATTGTACCTCTATTTGAAAGGGTAAAAGTATGACAAATGTGTAACATGTGTTTTTATTTCTTAAATCCGTTAAATGCAACACTGTTTCCTGTCCTTCTGACCTATGACCTATGGGCCAGCGTTCCATCCAGCCACTTGTGATTGTGATTGATCGAGATTCTTGTGCCACACACATATGGAAAAGAGATACGTACCAGGCTGTTTATCTGACTGTTTCTACAGTCTCCCGCACATCTGGGCCTTAAATTACAGCTGCTGGAAATGAACAGAAATTTACAGTGAACTTGACAGGATTTTAGCCTGGGCGTGCAGCCCAGTCCCACCGCCTCACACAGCCATGGAGCCCTGAACACACATGGGGGCCATTATTGGTAAAGTAGCTGTGGTGGCACCAGGGAATCATTTTGAAAAGTGTGTGCGTGTGTCTGTGTGCATTGTGGAACATGCGGCATGCGTGTGTACATTTACTGGCCATTATCGTCCCCTCCCGTCTCAAGTGAGCGGCGGTGAGAAAGTGTGCTGTGGCGAGGAGGAGATGCCGGGAGATTATTGTGCCGGTTAAATCCCAAACTCTCCCACCCACTCACTGCTCCTTGAAAAAGGATTATCTTTTCGAGGCACTCGTGTAAAACACACACACACGCACTCACACACACACACACACACACACACACACACACACATGCACACACACACACACACACAGTGATTTGGCAGTCAAACACGACCACATGTGTTTATTGTGGCGGCAGATCATAATGGAACTTAGCACGTTTGTGTAGTCGTCTGAAAGTGCTTGAACGATCGGCTAAAAGTCTAAGAACAATGTTAAACGAGGCTCTGACCTGAAAACCCGCATTCGCAAATCCCCAAAAGTCAACACATAACGCTAAAAAGCAACCAGATGTGAAGGGGTGACAGCCGCCTGGGCCCTGGCGCTGGCGTGCAGCCCCGCTCCTTCGCCGCCGCTTGCTCGTGGCTCTGGGCTGCAGACGGGACGACTCCTTGCAGAGTTGGAGGAATTAGGCTGCGGTTCCGCAGCGAACCTCGGCCGGCCCCGGTCATGTGCTAAACCCAGACTTGACTTATGGCTCCAGACCAGAGCTCGGCTCTACGGACTCGAGAGAAGAACCACCATTTAGAAACGCTCCCTCACACACACGGCAGGAGATCACGTGTCCATGCGTTCATCTCCCTCCACCAGTTTTAGACGGGACACGGTCCAGTCCCGTCCTGTCCAGTCCCGTCCTGTCCAGTCTGCCGTCTGCACTTTTGTGGTCAAGCCGCAGATATTCTCCTGACGTCTCCAGCCCATAACGCTCAGGGAGACTCCCAAGTAGCACAGCGATGAGTGGGCTGGTTGGAGAACACACTCTCACACTGTCCCTGTCAAATCTTGCTATGGAAAGCAGCCTGTTTTTTCATAATTTGCTGCGGAACAGTGAAAATAATCATTGGCAGCATAGTGGAAACAAATTTCATTTTATTTCCTGTGGAGGCTGAAGGTCTTAATGAAGTCAGGACATAAAGAGTCAAACCTCGACGTTGGCGCTGCCCTCTGCACACCCGCAGCACTGGTTTAATGTTCGCTCCTCGTTACGTCCTCGCATGGCTCCCGTCAGAGTTTTTGATGAAAGAGTCCAGGATCTGACGGGCTTTCAGGCTAACTTACGGTTAGCACTCAATAATAACGTGCTATGAATTTAGCTGTATTCTGCAGACAGTGAAGGCGTTTGTTTGTCTCGATGCACGACAGAGAATTACTCACCATCTCTGATAAGATTTACTGTTTAATTTGCAGTGTACAGTCATTTATTGATCCGGGGAAGCTTATTAAACATCCCTTCCACATCCCAGCACTGCGTATCCATCATCTCTCACAAGAGCAGCAGGTTCCTTTGAGAAATCTATGATTTTGTCAGTTACACTGTGGGACTTAAAGAATGCCCTGCCTCCGTACACAGCTGCGGTGTGTAATAAACAGCGAAAGTTCTCGAGGCTTGAGGACATTCTCCCGCTTGTATATGCAGGATCTCCTTCACTGGGCTGGTTCTTTCAGGCTAGTCTGAATAAAACGTCCTTTAAGGCGTCGTCGAGCGTTTGCTGTGATCGTAGAATAAACTGGGGCCGAACTGGGAACGCTCGACAGGAGCTAAGGTCAAGATTCTGAGGCGCCGCTTCAGATGTGTGTAATGCAATCTGGAAGGAGCATCACGGTAGTAAAGTTGATAAATCTGTGAATATGATGAATCCCACCACAGGGATCCCACTCGTCACGGCTGATTCAGCATTTAGCACTTAAACCAATCTACTGGAGTTAAAGAACGCATCCTATCGTTGGCTTCAGGCCATCACTGACTCATCCTCGCCGCCCATTTTTTTGGATTTCCCAACACCCACAGCGCCGTTCTACGGCTTCATTCCAACACTTTTATTGACCATCATCTGTCTTGTTTAAAGCGGGCACGCATTAGAGACGGGGGCCGCTGCTGGAAAATTGCCCCAGTTTGATAATGGGGCGAGCACGAATAAGGCTGACAGGGGCGGGTGGGTGGGCTCGGGTAAAAAAGACCCAGTAATTAAACCGTACAGGTGATTCATTCCAGACTGACGCGGCGCACGAGAACCTGACAACGCGGGCAGAGGAGATGGAGCCTAATTGCAAATGCTGACGGGAGCCCAAATGGATTGTTCTGGCCGGGGTGTCCGCCGTTGCAGGGGTCTTGCTGGGACGATGAGTTTGTCTATGAGAGCTTTTAGCGCCTTTACTTTATGCCTTTCTGCATGTGTAAATACAAATATGTCAACATCGTTTACCTCCCGTTCGTTACACACGACTAATAGTTCTCTTCTCTTGACCTTCTGGTCACACACTTTTATGGGCAAAAACCTCGATATACAAGAATAAAACCGGACAGATGCAGGTTCGCATTCAGCCAACCCATAATGTCCAAGCAGAAGCGATGGAGCGGTCAGGTCATGAGGGAAGTTCTGGTAAATATCTCTGCGAGGCAGGTTAATGTCTTGCACGCTGCCATCATGACTGCGTGATTCAGTGGGTATTGAACCTTGATCTGAAATGGCCTAATATCATTAACTCGGCTGCTCGTTGTGTTTACAACCTGACAGTGGCGATCTTGTGACCAGCGTGAGGAGATGCCATTGTAAACAGTTAATGACTCCACATTTCTAGTGCGTGGAGACATTTGTCCCAAGTTTTCAGCCTTTTTTCCCTGCAGGAAGTGATGCATTAATCCATTATTCCTGAATAGTTCATATTTAGGTAAATGCTCACAGACCTTTTTATTCCTGCTCACCCTGCTGCTCCCAACGATGAATTCATGCCATTTCAGCTGTGAGCTACAGCGACTAAACAGCATATTGATAAAAGTTAAAGGCCAAAACACAAAAAGCTGTTACAGAATAAGTGCTTTCAGATGCAGAGGACAACTCATACATGGAGTCCCATAAAAAGTGAAGGATTTACGTTAATCCCTCATCATACAGACTATACGATGACGCTAGGCCCTAATCAGTGGAATCCATCGTCCATTTCCAGTGTTTGTGGATCGGCAGGGGTGTCCTGGAATTCCGCTGCTGTAACCTTGGGTGCGTATCCGTGTGCGCTGCACCTCTTATTACCAGGAAATACATCTGCACTCATTTCACGCTCAGGTGAAACCGTCTCACATGAAATCTGTCAGATTAGTTTGTTCTTCAGACTGACAGTGTCTGAGGACGGACGACGCGGTTCTTTGAACAGCAGACTGGAGGGGAATATTGGATTTCAAACTTCTGCCCCGTGGAAGCTTTTTCCAGACCTTTAAATCCACATAACCAGTAAAAGTGATTTCAGCCCCATTTTGTGTTGTGCCACTCCAGGTTCTTCTTGCAGACATTAATCATTCCCAGGAAAAAAAGAAAGCCTAACTGGAAAATGTCTTCCGAATTCAGCAACAACTTTAGACCGGATAGAGAAGCGTGCTGAGATGTGCGAATCCCTTTTATTTGGCAAATAATTAATTCAATAGACTGATTTCTTTACCTTTTAGGTATTTATGACCTTGATAGTGGGCAGATTAAAGAGAGGAGTATCTGTTAAATGTGAAATTATATGCTAGTGGAGCGGCGTAGCTACATCGCCAGTCACCCCAGAGTAAACAAACGAGTTCAGCAAGCAGAGGAGGGATTACCATATCTCCACTTAACTTATTTTATCCTGTGAGAATCATCAATATTAAAGGGTAAGGAGAGGGAGAGAAACTGCTGAGGTGGGCTTTTAGCAGCAGGGTGAACCACTGTGTTTAAGGAGAGAGATAAATGAGAGATCTCTCCGGAATCTACAAAGAGAGTAAACAGTCTTTTTATCTTTTCTCCACACAAGGTCTCCTCATTTCAGATGTTTCCTGTCACCACCATTCCCCCCGTTCTCGCCCTCTCCTCTGGTTCCAGAGCTACCAGAGTCACCTCGAGGGTCACTTTGCTGGGTTTTCATTTTCCCTCCACAGATATGGTGCAAATATTTACCCTTCTGATCATTTGCAGCTTATGCTCTTATTTAATGTTTCTGATTATTGTTGTTATTAATTGCGTGGTGGCGGTGCTTTGCAGCTCGCTGCACTTTCCACACTTAACGAGGGCGGCTGCATCGGAGCGCTGACCTGTGTTTGTGTGCCTTTGGGCTAAACGCCACTGATTATGCTGCGTCCGCCTGTCATCCCAAGCGTGCGCAGTGAAATGCCGCCTCGGGGTCGGCAGAATCAGCAGGGTGCCGCTGACAGGTAACTGACCGTCCGGAGGAGGAAGCAGACTGCTGATCCACAGAATTAACTTGTGTTTACTTCACCTGTCAGTCAACCAATCTTTGGAATCTTGTTTTTGATATAAGGCTCACATGCACATCCCCAACTTGTGTGTGTGTGTGTGTGTGTGTGTGTGTGTGTGTGTGAGACGTCTCCTCTCCTGTAAACACATGCACGCTCTCAGGCTCCTGAGCGCTGAAGGTGGCCCCAGCTACCCTCTGTGAACTCAGCTCCAGTCTCCAGCTGATATTACTTATCAATACGTTACTGGCGGCCATTAAAACTTTAAGGGTTCATGATTAGATGCAAGAAAAGCCCCAAAAAACAAAGGAGGTTCTTCATCAGGTAAAAGCCTGTGATGTTGTAAAAACCGACTTTAAAGGGCTTTATTTGGCGATATAAAAGTCCTCCTGGTGTGCGTCTCTGTGGGGTCTTAAAGCTGTGAGGAAGCAGCTTCTGTGCTGCGGTGTTCTGCCAGCTCGAACAGCCTTAAGCCACAAACATTACAATTGTGGTGAGCCCTGTTTGCAGCCCAGAAAACATCAAGGGAAGCTTAATGCCTCATCCTGCATTAAGTGGATGATTATGCCAGTGAATGAATTTAGATTTTAAGCCTCAAATATCAGGAAAATACACAGAGTGCCTGAACTTATCTCAAGTAGGGCTGTGATGCATGTGGAGAGCCATGTTCATGTGCTCATGTGAACCAGACTTCTGTGTGGCTACATGGAAACTTGACAGTAGGGCATCACTGCATGGTGAACACCAAAAGATCAAAGGCACACTTGATCCTGGAACCATTCATGTCGGGTTTACCGTTGGAACCAGGAACAATGAGAGCCTCCACAAAGTGTTTGGCCATTTCACGCAGCGGCCATCTTGGTTTTTTCCCAGCGGTGGGTGTGTTTGCATATTCAATCAATGGTCAAAACGTTGGATCCCTCAACCAGGGGTCAAGTTAGCAACTGCGTGCGCAGACTTCCTAATCCTGAGAATGCCAGCTTGTGTCGGCGGTGCATGTTTATGGACGTCTGTGTATAGATGTTGCTAACAGTGCTAAGAGTGGGGTTGACATGGGCCATGTGGAGTAGACTGTGTCTTCTGGCATCATCTCCATGTCTTCTGACCACTGTCATGACAGAGAAGCCACAATGATGAGAGATTTTAGCATTGTGGTTACGGTAACAAGAGTAGACCACAAACAACGCCCTCCATCCCTCCCTGTCCAAGCCTCCTTCTTGTTTTTCCCATTATATGTTCTCTTACTCACTTAATATACTTTCCTTCCCCTGGACTTTTGGTGTCTGCTTCCTCTGAAACAACCACTGAAGCCCTTGAGGCTCTGGTCAGTCAGGGGCCATGCGAGGTTGAGCTAAAGGATGAGCTACGTACACTAAAAGCGCATGAGAAAGCCGTTTGTGGTGGCCTGGAAACAATGACTTCATATAAACCTCTGCGGCAGCGCTGACATCATGGTCTGAATACACACAAAACTGACATAACTGTAGGTCTGAAATCTCAGTCTAAGTACTAATTCTTAGGATTAGGAATCACTTTGAGCAGCAAGAAAAAGATGTGCCGTGTGTTTTATGTGAGCATACACAGCTGACTGCAGCAACTAATGGTTAACTACCTTGAAAAAGGTACTTTTTGGACATTTCTTGGACATGTAATATACCATGAGGGTTTGTACCCTAATAAGTTTATTCATTTTACATTATACTGCATGCTAACATAATTGTGCAGGTACATTTATCAGTTTATGTCCCTCAGTATGTCCCTTGTCTTCTTGTCCTTATTATTTGTGGACTCTGTTGACCATGCTTGAGGGAAGTTCCACTTTGGCCCAGCATCATGTCCCATTTGGCCTGGTTATGATGGAAAAGCCTAGTGGCGACCACATAATGACCACTGTCTGAGGGCCTTGCTAATTTTTCATGTTCAAACACGTCCCGAACTAGAGCTAATGCACGGTTTGTCCGAGGCCTTTGAGGCTCGTAAAACGACTTCAGCGGTGCTCCACTGTAGCACAATCAACATTAGCTGTGGTGTTTGTCTACCAGGCTGCTTCTCTCAGAGGAAGTCTTGTAACGAGAACGAGAAAGTTCTTACCCGAAATGCCTTTGTTGTGGTTTTGCTGTCTGACAAGAAAGGGCTGTTCTCTTCTCCTCTATGAACCTGGACTTTTTTGGGTCTTCTTATGAAAACCTGTTCCTGCCTTTCAGAATGCAGAATTTTGATGGTATTCATAACCCCAAAGGAAATAACTTGAGGCATGGTGGCATGTCAACTGTTGAGCTCTACAGTCAATTTAAAATACATTTTTCAAGTAAAGGACTTTAGAGTTTCTTTACTAAAAGCAGTGTAAAAAGTTGCTAAATGTCCTCATGCTGTAGATTAAGTTTACTGGATGTATTTGCCTGAATGGAATGTGTGAGTTCCTAAAAAGGAAAGGCTGCCTCTCGGAGTCGCGCCTCAATTCAGTAAATAAAGTAAAAACAAAAAAAGATCCAACCAGAAGTAAACAGTGATGGATTTTTGTTACTCTGGTGGCTGGAAATCTAATGCAAACATGACGCAAAAGAGGGCAATCTAAAAAGATCGTTGGAAAAAGCAGGGATAGCTGACACCGCTCCGAGGGTTGTGGCTTCCTGGTAGCTGCCAGAGTGGAGACAAACCTAGTAATTCGCCCAAATTTCACTCTGTTAATTCCTGGCATACAGTTTATAACAGACAGACGTAACACACAAACAAGCAGCAGCAAATTCACGCGTGTAAGCATGATTTACATTACAATTTATGTTCCTTTTTTTGTTGTGCGTAGGATGAAGAAAAGGAGTTTTTCCGTGTAGGATGTACATTTGTGTGGGTCCGACAGCAGTGGGAGGAAGCGGTGCGCCCCTTTATAAATCAGCTTACATGTGACCCAAAAGGTTGGGTTTGGAGTTGTAACACGTAAAATGTAACACGTGGCTTATTTGGCAGATGTAGATCTACATCTATGCTCGTTTGTGTAGTTGTTAGCAGTATAAACTCAAAAGTTGTGAACAAGTGACATAGAGAACATTTCTTGGGTTTGACCTCAGATACTTTGATGGATCACCATGTATCCCATGGTGCTAAGATAGGTGGGACACTTCCTCTGGTTGGAACTGACCACATATTTGAATTTCTTTAAAATATCCCTGGTTGTTGGTGCCATTGTCGTGGTCCCCGATGGGTCCACTCACTGGGACTCGAGGGCCAAATAAATGTGTAGAGCAAACAAATATTGAACTAATATTGAGCCCACACTGGTCAGATGATTCTAACCAGGCTGGCACTAACTCCACCATCTGACGTTCTGCATTATAGGAAAAATAAACTATGATAATGCCTGAAAGGCACTTCCTCCCTTCATTTGAGCGATGTCAGCGGCGTGTAATGTGGTGTAATTTTATGAATGGCCAGTGGAGGAAGCGGAGCTGTCAGTGCCCTGTCTCCTCCACAGGCGGCTCCTGCATTTGTCAGAGCTTAAGTAGTTTTCCAACAGTACATTGACCTTGAGTGCCCGGTATCGATTTCCTGTGGTGTCGCGCTGAGGGGTCATTACTGCGCGGGCCCCTGCCATGTGGTGTGATCGGGAACAGATTCCTGAAATCCCGTTGCAATGGTGATGGATCGCCGGCCTCTGAAGACCATCAATCCTCACACAGCGTAACCAGGGTGACAACCGCACTGAATTTATCCTCATACAAGCCGCAGACGTGACAAAGACGGGCGACGCACTTAATGTTGTGAAGGAAACTTCGACACAGCTGGAAACAAACCCACTCGGTCACGCGGCCCGCTACGTCTGACCTTAGCGGGCCGTCGTATCAACGTCTCGCCTCCTTTAACTCATCCCTGACAGCCCTTCTTCCTATTTACAGGGCACTTGCGATTAGAAGGAGGATAAAATTTAGATTGCTGCTGTGACAAGATGATGTATGAGTGGATAAGAGCGTGTCCACATATAGTTGTTCAGCTCCATACAATCGTCCCCACAGTAGCAGCATTACGTATAAATGTCCTCTCTCTCACACTCTGACATTGGGAGGATGGCCTCATGGTTTTAGACCTAAGCACACCTCATCTTTCAACATGACTGGTCTATCTAGCAGCATCAGCTTTGTCTAAGCAGGTTACTGGTGCGCAGCTAATGTGGGTGCCTGGAAGGCTTTTAAAACACATGTATTCCATATGTGAGGCGAGCTCACCTCCGGGTCTTTGCATGTGGAGTTTGAGTGTTCTCCCATTGCCTGTGTGGGTGTTGTCGAGTTTCCTCCTACAACCCAGACATGAACATGACCCTGATCAGGACTGAGGCCACTTTCACATCAGGGTAGGCAAGAGGACTTGTTTCGATAGGGAATGAACAATTCAACACCTTCAGTCACTTTTGGTTCTTTTTTAAACCCTCATGTGAGGGCAGTACTTAGCTTGGTGAACTATCCAAGGAAAGGAGGTCTGATCCCAACAAACAGCTCCGATGTGAGCGCACGCTATGTTGTGGTTGGTGCAACACGGGCAAATGAATATAGCAGCAAATGCCAAAACTGAATGACAAACTCAACCGGTCGCAGATGACAGGAAGTCATGTGATGCCCCAAACTTTGCAAAGTGGACACAACATAAAATGCCAGAGGAAATGAGCTGCTGGTTAGACAAACATGGCTGGTTAAGGAAAAAAGTATCTTTTGACAAGATTCATAAACAAGTTCATGACTAGCTCCATTTAATTTGTAGGGATAAATTCGATTTAGCAATACCATCATCAAATAAAACAAGAGACAGCTACAGTGCCTTACACCTTTCCACGGCTCCACCCCTCTGTAATTAATAAAAGATCAAAGTTATTATTTCTACCTAGAATGTTTTATGTCTCTGTTCATTGTTGCTTTTTAAAAAAATCCTTCTCTTTTTAATCATGTCGCATATTTGCTATAACGGTCATATTCTCCCCGGGTAACAAGTGTAATTTTCTTCTGCTATTGTCTCAGATGGAGTAATCTCTGGTGCCTTCTAGACCGGCTCAGGTCCTCCTGTGAAGGCCCCATGTGGAGGAGAGGGGCTTACGAGCTTTAGCCACCAGGGAAACAGCACTCCCTCTGCACAATGCTCCTTTTCACAGAGTTCCTTCAGAGACGTCACAGAAACACACCGAGAGGCAGAGCCAGAGGTTTAACACACACACACACACACACACACACACACACACACACACACACACACACACACACACACACACACACACACACACACACAAGTAGCAACTAGAGCCCCAAACTTCTCCGTATGCAGATGCTTTACTTCCAACATCCTCACACTAAGACTCGGATTAGGTGGCATCAAAGGATCAAGACTGTAATCAATCGATTGCTCGTTTTAATCTCGGTTTTTGCAGTAAAAGTAAAACTTGAAACTCTCGTGGTGCAGTAAAGATGCTATAACATTTATGCTTCCAATACTTGTAAATATTAATAGCTCTTTTTAATTTCCTCATTAAAACAGTTGTCTACAGTATGGTATTGAAAACAGTTGGAAAGCATTAAAGCTGTGATTGTATGTCCTTTTAAATGCAAATGCACACATTTTCACTCTTATTTGAGAGGTTCTCCTTTGATCTGATCAGTTGGACGCTGAACTCGCCTCCTCTCCACAGTTTGATGGAGAGCCAAGGAAGACAGGACTAATCTATCCAGGCACAAACGATGGTCCAGGCTGTGCCCCAGAGCAGCGAGCTTTGATAAGAAATGTCTCTGAGTGATCGCTTAAACTATTGATTGGCTCTTGGATGACGTTCCACGGTCGGAAAAATAAGGACAAATGAGTGAGCTGAACATATTATTACCCATTCTGTGCAGGGGCCCATCTTCTCACGTAGCACTTAAACAATGCAGCTGTAGTGGCACCGAGTTTGCATAATTGTGTTCATTTTGTGGTTTTAGCATGGTACAATAACTACATAAATAAAGACGAGGGACTGGAGGGTTGCAGTGGTTCTTCCTGTTTCCAGTTGTGGTGTCCTTGTCTGTGGTCTGGTTCTGGCTGCACTGGCCGTTGAGCATAACTTAGCCTGGGAGGTGCAGATCATCCAGAAAGAAATAGAACTGAGAACTATTCGCTATTTTAACATTTTCATTCGAAACGTTGGCCGCAAACCCATGTTGCGCTCCACCGATTTCATGCTCCCTCCTTCTGCCCTCAACAATGACAGTGCCACTGTTTGCACTACTTCTTCCCGGGGGTGTAATCGTTTACTTCCTGGAGGTATAGATTAGTTATCAGACTCTAATTGGGGGTGGGAGTGGGGGCTGGGGGAGATTTCTGCAGCCATCAGATGTTCAAAGCCATGATGGAAAAGGCAGAAGGTAAATGAGGGACGAGCTTTAGCACTGAGTGTTTGCCGTCTACATGCTCCCTCTGACAGAGCGGTGAAATAAGAGACCTTGTCTCTGGGACCCTTATTTAAAAGAGCAGAGGGGCAACATTAGATTGGGAGCACCATCTGTTTATTCCATCTCCTAGGTTCTCTCTGACCTACATGTCTTCCACTGCGAGGGAGACTTTCCTGCTTTCTGTCTCTCAGGATTCCAGCTCTGTCTGCACGGCCTCCACGGAATAACGTGGGCAGCTCGGCCGCAGCTCCCTCTGTGCCGGAGCGTGGAACAGAACCCGGATGGAAAGGGAACCGACAGTTAATGGGCACTTGGAGAATGATAAAAAAAATGTTCCTCCGGAGAGGCAGTGGTTTGGAAATCTCTCAGCGGGACTCGGCCTTGTGAGCGCCCCGTAGTTTCTGTTTCTTTGTGTTTTCACTTGTGAGCTCAGTGGACTGTTGAGACGGTCCAATAACAGCTGAAAGAAAGAATGGAAATATACCTTCCTGCCGCACCTGCGACTCTTTCAGGGTTTTCTCATCCTCATCACCTCCGTGCTGGTTGTTTTCACACTAACGTTTGCCCACTCGGTCTTCTTTAAGTTCTCCGATGGGTTCTGGCCGGGCCCCAGGGCTCATACTTTGAGAGTGGAGTCTGCCACCAAAGAAACTGATCAAGTGAACAATTCTCTGTTTCTGAGCATGTGAATATCTGCTGGAACACGCGAGTGTCGACACAGCTGATGACGCCTGACCTCTCAGCCCGTGTTCGCCGTGCTTCCTGCCACAGAGGACAGCGGGAGGTGTCGGTGCTGTTGCTCAGGGGGAAAGACATGTGCGCCGGTGGGAGGGAGGAAATTTGCAGCGGGAGGCAGAAGTGTCCGATGCGACCCCCTCAGCAGAAGCCTCCGACTCTAAAGACTATCAGATTGACTGGCCACTGCGTCCCTGTGGGTAGCCATCAGCACGTCCCTAATCAGGGTCCAACACTAATGAGAATACAACTAATGACCAAATAATGTGTGTGTATGCAGTCATTGGTTACTGGGTCAGGATGGCAGAAATCCATCTGAAAGGAAAGTAAACTTAGCCGCAGAAAGCAGGCGAATGCAGCTTTCAAGACGCATTAGGAGCCAATTTAAAGAGGAATATCGAAAAAGAATGTGGTCATTTGTTTGCATGGTTTTTTCCTCCATGAGTTTTCACATTAAAAAATTGCTTCAGGTTTATTTATTTATTTCCTTAAACTATGTGATTATTCAAAAAAAGTAAAATAAAGACAGCAATCGAAACACACCGACTGTGACCTCAGGCTGTGGTCGTCAGGGTTTGGTGCTATCTGGGCCTAATTTCCACTTTAGTGATGCTCAAGCAATTAATTAGGCAAAATACAAAAATAAAAGCATGATACTATGTAACTAAAAGTAAAACCTATTAATCTGTTTTATCTAGAAGACTGCGGTCTGAATCTGCTGCCAAAATAAGCAGCACCGGGTACATTCAGGAAAGCTGAAACTTTAGATATCCTGAATCTCACCACCATCACCATCTTCATCTCATCCTCTGAGGATTTCTTTAGTCCAGTTAAAAATTAGAAATGTTTGGTCTTAAATAGACCACCAGGAACAACCTTCTCTAGTATGTCTGATGTCCCCCTGGTAGGACCAGACACCCATTAAGAAAGGCCCCGGATGGCCGTTTGGCAGCCTCCGATACACATCTAAGAGCAGCGGATGGTGCTCGAAATGGGCTCTTTCCTCACTGATTGCATGTCATCTGCGGAGTAGATTAGACAGCGGGCAGCAGGGTCTTCGGAGGAGCAGCATGCTGACTTCTGCCACGGAGGAGAGCAGGAGGCGAGGAAGAGGAGAGCAGGAGGAGAGGAGGAGGCGAGGAGGAGGAGAGGAGTCATCCATCACTGCGTCTTGTGAAAGCCCTCTGCATTGGGAGCGGGTAATGACTGCTTTGCTAAGTCTTTGGATGGAACACTGGGGTGGATCTGGTCTTTCTCCTGGGGAAAACGCCAAGATTTGCGAGTGGACATGATTTTTCTTTTTTTTAGTGGCGTGATTAGAAAAACGGCCAAATGTAAAATGCGTCAAAACTTTGGGGGGTGGCGGGTGAGAGGAGTTAGCACTGGATGAATGATGAGGTCCTCAAGTTTTAGTGAGTGCTGCGCTCTTGTTCAGCTGGATTGTATTTGCCTGCACTTGCAGGGGCCAGTAGGGGGAAGGGAAACAGAAGATTTATGTCCTCCTGTGACACACGCTGCTCTGGGTCTCATGTTAATGGAAAATGAGATGTTTAAGAGTCTGGCAGAGGAATAGAGCTCTCTTTAAATCCTCCACTTGTCAGCCAGTGTAACAGCATTATAAGTATAGTCCAGCAGGATAATGCTATTAATGACAGCGATATGTCATGTTTTCGGCAGACTTTCACGCTTCTTTTACTTTGCGACTATGCAGCCGTCAGCCGGTTCAAGCACAGCTTACAGGACGCCGCGGATACTCGTGTCAGACCAAAGGCTTCACGTATCACACGGGAAACAAATTTGATATGGCCTGAAGGAGCCCAAGAAGTGAAAGAAAAAGTGTTTCCCCGCATGTCAACTGATGACTATTCAGCAAGCTGCGCTTGGTTGACATCGCCACGTCTTCCCACTCCCCACATCTACACTGAAACGAGTCCTAGACCCACAGACTCACAATGCTTTTACCAAAGCTCTGTGGGAAAGTGCATTTGGTCATAACTTCCCAAACAAGCATGGACAATTCCAGACTTTTCAGCCATCACAGTTACCCTTTGTCTGACATTCCCACAATGCCCACATGTTTCAGATGCCTCCCTCTTGCTGGTTTCTTAGATTCTAAAGAGACTCGATGCCCTCTGTTGTGAGCTCGGCTTCTTGAGGGAAGATTAGAGGACGACACAGAGCTGAGAACAATTATACCTTCAGACACTTTACCTTCTTAAGTAAACAAATAAATAAAGGATGGACCTGAAGACAGAACCACAAAGGAAACCTGCTGTTATACATGTTTTTGTTGATTCCCAATAATTTCCTTATTCAGAATACAGAGTGTTCATGTTATCTCATCAGCAACGGCCTCAGTACCATCATCAAGTTTGCAATTGACTGCCTAGAGATGCTTATCACCACCGGACGTCCCCTTTTGACACTTTGACCCCGATCCAGACACGACCACCAGCCCATCCCTAAAAACAACAGCAGAGAGGATGAAAGCAGAGCTGGGTAAACCCACAGAAGCCTCTCTTCCTCTTGAGCCCCCCCCCCCAGCCATGCTTCCCGGCTGAGAGACTGCAGCAGGATTTAGTCCGGGACAGGACGGACGTTCTCTAATCTGAGCTCCGGCACCTCGTTGGGATGAGCCAGAGGCACAGAAAGAAACGTGAAATGACAACATGAAAAATCATTCATCTGATTTAGCTCGTGTCATATTTTCCTGTTTTTGACACAATCATCATTTATTTTGGAGGGGTTGTGAGAGCAAGTGAAGCCTGACAGAACGATGTTTTTCACATGGCTCTTATCTGGTGATTTGTAACATAATAGCCTTCAGATTACGCTGTTTGTACACCACACAAAGCTTCCCCATTAAATCTCATCAAACATAACAGCCCATATCATGTCGTCTCTGCCGCACGCTCCTCAGAGATACGCGCCGCCTCTCCTCGCCTCTCCGGTCTGGACCTGCTCCAGAATCCTCCAGAAAAGCTAAATTTGCGTAACAAGATCTGGACCCTCAGACGCGCGCCTGCCACAGCAAATTGGCTTCACAGTGAGAAGAGAGTGGAGGGGATGGGGGGTGGCTGCAAAGCTAGCACGTGGAGGTAATCCTAGCCCTCATGGCCTGGAGGGACCGGACCCCCCCATGCTCAACTTTTGGCTCCAGCCCAGATTGTGTAGACAAACAACAAGTCTTCTTCAGTTAGACACTTTTCTCTCTGGGGAGGCAGAGCGTGGTGCTCGGTGGGGTGGTTTCTTTGAATATTTGTCAAGGCGTTTACTCAACTGTGACATGGAATTATTTCTTAACCTAGTGAACCTCAGCAGGAGACGTGCCTTCTAAAACCGGGAGTACCGGCAGAAGCGTCCCTGATTTATCAGCTCCAAGCAACAGAAGCCAGCTCCAAGTCCTTTAGCTTCTGTTAGCATGGATTGGACGGGGTTGTCTGAGACACTGTTCAGTGTCTGTGAATTGAGCAACATTTCAAAGGGCCAAGCACGCTCTTTCCAGTCATGAATTTTCAGAGAGGCTGTTGGAACAGTCGAATACGCTCTCACAATTCTGACTTCTCTGCAATCGAGCGCCTCTGTCCGCCGCCTGCCTTTCTTGCTGTTTCTGTCTGGCAGCAGGTGGAGGGGTGAGGAGAACGTCTCCCAGAGGTGTGAATCTCGGCTGGCTGCACATTTCATGCACGTCCTCCAAAATCAGAACTTCCAATTCACCTCTACAGCATTTCACGTCTCTGTCCTTGTTTTTCTGCTCAGCAGAGGTGAAAATGAACTCAGTTTTCCAACTGCCAACAACAAAAAAACACACAAACAAACAAATAAACAAACTGAAAATCGCTCTGCAGTAGTGATCAAGAAGGGAAACACCCCACTGCTGTCAGAGGAGATGTTGCGTGACCGACGACATGTTGATGAGCCTGTAGTTGTCCACTGGCCTGCCGGTCCCAGCCGGTTTACCTCTGCATCTACAGTACAACACATTTACATGTCTGATGCAACAGGCGGCACTTTCTCCCACCCTCCTCCCCCTTTCTCCTCCCCCTTTCCCATCAGCAGGAGGGTCCCCCTGCATGAGCTTGGTCCTGCTTGATTTCTTCTTTTTCTTGATGTTTTCGTCTTAGTCAGGCTCGGAGCTCCTCTAAAACAGAATTTAACAGATGCTATATGAATAAAGTTGACTTGAAATGAACAGAGTGAGGTAAGAACGGACCAGTTGCATTCGCCGGGATAATATGGATTAAATCAAGACTTAATTTTGCTCCTTTAATCACTCGAGACAGTTTGAACCCTGAGTCTTTTTCCATAGATGGAGGCACTCAGGGTCAGTAGGGAGGGAGACCAGGTTGTGTGAGCGGGGGGGGGGGCTGAGTGCAGTGTTCAGACGACCTCTGTCGCCTTGATGCTGATTGGTTTTATTTGTGGGTTGCAAATCGCACTGTTGTTTCACACCCGCTCCATTTACACTTGCAACATGTGTGAAGCCTCACTGCGACAGAGACTGGATCCAGTTATTGCCACCAGCTGCAGAGAGCAAAGAAACACGAGCTGAGAGGTTGCAGCCGTTACTGTAAAGTTAACCCTTCCCGTCCCCGCTAGAAATATGGTTCTGAGATCCAACCTTGATGAAGAGTTTCTCCCCAGAACAGAACACAACGAGTTAAGGCAGAGACTTCCTGTGTTGGCTGTGCTCCCAGAAGAGGACATGCCTCTGCATGCAGGGATGCAGGCTGTGAAACATCTGTGCAGCAGTGCAGACACACACACACACACACACACACACACACACAGCCACACATAGAGCTATATAACATGAACAGAAACAGCCCCACACATTTGCTTTCTAATACTTTAGGATAACAGCCTGTATAGATGTTTGTATTCCTCCCAGCTGCAGACTCCAGGGGTTGTGGATGCTGTTGGGGAATCTTATTGTCTGTAAATGAGAGTTTAGAGTGTCAATTGAATAGATCCTACAGTCCAATAAAACATGGTCTGATTATAATTGGTAGGCTATTGATTTTAATATTAAAGCTGTTACAGCACTGAGAAGGTAATCAGATTACTACCAGATGATATCTGTGTTCTTCTGATCCATATGAATATAACTTTCTTATTAAAATCGTTAGTCTAGTGATTCTCAAACAAAGGCAATGTGGCCCACTGTGGCCCGCAGTGGCCCACAGAGATCCACAGTGGCCCACAGTGGCCCGCAGTGGCCCACAGAGATCCACAGTGGCCCACAGAGGTCCACAGTGGCCCACAGTGGCACACGGTGGCCCACAGAGGTCCACAGTGGTCCACGGTGGCCCACAGAGGTCCACAGAGATCCACGGTGGCCCACAGAGATCCACGGTGGCCCACAGAGGTCCACAGTGGCCCACAGTGGCACACAGAGGTCCACAGAGATCCACGGTGGCCCACAGAGATCCACGGTGGCCCACAGAGGTCTACAGAGGTCCACAGTGGTCCACGGTGGCCCACAGAGGTCCACGGTGGCCCACAGAGGTCCATCATGTCTTCCTTGACGCTCAGGTTTAAAATAGTGCAGAAACATCTCCAATCTCAGAAAAGGAATATTGCCACGACTCCCCCAAAGCACCGCACAATACAATCTGAAGCAAACTTTCCTGGTGGAGGCATTTAAAAAAGTGGGAATCTCTAAGACTAATCCTCATGTTTGCGTGGCTTTGGATGATATTTTTAAGAGACGACTGAAAGATGAACCCCCCCTTTAGACTGCAGGCTGAGCCGTTCTGCCTCTCTGCTCTCCAAATGTGAGTGATGTGTTGCAGGGTGCAACAAGGGCCCTTTGTTTGTGCAAGAGCCGCCGTGCCAGACAGGCTGCATGGCACGAGAGCAGAGCCGTGCCCTGGAGGAGCCGGCGAAATGAAAATCAGGACACTTGAAAGCGGCGGCGTGAGACAGCTGTTATGCAGTGAAACGGAGAAACCTGAGCGGCGGCGGTTTTACAGCATGAGTGCGTTTCTTTCACCCTTTCATTTAAATGAATTAGCAACTACAGGTCAGCTCAGGCTGTCCACTCTTCCTTTCTTATTTAGTTGACTTTGAATCCCTCCTTTGTTTCTCCGCTGATGACATAGTTCACTTGTGCCCACAGGCTGTGCGTGGAATTACCACCCCAACGCCGCCACTCGCTCACCTCCTACTGCAGGTGTGTCTGACAGAGTCAGCGCTCTTTTGTTTTTTGTTCTCTTCACCCATTATTTTACTCTTCCAGGAAAGGTACGCCTGGAACTGCCAGTAAAGCATCAAACGCAGATGTCACCCCTCCCTCGTGCCGCTCAACAGACGGACGTTACGGGTTCACACAGCCAAAGAGGATGTCTCTAGGTCAGACAAGCGCAGCCCAGAGGCTGCGGCATCATTTGCGGATCCTCACAACTTCCTTTGTGCAGAAACGTCGTGCTGCAAGTGAGAAAAAACCAACAATGGGGTTCCCCGACAGCACGAGCTGCTGTGTGTTGAGCTCCACGGCCTGCCTTCCTCTCACCCCTTCGCCACAATGAGTGAATTCACATGCACGCACACACACACACACACACACACACACACCCTCTAACATTGCTATCTTTCATAGACACAATGCATTAGCCAGCTCCTCATCCTAACCCTCTCAGAAACTCCCCGACCTCGAGCCTAACATGAAATGTAACCTCAACCTTAAAACCACGTCTTAACCCTGAAAACACTCCTATGACGTTGTGGAGCCCAGCAGAACGGTCCATACGTGAGCAGAATCAGGATTGTGGTCTTCAAAATGAAGTACAGACACACACTGAAACACACACCATTGCTTTTCCATTCTGATATGTGATGTTTTGCTTGGGTTTCAGTTTCACCTGCTTTCTCATAGCAGCTTTTGCTTCACTGAGTGTTTTGTCTGATCTTACTGACCTCTTTCTGAATCTGTGGTGGACAATGTAGCTCAAGACCTCCGTTGCAATTCTAAACTGAGTGTTTGTGTAGCAGCCAAAGCTATAAAGATGTTGTTCTGGAAGCAAAGCTTAGGGGAAAAAGACAGGTTTTGTTTGGATCTATGTGACTGTGATGGTAAGTGAACATGGCAGTGATCAGTGGAGTAAGCTATCAGACCTTCCGTGCACCCCTCCTCACCCCGACTGACAAGCGTAATTTGATGGCACTCGTAACAGGGTTAGAAAGCAATTAGCATCGCAGCCCGTCGCTACAACAAGCGCAGAGAGTCCACCTGTGGGTCACTTTTTAATTTGGAGAAGTGCTCAGTGCTCAGCGCAGGACCCTGACTTTAATATACTCAGTCGATGGTAAATCCTGTTAACGCCAGCTCCACAGACTGCCCCACTGGCCAATATCCATCTAATCCACTGGTTAGAAGCTTGCCAAGCAACACAACAAATTATTAGACTGTTATCTGGCCTAGGATTAAAATCCCAGGTCACTCACATAAAAAAGAGGTAAAGAGAAAGACGTGGGAGGGCCTATCGGAGAGGGATGAGGCGGTGATGGGGGAGGGTGTTTAATTAAAGCGACTGAGCCGTGCTGTTTGTTGAAGGACTAATTGTGTTTCCCCCGAGGACGCTGTTTCCTTTAGGATCTTCTCCAAATTGCACTGGATGGTAAAGCCTTCAGAAAAGAATAAATATGCACTGAGAAAATGTTCTCTGTATCCTTGTTTCTTAGAAGGTGTGTTTGTTTTAATTAGACCAGCATTCTTGCCTCGCTTGGCCACACCGCTGTCCCCTCTTTCCCCGGGGAGTGTGCTAATCATGTAAATGACAGCAGAGTACTTGACCCAGAATGATCTTTGACCTCTCATTAAAGCAGCCTTGGTTCCTTTTCCTGGCTGTGGCTCCTTTAGCCCAGATTTCAGACTTTGCAGGCGGTGACAGTAACTGTGCCCTTGAGCTAAGGCCCCTGACCCAGTACCCAGGAAGTGCCTGTGAGAACTCAGGGTGAGAGGTTCAGTACTTGATTTTCATTTAAATGTGCAGTTTGCATCCTTGAAAAAGAAAAAAACACTTTTTGTCATATTTGTTAAAACTGCCTCTAT
This sequence comes from Takifugu rubripes, assembly GCF_901000725.2. NCBI lineage: Eukaryota > Metazoa > Chordata > Actinopteri > Tetraodontiformes > Tetraodontidae > Takifugu > Takifugu rubripes. The sequence continues at coordinate 20,664,462 of NC_042297.1, read as the reverse complement.
GAACAGAGAGTAGCAAAAGAGTAAATGATCTGTGTAAAAAAACACCCCTCTCTTGCCCTGTTTTACACCTCAAAACAAAGCAAAAACAACCAATCAGGGACCGAAAGTGTGACTGACGCGTCACTTATTTCTCGTGTACTCATCGCGCCACACTCAGACTTCAAACTTATATCATTTAGCTAGCAGTCCATTACAGATACTTCCTGCTGGCTTGTATTCAGTGATGCTAGCTCAGTATTGCTAGCACTGCTGGGTATGCTGTCTCTGGGAAGAGTACTGTAATGCTAACACTTTCCTAATCGCTTACCTTGAGCAACACAAGACAGAGGTGGCAGGTTTTTGAGGATGACCATGGTATATCCGGAAACCAGCTAGCGTTGGTTGGGAAACATGTTCGTGCACGCAACCATCTCTCTCACGAGGGGCACGGCTTCGGTCAGAGACTCGAGGGGGGTGGGGGTGGATCAGTGAAGTGAGGCTACATTTAAATCTTGCGAGCAGTTTTAAAACTGCAACCTGCACCTCTAAAGTGCAGGAGTGCTTTTTCAGGAAACTTGTTGAAAGGTTAAATCCATAAAATGTGTTTGGAAATCTCACCTCGCATAGCTGAGCGCTATAAATCTCAAACCAACAAACTCATGGCACCTGTTTTAGGACTTCATATAGCATCTGCACGAAGGTTTAGTCAATAAAAAAACAAATAGCAAAGACTGAAACACTAAACATGAAAAGTTTGCCCCAAAAACCGGAGCGCACCAAGGCAGCGTGTTCTGTTTATTGTATGAAACTACTAATATTAATAAAGTCTGTAACAAAGACCAATGATCATTCATTCATTCATTCATTCATTCATTAAAGGCTAAACCTACCAGAGAGGAACGATTACTGAGTAACGCGTTGGGATGGTGAAATCATATATGAATACTTTTTCCAGACTAAATAAACATGTAAATAAGATTTCTCACTGCCATAGAATCAATACATTGACCTGTGAGAGAACTTTGCTTTGTGTGAAATGACAAAACAGTCCGAAATGTTGAAGAAAGTAAATAAACAAGGGAAGGAAAATCGAAAATGGAGTTCTGTAATGTCTCAGAAGCGAATGATGACACAGGATATCAACTTGTGTTATACCGGAGGGCGTGCTCGCTCCCAGCCCAGCAGCCAATCAGCACACACCAAGCTGTCGCTAGGCAGCTTAGACCAGTCGGGTTTGCAAAAGTCCAGGGACAAAACTAAACCTCTGGCCCCAGCCTAACCAAACAAAGGAGCAGAGGCACCGTCCCACACTGGACAATGACGCAGTGTATTTCGGACATGTGCGAATGTGAGACAGAAAGCTAATCGAGATGTCCAAATTAGCTCTTTGTGCTGAGGTCGATGCCACGTTATCCATTTGCGAGTCACGCTCCTGGCCTCAGGCCAACAGTTACTAGCTGTGATGAGCTCGTCAAAGAGCCCAAATGTCAGCTTTTTCTTTAGTTACATTTAAATGTTCCTTTTGCAAAGGCAGCATTTGAACCAAGCAGCATTTATTCTATCCTGCGATTAAAACCCCGACCGTGCACAATCATGCAGAAATCGAATGTACAAGTAAGCAAAAAACGTACAAAAGCAGAAACGGCCCGAGCGTGTTTGGACAGCTAACCATAAATCTTTGCATTAAAAGTTCCTTCTGTTGTACGTTGAGGTTGGCCTCTCTCCGGGTCCACCTGGCAGCCAGGCTGCCCGGAATTCCGCCTTTCCCAGGACCCTGAAGGGGCCGTGAGGAAGCTGTCGCCAGCCCGCTCTCCCAGCAGGGGGTCGCACATCAAAAAGTGCCGGTTATCTTTTCATCGTCGCCGACTTGAAGTGAAGTTAAAGAAAAAGCCGTCACCGCCTGGTATCCAGGAAAGGGAGCAGCAGACACAGACGGCACACAAATGTTCTTCTGAAGGAGGGCTCACGAGGACGGGTCCGATTCCTACAGAACTTCCTGCCGACGGCTTCAGTGCAGGAAACATTTGTTTGTTGTTCTGCCGGTGGGTTCAGAAGGGTTCTGTTGACAAAAGTGCCGCACAGGCCATTATGATATTATGGGATGTGATTCGGACTGGTGTTCCAAAGAAACTGGTGTCTTAAAGAGACTGAAAAGATGAATGGAACATTGAGGGTTCCATCAAAGACAACGTCATTTCCTTTGATAAAATGCTGTTTTCTAACAGCACGTCGGGTCTCCGTGATTCCAAAGATGGATCAAATCATCCGGGTCGAAAATATTCTGATGAAAAAATCACAAGAATGCTGAGAAAAAATCAAATGAAAATTCCAAGACCTGACTCATTTTTTGTACATTTACGATTCCCTGAAGGTTAAAGATCAACGGGACCGAACCTGAAGCAGAACCAGAGGGACGGAGGAACGAAGAGGCTCCAAAGAGGCTCGCTCTTGTGTGCGAACACTGGAGCCCATTGTCTTCGAGAGTAGGTGTTTCGGTCTGGATTGGTGGGCCCGGTGCCCTAATTGCTGCTCGGAATGTCAGCCTGGCCAGAGGATGTGCCCCGACAACTGGGCATCATTGTCCCGGCTCGCTCCGACACCACAGCGCCGGAGTCACGAACCAAATTAAGAAGATGAGCTTTTATTAGCCGAGATAGGCCCCGTGTCTCCATGGGAACAGAGGGCTGTTTGACCAACTGCGCTGACTGCTTGCATGTGATGTCTGCAGCCAACATTAAGTTACTCCTCCAGCGTACGTGCACAGTGCGCCTGTGTGTCCGCGCACGGATCCGAGTGTGAACTGGCAGCACAATGAGGAGCGTTCACACGCTAATAACCGCACATGACTGCGCTTTATGATATTCCTCACTTATTGATCCTGCCTGATGATGCTGCCTCGCTGCTCGGTTTCAGACCCGGGCGAGTCCTCGGTGCTGTGACGCAGCGTTGGGAACCCGCCCGGCGCCGCAGCAGAACTGTAGCAGAGCTGTGAGGTGGCTTCACACACGAGGTCTCCCACTTTCTGCTCTCTCTCCCTCTGTCTCCCCTGTGTTTGTCTGCGTCTCTGTCAGACACGCTGGGAGACTCATTGTTCAGCAGGAAATGCTCTCACCATACAGCCCGCTGGCGTGTATACTCTAGATTTAACCTTATAATAGCGTCACCAGCATTTAACCAACCAGCATCCGCTTGCTTTATGTTGAGGCCCCGCTGCCAACACAAAATAGACTTTGACACGGCCGGCTAAGCTCCCTCAGAAAAGCTCCACGGAAACACAGGATGAGATCGAGCGTTTTCTTTTAAACGTTCTCTCCGCGTCTTTATTTTGACAGTTGGATTTAAGCCTGCAAGACACCCAAGAGGAGATTTGCTTTGGGCTGGGAACGGCGCGAGGCCCAGCGGCGGCGTGCTCGTAAAGACGAACACGTATTTACGCCGATACACACACACGTGTCGGCTGCCTCTGAAACGCTCCGTCAGAGAGCGGCACCATGGGCGGTGCAGATGTGGCAGAGTGTGGAGGGACTTTCCCAAAGCTGTGAAAGGTGCCGGCTGTAATGGCGGCGACTTAACTACACGTGTTGAGAGGAAGGGGCTTTACTGGCCGAGCAGCACACCTGCCCCATAAATACGGCTTCAATTCGTCCTCAGCGGCTCCTCCTCATCATTCTCTACTCTTAATATCTTTTAGCTAAACAGACTAGCTAACCCCCCCTCGCAGGGCCCCCTTGACTGGCCTTTGGTCTGAGAACGGGTCGGATCCCCCCAGTAACTCCCCTTTCATCAGGAGTCGCTCTGCACTTCACAGAACTCAATTATGCCGGTAATTAAATGTTCTTCAAATGACTTCATTTAATCATCTTCATTTGGGACTTGTGAAGAGCTTCCGTTTTTCTTTTATTAAAGCCGGTTGCTCCGTTCAACACGGAGCACCTCGCGGCCCCAGTCCGATTACATGTTCAGCAGGTTAGAAGCAGAACAACAGCAAAATCAGTATTATTATTATCGTTGTCATCATCACCATCACCATCATCACCACCATCACCATCATCACCACCACCATCATCATCATCACCATCACCACCATCACCATCATCACCACCACCACCATCACCATCATCACCACCATCATCATCACCATCATCACCATCATCACCACCATCATCATCACCACCACCATCACCATCATCACCATCAGAGGTGCACAGGTCAGGGCCGACGCCGGTCATGGTCGCTCCAAGGTCGTCCTGGCAGAGGTGTCGACGGTGCGACGAATGCCTCAAATATCATCGCAAATCCTGCAATTGGAAATGGCGCAGAGATTTAAGGTGGCGGGACACTGCGGCGAGAGAGAAGCAGCGCTGGTGTGCACAGTCCCACGTGCACATTCCCACGTAATAAATGTAATAATCACGTGTTGGTGAAATAACTGTAAATCATTGATGACCCTACAAGGCAAGAGTTATTTTTAAAAGGGGATTCATCAATATTCTCCAGGGGTTCATGAGGAAAGGTCAGAAAATCTCTCATTGAGCATGCGCACGCACGTCCCCGTGCACAGGTTTGCACGCGGGGCTCCGCTTCTGTCCTCAGATCTGCTTTTGTGATCCTCTGAACTTCCCGTTGTGATTTGTGCTTCGATACAGAGCAACTCCGGAGGCGTCATCAGCTGAAACGAAGCTTTATTTTGGGGTTGTAGCTCCTCTCTGCTCAGGCGGCGCTTGTCGACCCTGCAGCTGTTATCAGAGCGGTCAGACGGCCGCGGCTCCTGCGTATCACCCCGTCAATGGGGCCTATCGGCATATTTGACAAAGACTGTGTTGGACACAATAAGGAGGCGGTCTCATTAAGTTCAGCGTAACGGCCGCCGAGCAGATGAGGGACGAGTCGGGAAACATCGTAGATTACACCCATGAGTTAATTAACAACAAAAGCAAAACGATCAGAGCGGCGCGGCGCGGTGCGGCGCGGCGGCCTGCTGGTGGACGACACACACGTCCTCGTGTGAAGCCTTTCAGCCCCCAGCAGCCTGTTTCATGTCCCCAACAATGGGGGGGGGGGGGCACGAGACAGAACAAACTCTCTAAATGTGAAATCATACTGTGGTGAGGGTGTCGGGTTCAGAGGGCGGGGGAGGGGGGCAGGGGAGTCCACACACAGCCCAGCCAGAGGGTGTCTCTCCATGTACAATAAGTTACTCAGGTTTGTGCACATGCGAGTGTGCACGTGTTTGCAAGGGTCATAGGCTGAGTGGTGTGAAAGCGTGGAGGACATCTGCAGGAGATAAGGGCGAAGCTATGCAACAATTAAACTGCTCTACACATTAACCACGCACATGACAGTTCACCCATACATTATGTTGGTGTGGAGGTGATTATGGCTGATTACAAACGCCGCCTCCGCTGCCATCCCGCTCTCAGCGCGCCGTGCACGGCGACCACTGCGGCCTGTTTGGGTTTCATTAGTGACCCTCGTGGTAATTCCATTCAAGCCGCACCAGGGGGGCAAATGATGACAGTGATGACGAAATCAAAACTGTCACCGGGGCAACGGCTGATAGCAGCGGGGCGTGTTTGCCCTGTTCGCTGCACGGCTGCGTCTTAGCAACCGCCATCTTCGACGGCTAGCAGCTGTCCAAAGGCCTTTGCCTTCAACAGCAGGACGCAGCAGAAGTTAGAGCGCTCCGGTGAGAAGCGCTGGTATGCATGGAGGCTGGTCAGGTGGCGCGCACACGCACGCGCACACATGCACGCGCACGCGCGCACACATGCACGCGCACGGTCTGACACACAGCCAACAACTCAGTGACCTGTGATCCCTCCACTCGGGCTCCTCTGCCACTTTGGGCCAACGCTCCGTGTCTCCTGTGTCACTAATGAAATGGTTACACGTGTTTATCGGTCCACAAAAGTCATGTCTGGAGAAGGTTACTGGAATGGAATTTAAATGTAAAAGTTATAAAGAACTTTATGCTAAATTTTGTTCGGTTAACTTCCTGTTCCTTCCTTTTATCCAGGACAGAGAGGACAAGTGCTACTGATGTCATTCAGTAGTTGTAATCATATTCAGTCATGTCTCATCATTCAATCAGTAAATCGTTGCATATTTAACATGCATCCGGTTGAACCGCCCCCCCGTGCCGCCGCATCGATGAGGACCACGGCTAAACAATTCTACTGCCTTTGATATTTTAATAACTCGCTGCTTTGCATTGTATCGTCTGCCCTGAAGCAAAGACGATGGACTTATGGGAAGCGAGCGATAAAGAGATGAAAGCCTCTAACTCACCATTTTACAGCTGCAGATGCATCAGGACGCAGGAGCAACGTGTAAAGCAACAACTGGACTGAAGACGCCTTCTGGATAGAAGGTGAAACGTCTTCAAAGGAGAAGAAAAACAGTCCAGTTGACACAGAAAACTAACTTGGATATAAGGAGAAAACTGATATCAAGGAAAAAAGTTGTTGTTGCTTTTGAAATTCATCAGACACCTGGTGTCAAGTCTGGAAGGTTCCACAACAAAGCAAATAAAACACCTGAAAGTCTGGACACACACACACACACACACACACACACACACACACACACACACACACACACACACACACACACACACACCCATCCCCAGCCCGTTGTATCACACTACGGGCTGCATGTGGACACCATGTAGATCTCTGGAAGCTGGGTGTCATCAATAACTTCAGAGGCACAAAACCAGCTAAATTAGGTGCAACCACTTCCCTCTGTCATGACTAATGAGCTCGCCTTCATTTGAGTATTAATCTCGCTCGGCTGTGGCCGTCTTCTGGGGAACAGACTGCTGCTGAGCCTTCCTGGGGGCGGGTACGGCCCAGCAGGAGAGGAGCACAAACACCGGTCCTGCTGGACCTGAGCTGGAGCCGCAGAAGAAGCCTGCATTTACCTGGAGATATTCAAATCTAGCTTATCAGGCCACACGATAAGAATGACACTGTGTATTTTATCAGCATGAGTGTATATGTTTTTTTAAGATACCACATTCAGTTGGGCTGATACGATATCGCAGCCACACGTAAGAGTTTAAGGACATAGAAATATCCAGATCGTCCGTTGCAACTTTTGCAACAAATCGGCCTCTAATGTGCACATTGGCAGTCCAGGAGTGCAAAATAGTCCCAATAGTGAAATCATACACTCTCTCTCTCTCACACACACACACACACACACACACACACACACACACACACACACAGAAAGAGAGAGGGAGAGCGGAGAGAGAGAGAGAGTGTAATTGTAGGTTTTGTCCCAGGAAAACCATGGCTACTTTTTCAGCAGCGTGTCAAAAAGACCACAGAAATCATCGCCCCCTGAATGCAGCGCAGCTCCAGGAGAGTTCACTCTGTCAACACAACACTACACTTATATTTAATGGGATGTTTTTTGTGCTTTATGGCTGAAAAAATGTTAGTGTTCCAACAAAATTCAGTTAAACTATGTTAAAAAGTCATCTGCAATGGTACAGTCTGTATTAATGAACTCTCAATGCCTGATGTTTCTCTTATATGAGTCCGTTTAGACCTCTGACCTGAGATAACGTGCATTATGGGCTGTTTCAGTGTGCAGATAGAGTGTGTTTTCTAATGGCTGTTAGACATATATCAGTTGGAACACCGGGTTCACTGACACCCACTGTCAAGTCTTCTTCCTCGCAAAATAATTATCTAACAGTTTCGACCTTCACATGCCGAAAGAAGCAAAATCAAACGTGTTTACTCACTCCCTGGGAGCGCGTGACAAAGGAACCGCATGCACAGGCGCGTCCAAAAGGTGGCAGTGTTGAGTTTTATAATGGTGCGCGGAGGCCGGACGAAAATCTGTTCATCCAATTCGAATTACAGGTCTGTTTTACCGCTATTTGTCCGGAGGAATCGCACAAACGTCACACAATGAGCGGTAACTGACATTTTTAACACTTAAAGCTCTTCAAGATGCTTTAAACGCTAATTTAAAAAAGTGTTCTTGTGCAAATAAAAGCTTTCCACACATTAAACATGCTTTAAAACAAACTTGTCATCCGTGTTTCGGACTGTGCTTGTTTGATGTTCAGTACAGCTATTGGGTCGAGGAAACTGTTAAAAAGCACAAGTGTGCCGAGTGTGAATCCCAGCTGACAGTCAGCTGACGGCCTGTGACAGTTGCGAAAAGTTTGGCTTCCGCGGCCTGCTGATATGTTAATTAGTTCTCGCTGTGCGCGACCCTATTGGCTCACCGTCCGAGTCCGTGACGTCAGGGCCGCTCTACTCTTTAAACTCATCCGCCGTGTTCGCTGGAAAAAAAGCGGCCCAGCAGTCAGCGGCGTGTGACGCGCGAAGCTGCACCGACGCTCTCGCTCTCGACTCTCCTTCTCCTGCTTCTTCTGCTCTCCGCCTGCGCAATGTGCTCACGAAGACCCCGTAAAGTGTTAAATGTTTGAAATCCAAAAGCGCCGAATTGCACATGCTGAGAGAGGACCCCGCTGCTGGTACGCGCGGCACCGCTGCGTCTGTGCGCTAGAGTCTGAGGAGAAAAAAAACTCTTCTGCAAGTCCGCGGCTGCGAGAAGGACGCTGAGTTTTTTTTTCTTTCTTATTCTTTTTTTTTTTTTTTCAAACAGTGTCAAGACAAACGGTTCAAAACATCAAACTGGCTCACGTTTGTCCCAGTCAACCCAGTTTGACAGCTGCGCTTCACCCAGTTTGGAGGACTGTCAGCAGCAAGAGGATGGCATCAGAGCTGGCAATGAGCAACTCCGACCTGCCCACCAGTCCCCTGGCCATGGAATATGTTAATGACTTCGATCTGATGAAGTTTGAAGTGAAAAAGGAGCCGGTGGAGCCCGATCGCAACATCAGCCAGTGCAGTCGCCTTATCGCCGGGGGATCCTTGTCTTCCACCCCGATGAGCACGCCGTGCAGCTCAGTGCCCCCTTCCCCAAGCTTCTCAGCACCCAGTCCGGGCTCGGGGAGCGAGCAGAAGACACACATAGAGGATTTCTACTGGATGTCCGGTTACCAACAGCAGTTGAATCCAGAAGCGCTGGGCTTCAGCCCTGAAGACGCGGTCGAGGCGCTGATCAACAGCAGTCACCCGCTCCAGTCGTTCGATGGCTACGCCCGGGGCCAGCAGTTCTCCGGAGCGGCCGGTGCTGGAGGCGCCATGGCCGGCGAAGAGATGGGGTCCGCAGCGGCGGTAGTGTCGGCAGTCATCGCCGCGGCGGCGGCTCAGAACGGAGGGCAGCACCACCATCACCATCACCACCACCACGGCAACGGCCACCACCAGGTACCCGGCGTCCAGTCCAACGGCACTTCTGGGACAGTTCACCCACACATGCGCATGGACGACCGGTTCTCCGACGAGCAGCTGGTCACCATGTCCGTGCGGGAGCTCAACCGGCAGCTACGGGGGGTCAACAAGGAAGAGGTGATTCGGTTGAAACAGAAAAGGAGGACCCTAAAGAACAGAGGCTACGCTCAGTCCTGCCGGTACAAGCGGGTCCAGCAGCGGCACATCCTGGAGGGAGAGAAGACGCAGCTCATCCAGCAGGTCGATCACCTCAAACAGGAGATCTCCAGGCTGGTCCGGGAGAGAGACGCGTACAAAGAAAAGTATGAGAAGCTGATCAGCAACGGTTTCAGAGAAAACGGATCGAGCAGCGACAACAACCCCTCATCCCCGGAGTTTTTCATGTGAGTCCTCGGCATTATCGTGACAGATCGCAGCTCATTTACTCACCCAACATCGCGACGCTTCTCATTCTAAAACTTTTTTTTTTCATTTGGCGAAAACGCCTTTGACCAAGTTAATCAGCTCTGTTTTTCCCCCCATTTTATTTTATTTTCCCCCGAAAACGAGTTTGACCAAGTCTGTGACTTTTATATCCTTTGAGGGTTTTGTCCTTTTCATTTTAGAACATTTTCAGGTAAAAAGCCGCATTTCCTTCGTAGCCACGAGCTTTTCCCCGGTAGATTTGCAGTGTTTGATCAAAGTTGATCCAACTTTTGTGCCGCTGTAGCCGAAGCCTGCATGCGACAGAAATAACTCCACAAGTCCCGGTTGTGTCCCCCGACTGTCCCCCGGACACTGTACAGCCCCCACCCGCCGGACCCGCAACCACCCTGTCTTTCTAAAACTTTTTTTTGAACTTGGAACCTACCCTTTCAGCGCCACCTCATCTCGTGCGTTCTGCGTGTTATTTGAACAAGGAGGGGAAAAAAAGAATGCATCACAACCTCCTCGTCGTTCTTAAAGCACGTGTTTGAGCGGCCTGCATGCTGGACATGCACGGTTCATTTCAGCCTTTCTTTTCCTTCATGTGCTTGAAGAGCTCGGGTGACTCCAGCATTCATACTTCATTTACGAACTCCTCACTTTTTTGGGACGCAACAAAAAAGTGACAGCCAGTCCCCCCCCCCCCATGCAAGTTCGTTTCAGCTGCGTTCAAGTGCGCCGCCGTCGCCGCCTTCGCGCCGCAGTAAACGCGCTGCATGTGCGTTCCTGGTGGTTGATCTTCGGGGGATCCTGGGGGAGGGAAGGGGGGGAGGGGGGTGAGGAGAAAACACACCTGACTGTTTAAGAAGCCTTCAGTCGCCCCCCCGGAACTTTAGTCTGTTGCTTAAACCCTCTGTTGTTATTTAAAAGATGTTTCCTTGAAACTTTTGAAAACGTTTGAATGACATTTTTACCCCTTTATTTTATTTTTTATTTTTTTGAAGGGGGGGGGGGGTAATTTAAGTTTTGTGATGCATCCCCCACTCAAATATTAAATTACAGGTAATTTTCTAAAGGATGATGCAGCCAAAAAAGCATTTTGTGAATCATTTCCATCAGGTTTTAGTGCGTCCAGAACAGAGCTCTGACTTGGTTACACAGCTTTTGGAATTTCATTTTCATTTCCAAGTTTGGGTCACAGATCAAAGGATTCCTCACAAAAGAAACATGATGTGGCCTTTTTACCAGGTGGGAGTCTGTGTTCTCCGCTCTCCGCGTCCTCCTCGCAACATTTTCATACTTTATCATCACTTCACCGCAGTTTCCCTGTTTTTGTCTGAAACATTTTCAATATTTACGTGGCAATAACCATTAATATAATCAATAATGTCTGGACATTGTTAGACTGCCAGGGATTGACACCCTGCATGTACAGTAATGAGAGCTACATTTGCCAATGAATCTGGAATATATGTTAATTAACCTTCTATCTTATATATAGTATATATAAATATATATATTTTGCTGTGCAAAATTATTTCACTCACTAACCATATGTGATGTTCATATGTGCTCATTTTGTTTTTTCCATTTCATACAATTAAATGATATGCAATAAATGTATGTAACTGTCTTCAGTGAGTCATTTTTCTTTTTGCTTTATTCTGACAGTTTTAAAAAACCCAAACAAAATGCAACAAAATGACGGAATCATCTCCTGGAGTTCATATTGAAGCCTAAAGAGCAGTAACGTGCACGGCCAAGCGCTCGTTTCTGAACGATCGGATCATTTTCGGCCGTCTGGTGCTCGTGACACCAGACAGGCCTGATAACGCCACGCGGCTGCTGTTGAACGTGCGTTTCTACTCTCGGCGTGCGAGAGCAGCCGCTCGGGGGAGATTTCACTTTATCATTTCACTTTATCATTCAATCAAATTCATTGTGGTGAAATTTGATTTTTGCATCTTCTGTTTCATCACATCTTTGTGATTATGGGAGCCCAGAATGAGTCAAACACCAGCTCTAATTATATCCTATTATATAGAATTTGACCTCTAGTGTGTGTGTGTGTGTGTGTGTGTGTGTGTGTGTGTGTGTGTGTGTGTGTGTGTGTGTGTGTGTGTGTGTGTAAATCTCCCTGCATGCCTCTGAATTTCAATTAGGCATGAATGTAAATTTGTGTCTTTGACTGACATTTTGACCTCCTGACACCCCCCTCCTCTCCCCCCTCCCGCTCCACGTGACCTCCTCCATCCGTCCGTTTTGTGTTTCCTGCTCCGTGTTTGTGATATTTCGTCTGCTCGGTTTGTCTCGTTTCACCCTGCTGTTGTCTTCAGCAGGCCTGGACGTTGTCCTGGAGCGGACATGTCCTCGAGGGGGGGGGGGGGGGGGGGGTTGTGGAGAGTTATGTGAGGCATGTGAGGGGGCGCTGTGGAAGGTGCCAGCGTGCTGCAGCGAGGCCGCCGTCACATCTGGATCTCTCGCTTTGACTCCTCCTCGACGTCTCTGAACGGGACGTTTACTTTGTAAGTTTCTGGGACGAGGCGCAACCTCGCGGGCTCTCGCTTCGCCGTCCCGGAACAGTTTGTTTGTTGAAAGAGGGAGAGAAAGGTGCCAGAATACACTGTGAAGGTTTCTGAGAACAGGTTCAGTCTGGATTTGTCAGCTCTTTCTGCAACTTAGCTACACTTTAGAGCACAAAGGGCGCCTTTGACAAAGCAGAGCCACACAATCCGCCAACCAAGCACTGGCTGATACTGTGTTATTACTGTGTTATTACACAGTTTTACATTCCAGCAGACATAACAATTATACATTTGACACTCAACGTACGCGCGTGCACGCAGCATCTGCCCGCGATGACGTGCTCCAGAGCTTGAGAAAGCGCTGTTACCGGAGGTGTGACTTCCTCTGACTGGCCACAGTGAGGTGAGAGACTGAGACAATAGTCGCGGCTCGGGCGGAATTAAACGATTTGGCCGATGATTAATAGTCGCGCGGGCCAGCGGCGAGCGCGGCTGCACAGATGATAAATCGCGAGCGCGGCTGCAGTCAGCTGGGCCAGTTCTGGGTCTCAGCACGCGCACAGCACACAATTTAGAGCGAAACCACTTTCTGTCTTCCTCAATTCATCTAATTACAACTATTTGACGGAAGCAGGGGTTTTATTCGTGCAATCTTTCATTTTAACTACAACAATGTGTCGAATCACTTCAGGTGGAAAGTACCCCCCCCCCCCCACACACACACACAAGCATTTCTATGTTTGTCCTGATTCGGAGGCTGTTTCATCTGAGCCGTGTGTGTTGGGCTGGTGCCACTTTATTTAATGTGTTCAGTGGTCAAGGTGTCCATTTCGATTTCAAACACACACACACACACACACACACACACACAGTATTGTGACATTTACATGACTCCAATACTCGTCTGCGAGAGATAAATGACATTTGTGCGGAGACAGATCTGATTTCCAAAATGCATTTGCTGTTCCATCCACCAGTGCTCAGCTCATGGAAGTGTTAAATGTATTGATTTTCCATTGATGCGCTCATATGGAATAGAGGTGCGATGCATGCTGACAGCGTGGTGGAGGATGCCTTCACTCTGTGTGTGTGTGTGTGTGTGTGTGTGTGTGTGTGCTGCTAACTTTTGAGGGAGAGGTCATATTATAATGCACGCTGGTCCTCTCAAAGTCACCAGAGTAATCCCTGCCCTGGGGAGTCCATGTTCATTTCCTCTGCCCACAACACTCTGAATAAGTCGCACACGTACATCCGACCCTGAACACCACACGCAAACATTTTCCCTTCTTCATCGTGTATTTTCACACCGTCTGTCGCTGCATCTTGTCCGTGTGCATCAAATCGTGGCTGGAACAGCTGTCGAATTCCCCGGAAATGGAACCCGTGTCTCCGCAGGAGCAGCAGCGCTCGGCTGGCAGTTTTCCCGCTCGCACGCTTTGCTTCATCGTCCTGTTTCACAGCCGCCGCCTCATCATCACGCTCAGATGGAAGCTCGGAGAGGAGAATAGAGGCAGGCCCGAGCAGAGGATCTTCCTCTCCTGTTGATTTTTACATTCTCTTTTATTTTTAGGCCTTTTTTGCATCGCATGCGACACAACAGGAAGTTCAGAGAACGTTTGTGCTCGTTGGCCTCAGAACAGGAAGGTCAGGACAGACGCCGATAGCATTTTAAAAAGATGTCGTCTCCTATTTTACATTGACTTTTAACTGCTCTAATCTTAAAGTTTGCTTTAGTGTTTTGAGTCTGGAGGCTTTTGTGGCAAATTCCAGGGTCTAGATAATCAAACAACACAGATAATTGGCTGGCAGCAGAGCGGCAGCAGGTCACAAATACAGGAACCCCTCTCACCTTCCAGAAAAGGCGAGAGAAGAAGCATCAACCAGACATCAGGGATCAGTTAGATGCCCCTTTCATCAGAGAACACCTTGCTCTTTCTATACGTTTCCGTCTTTCTCGGCGGCAGAAAGTCACAGCAGGCTTCAAATAGACGTTAAGCGGATGTGCGCGGTGTCATTAGAGAGTTGTCCTTGAAAGACTGGCTGCAGGATATGTTGGTAATGAGGTGCTTGGGACTTGCTGGGTAATTTTATATGTCTGTAAATGGACCCAAACTAAAGAGGCTGTGACTTAAACAAATGCAGCGCCAACTTCCGAGGTAAGCTGTGACAAAGAGGAAAGGCTTGGGGAGAGGCAGGTGGATTTCCAGTTTAGGAATTCCACGTGGGAAATGACGGATTCCGCTGCTCCCGGAACGTCGAGGGGATAAAACACACACGACGACTTGAATGAAACGTTTTTCCGTCCACGCTTTGTCACAGTTACGCTCCAGGAATTTCCTACATGCGTTTGTCTCTTTTTCCACCCTGCCATTAAGATCCGCCCTGGTTGTCACTCGCGTGTCGCCACGCCGTCCCGCCTGTTGTGGCGAGGTGCCCGCCTCGCAGATGTTTTCCCCTCAGCTCGCCATTGACGGCCGGAGTTGTGCGGCATTTGTTCGAAACCCCGGTGATTGGAAGTTTCCTTCGCTGCAGTACGTGCGGGTGGAATGTTTCCACGATTGTCATTTTCCGTGGTGGTTTCGGGCCCCGGCGTGGCCCAAATGCTACGCTAGGTTTTCATGTGCGACGCGACTCGTGAATCTTTGATGTGACTTCATAAAAAGTAAAGGTTTTTGCCGTGTTTTCGGGGCGCGGCGCTCCACGGTAATGGGCGGCGTTCGAGTTTCGTCTGCTGTGGTTACACTGTTTTGATGCATGACTCTGCTGTAGAAGCCATTTGCATGCAAATTTTTTACATTTCCTTGCGCGTCAGACGCTCACTATGATACATATACTGCCTTCTCCCCAACAGTCAAGGTGAGAGCGAATCTCTCAGGATGGATCTACTTGTATCTTTACGACTCTTTGTGCACGGGCGTGTGTCTGACGGGCTGGTAGCGAGCGCCGCGTCCGAGAGAGAGAGACAGAGGAAGCGGCGACGGGGACGACATCTGTTTATGCCTCCCTGCTCATTTATCTCCTCTCACGCTCTTGTGTCCAATCCTGTGTTTTCTCCTTTAGGTCATCGAGAAAATTCCTCCATCTGTGAGTCCCGGCGCCGCTCTTCCGTGCCCACGGCTCCGTGAGGTAAAGCACTTTTCCTTCCCCTTTGTAACGCCATCCCAAACATAAACATCGCTGGCCTTGTTTTTATTTTCCATTATGTACCTGGACGATGAAAACCACATTAATTATTCATTAATATTCATTTAATGCTTCGATTAAATCAGAGCGGATGCAGTAAAGACTTGTACAGTACATTGCGAGACTTCCGTAATGGCGCTCCGATTATTATTCCTGTTTCTTGCTCTGTCATCGTGAGCACGGCGTCGTGTTTTGTTCAGGGAGAGTAACAAACGCACAAAGACAGAACCCTCTTCCTACAGAACGGACAGTTGACTCCTCTCCTGGTTGTGGGCGATGCTATTCTCCCCACCTGAACCCTCACCCAGTCCTAGATCTGCCGACCGGCTCCACCTGCAGAGGAAGAGCCGTCGCACGACAAGGACAAATCATCTTTAGATGAAGTGCTTTAAGTGCTCTCATCCTCCTCCCACCTCGTCCCTGCCAACGAGATGCCCTCTGCTCAGTGCCGAGGGGCGTCGAGCAGAAACAACGGCGAGTGACTGATGTCGTAGGATCGACAGTAGAAATCCACGGGGGGTGGGGGCGCTATCCATCACCCCCTCGTCATGTCGCAGCGTGACAACTCGCCGGCAGGTGCTCGGCGACGGTGTGGCCGGGTCAGTTTGAGTCGCGGCACGGTAGCAGGCGGAGTCTTTGTTCTATTCAAATCCACACGTGGGACGTGTGTGTGTGTATGTGTGTGTGTGTGGGGGGGGGGGGGGGTGCAGATGAGCAGTCTGGCCACGTAGCTCCAGGAGGACAGGCTGAATGATGGAGAAGGAGAGCCAGGTCTAAGCGTCCTTGCCTGGGGAGTGTCCCGATGTGGCTGGGACTGCCGAGGCACCAGAGCCTGGTGGCTCCTGCGCTAAAGCGGGAGAGAAGAAGAACAGACGTGGCGTTAATGTCGTGTCGGCAGAGCCAGAGTGTGTCGCCCGCGACCTGTGGCCCCTCAGGGGCTCCCCGTGTAAAAAGACACCCAAGTTCAGAGCCCAGCTGGAGGCTGAAGGACCTCAGGAAGATAGAGCATCAGGTGCGTGCATGTGGAAGCGTAAATATAGACCGCGGAATGTGTGTGACCGAGTGTGTCATCACATCAGCGTGCTATAACAGCTAGGAAAGGCCACCGACCATGAGGGCGCTGCGTGGAAGGGTACGGATGGAAACGGGCTGAGAAAGGTCACCCACCCCCCCACCCAGACCAATGCTCATCACACCGGTCCTGTTTCTCTCCGCTCTTTCAGCGCTACATGCTAACAGTGGGGGTTAATGTTCTTCTTATCACAGAGTGCTCTATTCCTGGGTGCCAGGATGTGGGAGTCGGCCATAGAGGGCAGATGTAATCGATCCAAATTGACCTGTCGTGCGGAGGAGAAAATGAATGTGACAGCGGAGGCCATAAAGGGAGATGGGGCATCAAAGAAGTGCTCCGTGTGGGTCAGAAGTGGAGGGATGAGTTATTCAAAAACACGCCTCGCCTTCTCCTTCGCCCTGCTCCACTCGTCTCTTAGAAAGGAGTGAGAAACTAGAGACTGCGTCAGAGCGGCAGACTTTATTTAGCTGCAGCGTCCAAAGACGCTGTGGTGTAAAAATACAGATCTCCATGTACAGCGAGAGATGAGCAAGGCAAGAAAGAAAGAAAGAAGGAAAGAAAGGAAGGAAGAAAGGAAGGATTTATGGCTGCTTGTTTGTGAAATGAGCTAGCTTTAGCCCACTTTGCTAATTATTTTCCTGTGGCAGAGTTCTCAGCACAGCCTGAACAGATGCTCAGCGGTAAACGCTTAGTCAGCCCGACTCCGGGTTTGAGACGGTAACGGGCCTCTGGTGGACTGTTGGGAAGGCGGTGCAACACGGGGGCAAATCACTGTTGGGGCGAAAGCGCGGAGAAACGGGCAAGTCAATCATCTCCGATCAGTCAAAGGTTGAGGTGAAAAGTCCCACTGTTGAGGGCGGGTCGTCAACATAGCACTGCTGGAGAAGAGTGGTTGAGCCATGTCAAAGATATGTCAGGAAGCGCGTGTGTGTGTGTGTGTGTGTGTGTGTGTGTGTGTGTGTGTGTGTGTGTGTGTGTGTGTGTGTGTGAGTGAGTGAGAGAGAGATGGAGAGATTTGGACTGCGAGTGATTCATTCTTCAGCTCTTCCTCCTTTCTCTTCCCTGCTCTTCCTTCCATACAAACGGAGCCTCCTTCCCCTTCACCCCTGCTCCCGAGCTCGCCTTCCCCCTCCGCCGCTCTCCGCACCTGCTTCCCTCCTGCTCTCTGCTCCCTCTCCAAACGTCACCCCCCTCCACTCCTCCATGCCTATTCTCCCCCTCGTTAGCTTGATGAATGGCTTCACTGCAGGGAAAGTGCTGATTTTCATCCCTCTGTCTGATTTTTGCTGGCTGTTATTAATTTCAAACACTCAGAGAAAAGCGAGCGAGTCAATAAATAAGGAAATGAACACACTTCATGGTGCCACGCCGCCGATCCCGCAGTCACTCACCCGAGATACGGGTCTTTGAGGAGGCTAGGTCTGCATTTATCCAGATATTCCACCCTTTTATGGATTCGTAACTCACTTTGCTGTTTTCTCAGCTATGGTTGAGTCATGTTGTATTCGGGGGTGTCGGACTCTCAGCAGGGGGTGTCCACTCTCAGCCTTTCACCTTTCACCTTGTTCAAGAGGTTCGGTCATGACACAAGGGACAGGTTTCTTATATTTAACTCATATTTAAGGGCACATTATTTTCCCTTTTAGCTCCTCTTGCTCCACCTCATCATGAATGGAATCCAGGCCAGTTGATTCCCATGATGATCCCACTGACAGACCAATTACAGCTCCAGACATCATCTTATTCACAAACTATTAAGATAAGCAGTCTGCAGGGGTCTGTTCATGTATCTGAGACACCCACGCATGCACCCAGGGGTGGGGGGTGCTGGCATGTGGGTGCATCTGAATTTTTGTAATAGTTCACAAAACATTTTGAGTTTTATAAAAGAAACCCCTCCAAAAAAATAAAAATAAAAATGGGCTGCATATCACTCAGCAGCAGGATCAGCAGCAGGATCAGCAGCAGGATCAGCAGCAGGGTCAGCAGCAGGGTCAGCAGCAGCAGGGTCAGCAGCAGGATCAGTAGCAGGATCAGCAGCAGGATCAGCAGCAGGGTCAGCAGCAGGGTCAGCAGCAGCAGGGTCAGCAGCAGGATCAGTAGCAGGATCAGCAGCAGGGTCAGCAGCAGGATCAGCAGCAGGGTCAGCAGCAGCAGGATCAGCAGCAGGATCAGGATCAGCAGCAGGATCAGGATCAGCAGCAGGATCAGCAGCAGGATCAGTAGCAGCAGGGTCAGCAACAGGATCAGCAGCAGGGTCAGCAACAGGATCAGCAGCAGGGTCAGCAACAGGATCAGCAGCAGGGTCAGCAACAGGATCAGCAGCAGGGTCAGCAGCAGGATCAGCAACAGGATCAGTAGCAGCAGGATCAGCAGCAGGATCAGCAGCAGGATCAGCAGCAGGATCAGCAGCAGCAGGATCAGCAGCAGGATCAGCAACAGGATCAGTAGCAGCAGGATCAGCAGCAGGATCAGCAGCAGCAGGATCAGCAGCAGGATCAGCAGCAGGGTCAGCAGCAGGGTCAGCAGCAGGGTCAGCAGCAGGATCAGCAGCAGCAGGATCAGCAGCAGGATCAGCAGCAGCAGGATCAGTAGCAGCAGGGTCAGCAGCAGGATCAGCAGCAGCAGGATCAGTAGCAGCAGGGTCAGCAGCAGGGTCAGCAGCAGGGTCAGCAGCAGGATCAGCAGCAGCAGGATCAGCAGCAGGATCAGCAGCAGCAGGATCAGTAGCAGCAGGGTCAGCAGCAGGATCAGCAGCAGCAGGATCAGTAGCAGCAGGATCAGCAGCAGGATCAGCAGCAGGATCAGCAGTGGATCCCCTGCATCTGCGTCATGGCATCAGACTGTTGTGTTACCGTTACCGTTAGATCATCGCAGTGAATATTCGAGGTCACCAGACCAGGAATGCTGCTTCCATTGGGAAAGCTCGGCTCCACCGATCACATGATCGTCCCTCAGAGTGGTGACGTCATCACTGTGGCACAGACGACTCACGATGATGCTCTGCTTCTGGTTTCTGTATCGAACAAACACCTCCGGCTCCGCGGAGCTCCGGTTCCTGGTTCCCGGTTCCTGCTCGGGCTGTGACCTGGCGGCCAGAGCGGAGCGGCGAGGCCACAGACGATGGGCTCTGGTTGCGAGCAGCGCCCAGCAGTGTAGGGTGACATTATGGGAAGCGCCGCCACACAGACGCAATAGCCAGAAAGAGAACCTTCGCCAGCTTCAACTTCTGCCTGCTTGAGTTACACTGATGACCCCTGACAGAAGCCATGATAGGACCAGGGCGTCCCAGTGGACACCAACCATGTCCACAGGAGCGGCCCCGTGTTTACTTTCCGCTCTGAGGTCGCGCGGCGTTTGACTCCGCTCAGCCAAGGCTGCAAACATGTTTCCTGTTATGTCCTGAAAAGCAGCAGGTCACAGCAGGGGGACAACAAACCAATTCAGATGAAGCTGCCTCATCGTGCGCGAGCGTGAGAGGCACCGGGACGGGAGGGGGGGAGGGAAGGGGGGGAGGGAGGGTCACTGCCGTCTCCCCGACCTTTGTCCCCCTGACACACGGTGACGCTCCAGGTAACAAATCCGTGTAGTAACCGTTAGTCTCTCAAGCCTCCAGTCGGTCCGTTACCGTTATGATTCAGACAATAAGTCTCAAGTCCTGCCCCCCCCCCCGGTCGTGTCCCCGGGTCCAAATTAGACATGCGTCAAGCACAGGAGCCCTGCTGGAATGAGACAGGGCGGAGCGACTCTCATTCCCCTTCCCTGTCTCTTGATAGTATCCCTAATGGACCTCTCTCCCGGTGGCAGGTCGCCGTGGCAACATTCACCTACTATTGCTTTAATGAGACGTGTGTGTGTGTGTGTGTGTGTGTGTGTGTGTGTGTGTGTGTCTCTGAAGAGAGCTGTTAGCGATCCTCGTGGCCCTGTTTATCTCCACACTAGTGTTGGAGCAGAGGCAGGTCAGAGGCAGGGCGGCTCGTATCCGTCTCCATTCCCACGGCTGCTGTCTCCCAGGCACAGTGGTCACAGCGGGATGAAAAGACTATGGATTTTTTTCCTCCTCCTGTTCCTCCTCCTACTGTTCGTCCTCCTGTTCCTCCTCCTCCTCCTGTTCGTCCTCCTCCTCCTCCTCCTGTTCGTCCTCCTCCTCCTCCTCCTCCCTGCACCCGCCAGAGTGGGAAGATTAGACAGGAGATGAGCTCAGACTTGCCCATTCAAAGCGGCTCTAAGCCGACACCAGAAGCAGCCGACCCATGTGTGCAGCTTCACGCAAACTGAGCACACACACACACACACACACACACACACAGGAATTAGAAGTGTAACAATCCAGCTTTATTGGATTTGATACAATTTTTGGGATGTTTTCACGAACATGAAAACTTGAAAAAACAACCATTATCTCAAATATTTAATCATTTTACTCAAATTAATGATGGAAATGTTAACAAAGAAGAGGAGATGTGGGCGAGCTGGGGAGCGTAATTAGCTTTGAGATCCAAAGTTGATGGTGTATGTGACTATTTACTTTGACGCGCTCCGGTGGAGGGACGGCACCAAGAACCCGACTGTGTAAATTACAGGACGGCTGAGTCCCATCAGAACCTGGTCGTGGGGAGGTGTCAGAACAGTGAAGACAGACGTGAAGAGGGAGGAAACATTCAGCCAACGTGCTAGAATAATGATACAGAAATGGAAATGTGGGCTTGACTCCTGCTGAGGAGCGCACGTGTGGATCAGTGATACAAGGAGTTTTATTTGTTTTAGATTATTATTTAAACAGCATAAAATTTGATTTTTGGAGTCAAAGCCACCGCTAACAGGTGCCCTATAGGTGAAATTAAACCTGTCTCTATCATCCATAAAAGCTTCTAAAATAATGTTTTTAACGGTCTCTGCATCAGAAACGTTCAGCTTGACATGAACTCTCCTCTCAGTCTAACGGCCTGAACAGACTCGCTGTCGTGAGAATCCTCGGGTCTGTGGCCCATCGGGGGGGTTCGGGGGCTCTGGAAGTGCAAAGGTTGTGCAACTGCTGCTCACACACACACATGAACCCATCATCCCCTGAGATGAAGCTATTTCCCCAAGACGGCTCTTAGTTCCTCAATGCGCCGTCAGTGGTGGACTCCTCGGTCAAACCGTCAACACTCTTCGTGCTAATTGAAGCTAAGTGACAACTGACTCACGACTTTCTGCTGCTTTTCTCAAAACAAGCTGGGTGGCAGTTACAACGTGACGAGCCGCCTCGTGGTTCTGATGACTGCGAAGTTCTGCGCGGCGGCTCGCCTCCAGGGCGGCGGATGCTGCGGACGGTTGGTCGAATCCTCCCCAAACTGCTGCCGTCAGCAAGCAGAAAAAAATCAAAAAGAAGAACGCACGGGGGCAAAAGTTGAGACCGAGCGCACGTCTGCTGCCCTGGATTGGCCCCCGTGACGCCTCGCTCCGTGCACGCCGTCAGTCTGAAGGCGGGGTCACGCGTCTGCACGTGCACGTTTGCTGAAAAACACAAAAGAAACGATACAAAGTAACAAATGTGTCGCGAATCCCGAATAACCTGTCCTCACCTCTGTCCTGCTCATCCTCGGAATGTGGAGCGTTTGGGCCGATACTGTGGTTGCCATGGACACACTGAGGGCAACAATCCAGTAAACAGGAGGTGGATGCAATGACAGAAGCAGGACGCCACACCAATGGCGTCCCCAACACACACGACCCGACTGGGCAGCATTTAATGTTTCGCTGAACCCGTCTTCGTGGGCCGTTCCGGTTCTGTTTTCCCGCTCTCGTCGCGTGTGTGTTTTGGGAACGCATCATTCCTGAGGACTCAGAGCAGAAACGGTGCAGCACAGAGAGGTTTCGTACGCTTGGCACGGCGCCGCGCACACACTGCGTTAGCGCTGTAAATAGCCGGAGTGTGTCGTGCTTCTCCGCTGTGTTTGGACCTATTTTAGAGCTGACACAGGAAATAGGGCCATTCTGACAGCCCCCTGCCAGCCGGTACTGCACACAGCAGCCCCGGAACCTTCTGTTCCACACACATGCACGCACAAACATGCGTCTGCTTGTACACAAACACACACACACACACAGCTGATTTCCTACATTAGACTTTTGCTCATCCCTCTTTTCTTCCAGTTTTTGCTCCAGTTTGACTGGAAAGACCTTGAACAAAAGTCCCGACCCAGCTTCTCTCCTGCACTCCAGCCCCCCTGATGGGGGGGGGGGCTGAGGGTCTTTCAACTCCACCATTGAGCTGGAGACCTGCAGCAGAAAGCAGAGTTTAGATTTCATTCTGCCCCCTCCCCCCCCGGTTTATTTTTTAGTATCACGTACAGCGTAATTTAATTCGGGGGCTTTGTTACTCATTAATTTGCTGAATATTCTGTGGGGCTGGGAGATAAGGGAGAATGGACCAGGAGAGGCCGATGAAGCTGCGCCTCTATGACGTGACAGTTAGCTCATTTAGAGGCTGTTAGCATGCAGACATAAATACCTCTTCAAAGGCTGTTGCAGAGTCCCACTCAACATCCTCTCATTTTGGGCCGGGAAGATAAATTCTGCAGCCTTCCTGCGTAATTATGTGCGCGGCCATGTGCCTTTACAGCTTGCCTAACAGTTGGAAATTATCTCCCGGAAATGAAGTCCAATTAATCGTGGCACTTTGCAGCCTCGCACGTGTGCAGAAGCGCTGTATTGAAACTTAGCAGGAAATTGACTGCTGTTGGAATATTTATTAAATTAAGTCGCTGGGCGAGAGAAGGCCGTGCGATCCGCCGCCGGCTCGGCTGGAGGAGCGCGCCTACGGTCGGATCTAAAAAGCTGCGGCTATTATTGGAAACAACGGTATTTTTAGGGTCACCGCACAGAACGCGTCGCGCCACGTGTAGCTGCGCGACGCGGCCTGCTGAGTCAGCGCTGTAACAGAATAGCACCTTTTGTGTTTGTCCCCGGGTGTCTGGGTGTTCTGCCCACAAATAACCCATTCATCACTGTTTCTATTTTATTTTTGAAAATTACCTTAACATCCACTAAATAACGTGTTTGGCACCTGCTGGGATTTCGGATGCTGGGAGGCCTAAAGGACACAGAGAGCTGCATTTGTCAGGAGGTGAGAGGACACGAGGATGTCCGAAAGGTCGTTTCACCGCGCCCACAGCTCGGGTTAGCGTTAGCATCGGACCCGAGCTGCCATCATAAACGGTCGGCACCTCCGCCCTCATCCTCCAGCTAAATGAACATAATCCACCTGCTGTTTCGGACCCATGGAATATTTAAAAGTAGCAGGTTGTCCGTTTTCTCCCAGTGAAATGGTGTTTTCACTGTTCTGGACATTTAACAGCAGAGTTGCGGCTGAATTTAGTGCAGATTTTGTGACATTATGGGAAGTGCCTTCAAATAAAGGCAGAGTTCAGCCCCTCTTCAGCGGTTCAGATGTGTGTGGGGCCCTCTGCCTGCATGTGGAGGCCCACTTGTTCGTTCCATGGGGTCATTTTGTTCTGCTTGGCTACCTGTAACAGCCTGCGTCTGTGTGTCGCCCGCCGGCCTCCCCGCGTTACGGCCAACAGTAGAGCCATTCGCCGCACAAATGGCAGCCGAGTGGCGTGAGCGTCAGCTGGAACGTGCGCTCGTCAGACAGCGGCTATGCTATTAGCGAGCGCTAACAGTTTTGTTATTAGAAAATAAACGGTGCGCTGCAAAAGCCTGAGCGTTAGCAGCGCCGAGCCATCTGGGCCCGACAGCTGTGTGCAGCCACCATCGTGGCCGAGCGGCTAACGGCCATATCTGAAATCGCCACATTTAACTGCAGCATTTCGGCGCTCATTGTGTCTCCGTCAGCGTCTCCTCCACTGCTTCTCACTCCCTCTTTCACACACTTGCACACACACGTGTGCGCTCATGTCAGCGGCTGCGCACCTTTTCGAGAGGCTAATTCTGCTTCATTTTGCTGAAGAAACCTTATTTCTTCTCTCACACTAATATTTGGTAACTTGAGTTTTTTTAAAACTGCTTTTGAACAACAGAAGAGGAAAGTCTGAGCAGCATCTGCAGATAGGAAGCAGCGAGTTTCAGTAGCTCAGGAAGAACGTGCACGCGGCTTCGTCTGCGTCTGCAGAGATAATTTCAGCTTTCTGCGTGTGTGTTTTTGCTCCTCCATCACACAGCTTTGCGGGGCTTTATTTAAACAGATAACCTGCTACCAGAAGCCCCCAGCTACCCCAGAATCTTCTCACTCTTCTTCTTGCCTCTCGGGTTTTTGCAACAAACCCCAATGTAAGGAACCCCGCCCCCCCAGAAATGAATACTCTTAGTGCAGACGCTGCAGAAAAACACAGCCTGCAGAAAGAAACCCCCCCCCCCCCGATTCAAACAGGCCACCTCCTTCAAGGGGTGCGTCTCTGCTCAGCCTAATCTCCGTGCACACTTATCTCCCTTATATTTAGGGCTGTCGCTACCAAGTGGCGTGAAGGACTCTGGAATCTATTTCACATATAGATGCACAGGGATGGCGTCCAGGAGGAGAGAACCGCGGCTCCGGTTCCTCTTTCACTGACCTTTTTGTTGCCGCGCCGTTATTACCCGCTGCCAATTTTCCCCGGTAATGAACCATTTGAAAGTTGTTTTTTCAGAAAAGAACATAATAAATAAAGATAAAAATGTCAACATCAGTGGAGCACGTGTTGCCCAAAGTGGACGCAGAAACCCTGGTTCACCTGGTCAACTAGGGTTAACCTGGTTCAGGGTTGGTGGTTCACATCCTGGGACGGCTGGTGGGCTAGGGTGCCCCTGAGCAAGGCACCCAATCCCCATTGGTCCCTGGGAGAGTGTTGCCCACAGCTGTGTGTTCTCTACTGGTGTGTGTTGGCAGGGTTAAACACAGAGGTCACGTTCATTATCACCAACATACTTCACATTCTATTCAACATCGCTGCAGACCCAACGTTCGCTGTGCTAATGTGGCCGCGATTCTACACGTGCGCAGATTTAAAAGAACAAAACGAATCAGATTAACCGAGCATCGAGAGAAGAGTGTGATAACAATCGTGGTTGGAAGAATATCGATCATCTCGTGATGATCAGGTGAATCATTTGATCTTTTATTGTAAACAGAACCTCGCTTTCACCGTGAAACGTTTCCACGTGTCGTCGCATGGAGGAAGGCGTCGTGAGGACGCTGTTATCAGCAGCCCAACAGCGTTGAGGAGTTTCGCTGCCCCTGAGGTTTATCAAAGGCATCCTTTCTATTTGATGGTGATGTTTTCATGTAAAGAACGTCTGACGCACGTGTGTTTGTTTGTGTGCGCGGTTGCTGCTTTTGGCTCCAGATTGACCACAAATCAAAGGTGCAGGTTCACGAGTACCACATAAGAGCGCAGAAATAAAGCTGCCAATCAGTCTTGAGATCAAACAGCCCACCCCTCCCTCTGAAAGCGCCCCTCCGGGGGGGCCGGGGGGGCTCTGTGGCCCAGCGTGGCGTACGTCTCAGAGCAAACGCATCACGATTTCTCTTCTGAGGGACCAGAAACAGAGGTTGAGTGATTTCAGCACACGGGTGGACGTATTTGACGGTCTCCACGGAGACCAGAGCTAAAGTGCTGCAAAGACAACAGATAATGAGGCTGGGAGGACGCTGAGAAACGGCGATGATGAGAGATCTGTGTCACTGGGCTGGCTGTGGGCCAGGAGCTAATGCAGACTGTGAACCTTCAGGCTGAGACGGGCCGGCGTGCTGCTAATCTGACAGCCAGATTACAGCTGGGAATCTGCCACCAGATCGGATCCAGAACACTTCAGCTTCCGCGTATTGTAGCGCTGCACGGACGCTCGTTTCCTCCTTTTCCTCACGGCAAAGGTCGCGACACCTAAAGCAGCCGGCCGTTAAAAGGTGTGTCACATTTTTATGGAGGTGGAACTGTGTGTCTTTTAGGTCTATGGTCCGATAATGAAATAAATGGGTTCCTGTCTGTCTCAGGTCCAGATGATCTGAGGCCCAGCAGCACCAACGTAAAGGTTCCTCTTCATGTTCTGTGCTTCACAAGCAGAACTGCCTGCACTTTTCTCTGCACCTTTTATTCTTCAACTCAATCCCACCAGGAACACCTTCTTTTTTTACACAATTAATAATAGTGGCAGAATAAAAGACGGTGTTATTTATAGCAGCCGTGACAGTAATTCCTTATTTCCCCGCAGCCAAATTGATCTGAGAGGGAAATGTTGGCTCATCTTCACCATTGTTCCCTCAGTACAAACTCACCCGCAAAGACAAAAGCACCTCTCCGCTTGTGTTACGTCAGGATAATTCTCCAAAGTTGTTCAAGTTCTCAAAGACGATGGACCCGATAAACGTGCAGAGAGCGCGCATGTGGGCATGGAAAGGTGAGGGGTGTGTGTGTGTGTGTGTGTGTGTGTGTGTGTGTGTGTGTGTGTGTGTGTGTGTGTGTCGCGGACGCTGCGTGCAGAAGATGTTATTACATAAATGGACTATGCAAGACAGACTTTGATATTATCATAATTAAAAGTGAGCGGCACCATATGGTGAGGAAGAGGAAACAATCACACTGAAAGCTTCCCGGTGAACACAAAAGACATGAAATGCTCATTTTTCAGGCAGAAGAATGGACGAAGCCTAAACGGGCCCTTTTCAATAACCTTCCCGTCTCCTCGCCCAACGCCTGGTCAGAGCCCCGGACCGGTGAGGCTGGGCTACTTTATGCTCCAGGAATAGTGGAGTCATGTGGCCGCTCTGCGGGATCTGTTCCCCCGGCAGGAAGCTGTTATATGGTTACAGTTATTTTTGTTGTCTGTCTGGGGATAGTTTTTACAGCGCTCAGAGGATCGATAATTGTCATAAAAGGACCTCGTCACCCGGTGCCCTCTTTGGGCAGGACAGCCAGGTGGTGTGTGTAGGTTATGGAGGTGTGTGTGTGTGTGTGCGCATTAGCGTAACAGTGCTGGCAGATTGTTCATTCATGCTGTCATAGACAGGCGGGACGACCTGGGTTGCAGGTTCTGTGACCGTGTGGAGTTCTGCAGCATTGGCTTTGAAGATCACAGTTTAACGCGTCCAGTTGTCTTTGGTGTCTGCCACAAACTACATCCAAACTACCCCCCCCCCCCCCCCCACACACACACACACACACACCCTCCTGTGGGTCTGTACTGTCGATGTGGAACACAGCCCCGGAGATGTCGGCAGCCCCGGGCTCTCAGAGAGGAGGTCCTTTAACAGAGAAGGCAACGGAAGCCGGCACCCAGCTAATTGGTTCCTGCGTTAGCGGCAAATAGAGACGTGTCGGAGTCAGCACTTTAGTTCCTGCGTTCCCTCCCGTTCTTCCCTCCTCCTCCTCCCGGTCTGGCAGGCACAGATCCAGCTGGTCTGATGGTCGTGATGTCGCTGGATGTCTGGACGAGGATTTGAAGGCAGCGGTGACGCTACACAGCTTTTCTGCTTCGAGAAAAAGAAGCCGAACTCCCATCTGTTATTGTCGCGTTGTGTCCTTTTGTGTGTCCGATCCACAGTCTGTTCCAGATGAAGGTCAGTACAGGACGTGGCGGTTTAGCTCCGCCCACCCCACACAGCCGATGGCCCAAATGACAGAGACGCTGCAGTCTTGTCTAGATAATCACAGCTTGTGTGTGTGTGTGTGTGTGCGCACGCTGAGAGGAGCAGTACGTGCACCCCGCTGAGCAGGGGTGAGCTGGAGGAAAACAGGCCGTTTGCAGCTCTGATCACAGAGTAAATGTGTGGTCAACCACAGGCTGCTGCTGTGTGTTTATCACGGCAGGACCTTCAGCTCAGACAAATCTCATCCTACATCCTCCTGTTCTTCCCAGAAGGGGTAAAAGTAGGACGTTTGTTTGATTTTTTGTGTTCTTAGAGGTGTTGGTGCACGTATGTTTCCACCATCTTGTGTTCACCAGAACCAGCGTTAGGGAGGACCAACTGCTGAGATGAAGCCTGACGAGACATGTCCAACATCTCCGAGGCCTCCTCCTGCTGACCCCCCCCCCCCACTCTGTCCCACTGCATTAAAGATTGATGGAGCTGTAAGTGAAGGCTGGAGCCTGTCTCCTCCTGTGGTCTGGGCCTGCTCTCTGCTCCGGCTCCTCTCCGCTCTGCTCCCTCTGCCTCGCTGTAGTTGTGTGAAAGCGGTTGAATGAAGCCGTCCGCAGCGAGCGCTTCTCAGAATAGGCCGACACGTCACATCACAACAAGCTGAGTGATAAATGCACCCCGCTGCCTGTGGCCAGTCGTACAGAGGTAGATTTGACTTCCTGGAAACGACTGCGTGTGTATTTGATTTGTGTATCTGCATGTCGGCGTATGTGAGGTGCATTTATGTAATGCATTATGAATGTCACCACAGAGCAAAGATATATGAAAGGAAGTGGTAGGAGAAGCCAGATGGCAACGCTTTCCTTCCGTTAGCGGGGCATGTGTGCATACGCGTGTTTGGGTGGTGCAAGAATGCAAGAGGTCACTTACAAAGATGCAAAAAGAGCCATAATTAATAGAACAGCAGCAGATCGGAAGAAGAGGATTCAATCAGCCCTTATGATGATAATAATCAACTCATTCCACCCAGTAATAACTGATTCAGAACCTTTTCCTAGGAGGTCTGGCCCAGTCCTGGTGTGACAGTAAACACGTCTATAGCGTGTTATTTGAGCTGGTTAAGAGTGTGAGGATGTGAGAGAAAAAGATCCGTCTGCATGCGAGCGTTGAAGGTAGAGGCGCGAGCACGGATGTGTTTCATGCATCCGCCAGTGCGGTGTGTTTGTGGGCGTGTACGCGAGAGAGGAGCCGACTCACGGCACTTTCGGTCATGTCTCCCACATGTAGCCGTGAAGGTGTCGTGTTTGGGTGCACGCTCTTCGTGCATGTTTGGGGCGTCCTGAAAAAGCCCGCCTCGGTCCGGTCAGCTGCTGTGACCCCTCCTAAAGCCTCGGCAGCAAAGCGCAGCAGCATCATCCCGAGATGTGACAAACACACTCCAGGAAATAAGCCCACTGTGATACAGGCTGGAAATTGAATAAAACGACTACGACTGCAATAAAAATCCTCCAAACCAACGTTTTAGGCTTTCTGGCTCGAGAACAATTACAGTGATAGAATCACCGCAGCAGAGCCACACTTAAGGATCCTCATTAATTTCAGAAGGCCATTCATCTGCTACGAGGAAGCAATATCACATGATAATAATTGTACGGAATAATAACAGCTGTGAGCGATGGCAAATGGGGATGAATAAATAAGACTGACTAAATAAATGATCAGTGATTGTTTGGCTCTAAGTGCTGTTGCTGTGCATCCTGATTTAGATGAAGCCCTCAGCCATCCCTCAGTGGAGCAATGGTCCTAACGGAAGAGAAATGGCTAAAAAGCCCCATTCTTCTTCATACCTTCAATATTCAATGAGAGTGCTAATTGCACCTCGCTGAGAGAAAGAAGAAAAGGGAGGGAGGCAGCGCAGAGAAGGAGGGATCTACTGGCTAATGGTCCGTAGGGGGAAAATAAAGGAGGAGGGGAAAAGAGGGATTTCAAAAGTTAGACATATCCTCAGGAGGTTCCTTTCTCTGTGTTTTTACCTGTGCGTCTCTTAGCTATAATGCTAATGCTCATTAGCCAGTCTGTGTGATATCCCCTGAATTACGGCGACTGTTTGGGGGCCGTCACCGGGAGCGCTCTGGTGCAGAGAGCACCCTGTGATTACCCACTAGCTTCACCGCTATCAACCAGAAAAAAAACCTTTTTTTTCTTCCAAAAAATCCTTTTTAGTTTTACCTCAAAAGTTAGTAGGAATACATTTGCTCAAGGTGCAGCCACTGAGCAAGAACTGGGGACGCATACGCATTAAAAAGTCTCTGCGTGGATAAAAAGCCAGCGCAGCGTTTTAACCTGCACTCAGGCGCCGTAGCTTTCCGCTTTCTCTTTGCTGGAGTATTAGAACAGTTAGTCCTGATCTCTGGATCTCCTTCCTGAGATAAACAAAAGAGGTTTAAACAAAGAGACGAGAGAGGAAAAATAAAAACAGAAAGGATTCCTAAATAAAGGTGCACAGACAGTAAAACGTGAGGGCAGATTTAACGTCTTTTACGAATGAATCTGGGGACCACAGGGGGACGGTGTCCCAGACTGCCCCCCCCCCCCCGCTGTCCCCTAGAATTGGGCGGGCGAAATACTGCCGAGGAGAGCGTTTTCTCATAAATCACACCATCCGCTAAACAAAGCAATAAAGATGTTTATTTGCATTATTGATAGTAAGGTATCGCCTCGGGTGAGCTTAGAGCAGGAAGTGTGTGTCTGCGTGCGTGTATTTGATTCTTAGAGCTGCGTGTTCACTCAGGTGGGGGCTGACCAAGAAAAACATATTCTGGCTGACATCCGTGTAGACGTGCAGATGATCAGAGATCAGCTGAATGTCTGAGTCCAAGCGTGAAAGTTCGTGCTGGCGGATACGGAATTCTGGAATAGATGTGCAGACTTTATGGGGGGGCTGAGTGTCTGTCTCTGCATCCCAGCTCAGTCTTTTTATGTTCCAGTTGTGCCTTCAGGGATCATTTACAACTCTCGACAATTTTATAACAGCCCATTCAGTGCTATTTATATTGATCACAGGGGCTGCCAAAGTCAGGCTCGGAATACAGACTTTTCCAGAGTCCCACTCTCATTCCTCCTCTCAGCTGTGGTTCTTATAGCTTGACTTCCATTATAGTTTCTGTCTTTCCCCCACAAACAAGTGTGAAATCTCTCTTGAAATGAGGTTGAAGTCCGCGTTTCCCGGCCCCGGCTCGGCGTTGAGCTGGTGGGCCTGCTAATTAAAGAGCAACCCAAGCCCGGCTCTGTCTCAGTATGAAGCTCAGCTGGTCAGTCAACAGCATTCCAGCTTAAGCGCCGGCCTGGTAGACTCATTAAGGCCAAACCTAAGTGCTTAGTTTGTGGCTGTGAGGCGCGTGTGCGATGTGTCGCAGCGTGTATGTGCGAGTGTGTAATGAACGAGTACAGGCCTGACCCCTCTTCTGCTGTAACTCAAGTCGGTCCACTGGAACCCAAACTGGACTCTTGGCTCGATACGCGTGGCCTTCAAGCATTCGGCGTTTAATCTGAGGAGGAGTGTGAAAGGGCTTCCGTGTCAGACGCGCTCCTTTCCGAGATATTTCCGTACGTGCAGCAGTGTTTGAAATGTGAAAATATTAATAATTTCAGACGAGTAGGACACACTTAAGCAACTGGAAAAAGGTGCTTCTGCTCCGTCCGGTTCACATGAACACTAATTTTTACCTTCATCCAAGTGATGACAAATATGAAATGACTTTCTGGTGTTCCAGGGAGGACTGGGATTGAGGGACTACCTGCGTTTGTTATCTTAATGTGCAGCTCTTGGCTGGACATGAGCAGAGTGCACAGAGGTGGGGGGATTTGCGGGCAGTGACGTGCTTGATGGACTGAGAGAGCACTGCATCCTGGGCCTGGCAGCTTTATGAGCCCAGCGAGACCATAAAGACTCAGGTTGCGCAGGCTCTTGTGCTGCTCCCCGGGTTAAGGTTAGAAAAGCACACAGGGTAGAGGAGAGGATGTGTGTTTGGTCAGAGTTCAGGCTTATCTGAGCTCTGCTTTCCCACTCACAGCAGCCGCGGCGACAAAGGTTAGCTCAGTTACAGAGCGGAGCGTAACACAAACCGGCTTCGACGCCGCAAAATAAAAACAGAAAAAGAGCGACGCCACATTAGCAGGACTGCACACGAGCGGGCGCGGGATGACTGGAAGAAAGGACGATTTCCTGCTTTTCACATACCTGGGACGCGCCGCTGACAGATGGATGGGTCAGCGTTTGTTTTAGCGGCCAGGTCTTGGGATGACACGAGGAAGCACTGAAAGAGCTGTATCAGTGTTTAGACAGATACCGCTGGGCCTGGAAGACACCCGCTACCCCCAGGCCTTCAGGGCGAGCTCCTGGAGCAGAGCCACCGCGTATACGTCCTGCTTACACATCAGACAGAAACAGCAAATCATTTGGACGCATCACATGACGACAGGCACAAGGTACAGGCGCTTCTTGAGACCCATCACCAGGTCCATTTTATCCCTAACAAATACCATTAGACAGACCGCTGTTTCCACAGCCAATTATTTTTTACTGTGTGTGTGTTTGCCCTTGTTTTCATAGCTCTCTTTGTGACTGGAGGTGGCCCACTTGGCAGGAAGTTTAGCAGTGTTTTATGGAGTAATCCTCATTGTCTCAGCCTCTTCGTGCTACGGACCTAATGAGAGCAGGTTGGGGAGGAGAAGGAGATCAGGCAGCGAACACAGACGTGTTTGGACACAATGGGAACGTGCAGGCCTGTACGGGCCCCTGTTGTTACTGAGGACCTGCTGATGGAGAACAGAGTTTTCACCCTCCCAAACGGGGAGCGATTAGGATCTTCACACCTAAAGCCGAGGCCTCTAACAAGATGAGCAGCTGAAAGAGAGAAAGGACGAAACGCGTGAGCGTGCAAAGCCGTCAGTGGCTCCAAAACTGTTCCGTTTGTCGCGGCTGAACAACAGCGCTGACGTGAGTCAGTGACAACGCGACCTCTTGCTGTTTGCGAGGCCTGTGAGCGAGCGTTCCCCTCACAGCCTCTGACAGTAAAGTGTGAATCATCGGCCGTTTCATCACAGTAGATCACTGTCGTCAGAGCGATCGAATGGGCGTTGTAGCTATTCCAGGCTGGTTTTCCAGTAACGACGCACCGCAACACTCTCACAGTTCTCTGCAGACCTTAGTCAAAAGAATCGGCTGTTCTGAGGACTAGAAATACACATTTCTGTGTTGCTCAGTAGCGTTTTCATGGCCATTTAGTATATATTTACATGTGATACATATATACACACACACACACACACACCTATCTATATCTTCCACTATCTACATATATATGATGATCAGGTCTACCCTCTAGTTAAAAGGCACTGGCATTTGTTGCTGACATCATGTGTGACGGTGTGAACGCTGGTGCGCGACCACAGCTCATCTGCCTGCTTCTAAGCCCAGTTACAAAGTCGGGGGGGGGGGGGGGTTCAAAGAACCTGTGGTTACGGTGGGTACAGGGGAGCTCAGACGTGTGTGCAAATGTTGTCTTCACGGGTGACTGTGCGTGTTCTCACAGATCTTCACATGCGAAGCCACCATCCGTGCTGGGGTCTCAAACAGAATGAATTAGGCTGTAAAGGTTTGATGGTGTTGCTCACCAGAACCTGAGAAACAGTTGAAAATGCACATTTCTGGGTTCTGCTGAGCAACTTTAGGTGATAAATGGTGCTTTTCAAAACACTTCCATGACATTAAAACAGCTGAATTTACATTGTAACCCAGAAAATCTGCCAATGGTTCCAACAGTGTGCGCAGGTCCTGTTGAAGTGTGCAAGAATTCTGGAAAAGAGTTTTATTTCTTCTTATGGTTTTTTTGTGCAAGGACAGGTGTGTGCATGGCTGAAGTTGTGCGCCAATAAACAATACGTTGATACAGAAATGAATTAGCAGAACCGGCCTCACATTGCAAACTGTCTTAGCGCCATGTGCAGCGCTGCTGTCAGGAAGCACGTAAGGAAACAAACCACCTGTCCAAAGTGCCGTGCAAATGAAAAATAAAACCTCCAGTTTATTTTACCATTAATGGTCTAATCAGCCTC
The DNA here is from genome assembly GCF_901000725.2 of Takifugu rubripes. Taxonomy (NCBI): domain Eukaryota; kingdom Metazoa; phylum Chordata; class Actinopteri; order Tetraodontiformes; family Tetraodontidae; genus Takifugu; species Takifugu rubripes. The sequence goes on along the minus strand of NC_042297.1, from coordinate 20,630,301 downwards.
TCGAAGGGTGTGTGTGTGTGTGTGTGTGTGTGTGTGTGTGTAAATAAAAGCAGAATTAAAGGGACCAAAAAAAAGAAGCAGGAATAAAATGTGCCAAGTGGCTGCAAAACAAAATCAAACCTCAGTGGGATGAAGCAAAATAATCACTATTTTAATTACCAAAGTATGACCAGAGATTCTGTTGGGTTTCTCCCGTTTCCAACATTACAACAGATGGTCAATATTGATTTCAATCTGGAGCGGATCTGTCGCATCCTTAACATAAGCTTATTTATATCCAGCCTTTATATAGAGAGTGATTTGGATTTCTAGAGTCTAGAATTTACCCTCCAATCGCTCATTTCTTGTCTTACAGTTGTGTTTGTTTTCCTCTTTAATGTGACAGTTTGATACAAGCCGCACTTTCCCAGCATTGCGGAAAGAATGGTATCTATTTCTGTTCCTTCCTGCCGCGGCTGCGAGAAAGCATCCATATCTTACCAGAACCCATCGCGGGTCTCCCTAGACCCGTATCTCTGACAGTCGCACAGTGAGAGGCTGCTTCCTGCTTGGTTTGCCCAGTCAGTACCAGGCCTGTCTTACCGGCTGCTCTGACATGTTCCCATGTGAACTTTGACCCTGCTTAAATGAAACTGCTGCGAACAGCCTCACAGGAAATCATGCTCTGAACCTGTGGCTAAACATCAAACCAAGGCTTACCTTTATTTAGAAAAAAAGAGTGCTAAATTCTGAATCAAAAAAAAAAAAAAAAATGCAGATTCTGCTTTTATCACAACCTACACACATCTGAAGTGCAAACCTGCTCTTCCCCCTTTCAGCCTTGCTTTCACTTTGACTGTCCTCCTGTTCTGAAGACTGTAAACCGCCACCCTCCCACTCTGAGGGTGGAAACAGTACGAAATACAACGAAAACACGGTCCTGTGTCAGCGCAGTCACGGCTGCAGCAGCCGCTAGTAGGTGATGCCGGTAAGTCTAATTTTGAGTGTGGAGTCGGATGCTGGGATGTTTCATATCCGTCCGGCTTCTCCTGCAGCCCAGGTGGGATTAACTGGAAAATTATCTGTTGGAGAAATCTGTTGAGGGAAAAGCGGAAGAGGACTAGTTGTTGAGGACTGGTGCATTGCTGAGTGGGGGCGCGAGGGAGAGTGTCTGAGATTGGAAAATAAAGAAGGAGGAGCGACAGCACTGCAGAGCAGCGACTGTCTAAGAAAGTGAGCGTAGAGGCATCTCCATCAGCCCTAATAGAAACATGCACTGGCCCATTACGGGAAGATGTTTGAGAATAAATCATCTAACATGGCCCTTTTCAAAGCATTACCCTGTCAAATCGAATCCAGCCCACCTCAGTGCCCCCCCCCCCCATCCTCGGTAAGCAAAGCCGTTTGCTGCCTCAGGCAAGGGCTGGGAAGGCAAGAGCAAAGTCACGGCAGCGCCGCGTCACCACCACAGCGGCTCCTCTCAGGCTGCGCATGTGGCAGGAACTGGCCCACATTGTGAAGCGTGAACCTTTGGGGTTAACTCTGAACCACGAGGGGCACATTCAAATTTCAAACTCATCTGGCTTTTTGGAGAGCAAGAAGGGAAACAGCCTGGTAGAAGTCAATGCATCTGCTGCCGTGACCACTGAGAGGGGGCCGTATTCCCGTCTCCTCTGTGGCCACGTGTGGTTTTCCACCACACAATGCGTCCCCTCTCCTCCTGGGAACCATCCCACCAACCTCTGCGGCAAAACACGGATGAAACCCCAGCAGAGTTTTACAGGCGCACGCTGACTTTGCATGAAGAGATGATAGACTCAGACGTTGTAGCAGGGCTATGTGCACTTTTGTTTTAATGTGCATGTTTTGAAAATGGGAATGACCATTGCACCGGCTTGGCAGGGTTTCTGATAGATGAGAACTGCTTAGTACGGGTTTGCGCTTCCGTTCTCACTTAAGGACAAGCCCCATTGATCGGTGGGCTGTGGGGCGACGAGCCCTATGTGATTTTCCACGGCTCCCTCCAGTGCTGAAGCAGGCTTCTGCTCCCTGTGAGAGGGCTCAGCCTGCTGACTGACAGCGCTGGATCAGGGATAGTGTGTCTTCCCTCAGTGCCAGCACAGCTAGAAGTGATAAATACTGGCAATCTGATCCAGAGACAAGAGACGCCTCTGCCTCCGACAGAGTTCAAACTTAATGCACTTCTCTTCTTTTCAGCCAAGTCCAGGAAAGCTTGGCTGGGGCTCGCCGCGCCTGCCGTGGCCGGGCCAGGTAGACGTAAGCGAAGGCGAGCAGCTGTCGCCCAGTTGCTAATCCCCAGTCCATCACCATTTCAATCTGCCTGGGCCTTTCGTTCCCATTATTCCTAAAGCCTCTCCTATTCAGTATTCCCATTACACCCACAGGACAGAGACATTCTCTCAGGTCTGGAATATTTATGGGAAGTTTATTTTATCTGTATTTGTTATTATTATTTAGCATTATTGCTACTCTTGTGCAAATAGTGCCCATAGATTTCCAAGTCCCTGCCCTTGCGGTAATGGCAATGTAAACATGGGAAAGTAATTTGAATTCTAACAAAGTGGAGATTAGCTGGCGACAGTTTGTGGCACGGACGATTATTTCTAAAATAATCCTGTTTTGATATGCATCTGTGTCCTGGCAGGAATTTTCAATTTGTTTTCCCATTGCTGCATGTAAACAAGCTCCAGTGTCTCCTTATCGTGGCATTGCATGGTCGAGGAAGAGCCCCCCCCCCACCGTCCAGCCCCCCCACAACCTGTCTCCTCCGTGCCGTGTCTGGTTGGAGGTGCCCGGCTGCTTGTCTGGGTTTCAACAAGTCTCTTTATCAAAAAGTAGGTGGGGGGGTGGGGGGGTTATGTGTGTACCTGCAAGTCATTTGCAAACATGAAGTCCTCAAAATGCAGCCTGAATGTGTTCTGCTTGAGGGCTTCTCTCCGCTCCCCGTCTGAATAGGCAAATGTGCAGCATGGCAAAATGGCCTCCTGTCTGCCAAAGCAGCCATCCCACCAACGGGCCTGGGGCGGCCGATAAAGTTTTATACTTTTGATTGTCAACGACGGGGAAAGGAATCCACTATTTACTCGCATCACGAAAAAAAAAAATCCACTTTCACTTAATACAAACTCCACTCCCAAAATAAGGAGAAATGCTTTATAGCAAATATTTGTAGTCAGGTGATTTGTTTTTTTTTTAGGGGGGTTATTCTTTTCACCTGCCTGTAAAAGTGGAACACCACATAAACTTATCAGAGACAGAGAGAAAACAGCTGTTTACCTGCCCACAGACACAGAGGCGGAGACCAATTTATCATTTGCTGATTGATTGCTTCTGCATGAAGCTAATCAGCATGTAGCTTCTCGCTTCTCAATGTTTATGGGGATTATGGGAGGATAAATGTGGTAATCCCCCATGTTGTGCAGGACTTCCAATTATCCCGCCGCTTCACAAAAGATAAGGTCACCATAGATTTAACCTATTAATTCATTATAAACCCTCTGACATCAGTCCACTGGTAATTTCACAAAAGTTGGGCCCCACTTTAACCAGTACGCTGAATCTGAAGTCAGGGATGCTAACGCCTGATGCAGGAGCATCAACCCTAACCCTAACCCTGGCAGACAGAGGTGAACGTCTCGCCCATGTTGGCGGTCCGGATCGATTGGGGAACGGATGGCTTACATGCAGAGATCGTTAGCGCCCCACCCCAGGTAAAGCCCTGTGACTCAGGGCGCCGCACCAGCTGCAGGTACCCGCTCAACCGCGTCCTTGGACCCAGTGCAACTCCCCGCCTCCAAATTGAATGGGAGGGTCTTTGATCCAGCCTGGGAAGTTTAGGTAGTTGCCGGGAATTGCGTATCAAACTTTTTGAAAAAAAAAAAAAAAAAAAGTCTTATTGACAAAGATGGCTTGAATATTAAACCTCTTCTTTCCAATCCATTAAAAGCAAGCGAGATGGGAAGGTGCAGACTGGCCTGGCTGGCAGTGCTAGTCACCTCCATATCCCCCCTCATTAATCTACTCTAATACATCCACAGCAAAGAGCTGCGTTCCCAGGCAAGAGCAAGCAGGCCTTAAATTACAATACAGAGGAGTGGAATCATTACTACTTTTAATGTTCCCAATCTAATTGAGGCATTAATTTAAGTAGAGTCTCCAGTGGGGATTATTCATAACTGCTTTTTAATTTAGAAGGCTGAGCAGCGGAAATATTCCCTGGATCGGAGGCAAACTCTGTTTTCTTGGTGCAGCAGGACGCACACGGCGGCGGAGCAGCGGCGTTTAACAACCACACCGTTCCAAACGCAGCTCCGCTTTGGTTCCCTTTTAATAGCAAAGAGCAGGAAATACTGCAGAGTGTGGCAGTTGGACAAAAATACCATCTTATATCAATTTTCTACCCGAGTGACTTCGACTTTAAGCTAATTAACCCACAGGCCTTGCTCCAAAATAACTTTTGTTTAATTAGTCTGTTGTGTTCTCCCTTTACATTTTACACATGCGCTGCAAATCAGAAAGCCACAGGTTAAATGCACGAGGCGCCCAGTCCCTACGATAAGCATGAGCCGAGGCTTCCTCCCTGGGAGGGGAGGAATTCTCCACGCGAGGGCCGGTTCACTGCAAATAACATTTACATTTCAAAGAAAATGAGGAGCCACAGTCGTTTCCTGTTGAGGGTTTAGGAACACTTCAGCTCCAAGGCTGCTACAGGTTCTGCAAGAAGGGAGAAAATGGTGCAAAAAGCAACAGATTTTGTTCTGTGAGGAGGTTTCACGCCTGAAACTCCAGAGTTGAACATTTTCACTTGTTGCAAAGGTTTTGGATGGACAGTCTTTACACCCCCCAGCACGTGTGTTGGACAACATTTCCATAGATTCTGACGGCCTTGTGTTAACCACACACCCTGAACACACCTTTGAACCAATCAGACACCGGACTGGAAAAAAGTTTTACTTAAATCCTTTTTTGAGAAGCTGCAAGAACTCCCTAACCAACCATGCAAGAACAAAATTATGGATTTTGTTCGTCTGAGAGCAAGAAATCTCTTGGTGAATACCTGATCGCCTTTACCGGTACCCTGAGTGGACCCTAACTCAGTGTGAAGGGTTTTTTTTAATTCAATTTTTCTGAGAAAAGTTCTGTTTCTTCGTCTTCTGTCCCACATCTGTCACCCCTGGCGACGTGTGTTGGTGATTCTAGGTTGTTGTTTTTTTTAAACCGACTCTATTTATGTGATTCAACTCATTCACTTAATCACGGCGGCCGAGCGGGGCGGATCAGAACCGGAAGTGCATCTCGAACCACAGCAGTTCAGTGAGGAGAGAAGCCCCTTCTCACACACACACACACACACACACACACACACACACACCCCCCCCCCCCCCCCCGGGGACGTAAGGCACACTGATACCATGGTCGTCCCCCTATGGCACTAGAACCAGGCGGTGCGTGCCATCTGGATCTGGGAGGAGGGTTTGTTAGAGGGGTGTTGAAACCGAATGGTACATGCTTCGACCGTGTGTGTGACCATCTGGCTTGGCATACTGTGTATCAGTAACTCTGAGCAGGGCTGCACAAAAAAAGAGGCGGTGGGGAGACGGATGGATAGAGACAGAGGGGGAGATCGCTGCAGGGTTAAAAGCAGCCAGAGCTCAGTGGCACCGCTTTGATAGATGTGTTCTGAGCATCCCCCCCCCCCCCCTTACTGAGAAGACTAACTCAGCCCGTTTAAGCACTCGTGCACAGTCTCATCTCCACCAACTCTTCCAGTTACATTCTGATGAATCAGCAATTTATAAAATACATTAAATGATCCCTCATTTGTGATAAAGAGCTTCAAAAAAATATTTTTACCACAGGGACAAAATTCTGATTGTTTTATACGCAGTAAAAAACAATTTATTTTCAAACTAAAGCTTTAAAATACCACAGAAAATAAGAGTGATGGATGAGGTGAGTCTTTACCTGACTCACCTCTGGACTCATCCAGCATCAGCAGCTCCATCACACAGTCACATTAACTGATCTGTGGTTCCGTCGAGTTAAAAACGGGAAACATCTCCGCTATAAGTCTCATTAATTTGCCGGAACAACCACAAAAGACAGGTAAAGGGAGGGAGAGACCGAAGAGGAACCCGACCTCCAGCTGTGGGAAGGCCGCCGGCAGCAGGCGCGCGTCAGGTCTCCGAGCTGCACGGCGTCTTCAAACGGCGCTGGCCGAGATGCAGCGGGAGAAAAGGAGACAGGACGGGATGAAAAGACAGAAGCCAGGATTTATCTGAGGTTCCTACATGTGGCCCCACTCATGTCTGCATCAGGCCAAGCGTGGTGTCCATATCCCCTTAATATTTCATAGGTTCCTTCAAAGAGTTCCTGCTGCCCTCCGTATGGGCCCAGTGTAAGGATCCAGACGTCCTACCTGGTATCCTGAAACTGTATAAAGTTACCACACACACACACACACACACACACACACACACGATCAAAAGGACTTGGTCAGCATTTTACAACATTTCTAGACAACCTGGCACGAGGAGCGCCAGACAAACAAACAGATTTCCCCCAACACGGCGTGAGCTGCAGACGGGCATTAGCATGTAGAACCTCTCCTTAAAAAAAAAAATGCAAAAAATACGTGATGAAATGAGTGCGGTTCTGAAGGGCACCGAGGGAAGGGGATCGGGTTCCTAAACACATCGTAGATTTTGCAGGATTGTAAAGTCACTCTTTCTGATGTCAAACTTCTGAAGGCCTGCACACACCTCCTCCAGCCCCCGACCCACAGAAGCCAAGCGAATGGGCTGGCCATTAACTATTTAGATGCACACAGATGTGAGAAGTGGGGGCCAGCATTTTAATGAGAACCAGGCTGCGGACCGGCACCGGACCGCTCTGTTTCTGATTACTGCAGCAGCACAGATACATTTATAGGACTGGATGTGGTTAAATGTGCGCTGATGCACTCGCACTGGGGGGGGGCGACACCTTTCAGTTTAGAATGATAGCGAACACATGGCATCCTTCAGAACCAGACTCTAGAGTAGGTAATGAGCTGTACGGACCGGCACAGGGACAGCTCGAATCATACGTAACCCTTCCGGATGCTGCTGACAGGTAACGGGGAGGGGGCCCCCCCTCACCTGTGTTGAGTCATGTGGGGTCGAGGCCCCGCCTGAACAGGTAACCTGAGCCGAACCAACAGAAGGTGGCACGGCCCAGATTCTTCTCCTCTAGCAGCTTTGAGTTTCACAAAACTCGATGCGACGTCCACGCGCGCGAGCAAAGAAAACGCTGGTGACAATCGGAAGAGTTCAGCGTGTGTCTGAGAGGGAGAGAAGAAAAACGTGGTACATGTGTTAATTATCCGTCTAAACTCGCTTTAAATGAGATGAAGTGATGAAAACCACTTGACACATGTCCTGAATTCCTGTCGTTACCCTGGAATTTGGCCCCGACTCGTACTCACAGCGTGGCGTCATTTTCCTACTCGGTGGCCATCAAATGATGGTGGAACCTGTGTGGAAATGTTCTATTTCCTGCAGTTATTCAAGTTACGGTCGCGATCGTGGATTCTTTTATTTTATCACATTTCCTTCTCAGACGATGCTGCTTTCAACACGACATTTTGCTCCTCGTCCATTTCTTTTTTCGGATGCCGTGAATAAGAGGAGAATGAAGGTGCCGGGGTCATAACCACGCCGCCATCCCATAACCAGAAACGACGGAGCGTGTGGCGGCGTCGCAGCCCGTCCAGAGATGCTCCGCTCGGGTCCCCCGGGCCGAGCGCCAAGTGGCTGAGAGGACTTGTTCAGAAGACATGCCTTTGTAAACACACATGAATCTTTTGTGCTGCTCCGCCGTCACGCCGCCCTCTCCCTGCACACTCAATAAACTGTTTGTTCCGAGCGTCTCTCTCGCCTTCATGCACTCTGCGTCGCGTCGGCTCCCCGTGCCAAGGATATGAAGCACCACTCTCGCCCGCTTTTCCTCTGCGACGGGAGGCCGCTCAGAGCGTCCTCGCCGCCGTTGTTTCAGTCCGTTTCCCTCCGAACGCTTTTATCGTTTCTTCCAAGCGCCGCGTCGGGGGAGAATCAAAGATCTGTTGCTAGTTTGATGCTGCTAAAACCCAAACCCCGGAGATACGTACAGTTAATATGTGAAACATGCAGCGAATTAAAAAGAACAGGGTGGCGGCTCGGGTGACGGAGGACGTGCCTGTGAGTAGAGACGATAAGGTCATGTACCGCGGCAGGGATACCTCCTCTCTGCTTACCTCGCTAGTTACAGAATTCATATTAAGATGCTTGCCTCTTCTGTCTTTGAGGCTTGGATATTAGCACAGTAAATTAAGGCATCACTTTTTGAGCGTTTTAGACATTTTGAGGGAGCAGCTGTTGCTAAATTAGGCTCCATCCTCAAAGACAGGACAAGGAAACTGAGCCTGTTTCCATTTTGACATTCCTGTTTTGTCTGGTTTCAGGTTTGTCTTCCATGTTTAATCACAATGCGGCCTGAAGGCCGGTCCATGACCCACCCATTTGATGTGCGCAAGCTACATTTGGTTGAAAACTAGTTTTAGCCGCTATATTTGCAGCGTCTGGATTTAACCCTTAGTAGTCACATGGGTGTGATTATCTCCTGACCTGAACTCTCTTCTCCTGTCCTGTTCAAGGCTTTAGGTCCACGCTGCTCCTTGACCCTTGCTAAAGTAAGCTGCTTTTAATTCATTAATGGACAGAAGTTAATTGCTGTGTCACAACGTCACACATGCAACAGAGCCGTTATTTTGTGGGGTGTAAGGGTAAGAAGATTAGAGGGACCAGATGTCTGAATGTTTGGATTTGGATTTAGCCCAGACAAGCTCAGCTCAGACTGACAGTGAGAGAAATATGAAACAGCCTTTATGACAGTACCTGCTGGTGGGCGTCCGGTAACCTCAGATCGACAGCCCTGATTTGAGCCTGGGAAGCCCAAACAACAGGTCCAGATCAGTTTTTCGAGGAGAACCAACACATAAGTCTATCAAAAGAGATGTGATGACTGTTCTCTTCTCAGAAGCCCAAATATTAAATACAAACTGAGCTGACAGAACATAAATCTTGCATTGGATGTGATGATGCTTGTTGGAGCCACGATTTACTTTAAACCCATCTAAAAATTAGATGAATACAGACGGGGTTTTACCTAGGGATCTTAAGAATCTAAATATATGCAACACACAGGCCACAGTTTTCTGAGGCTGTAAGTTACAGCAATGCTCGTAAATACAGCAGGTTAGCGTGTGGTCGTCTGACATCAACAGTTGTTTTGGTCTTCCAGATGTCTGTGGAGATACAGGCAGGAGACCTTTTAGTGGGGACCCTCCAGATCCAGGGTCTGTGATGCACATCTGTCCTGAGATCAGCAGCGTTTGATCAGAAGCGTGGGGGCCTGTGGCTGACGCCCAACAGATACAGGAGACAGAGCATTTGAAACTGTCCACAGGCCAGAGATATCACATGTATCTCTCACCCCCCTCTTTAAATCCCCAAACCTTTAGCTGCCATCTTTACCATCCATTGTAACCCCCCCCCCCCCATTTGCCTCTCCGTGTCATTAGACGTGGCTGCAAACTTGAGATGCCACATTAGTTTTGTTACTCCGTCATCATCTGTTTCTCTGTGACGTAGCACCCCCCCCCCCGGGCTACATTAGCCTGTGTTGTGGGCATGTCAATATGTCCTTGTGTGGAGGGAGCATCTCATCTCAGATTGATATGGGGGGGGGGGGGGGGGGGGAGGTCTCTGGATGGTTTAGATGACCAGGTAACTTGTGTAAATCGTAACGTCGCTGAAAACGCAACATTTTGCACACAGTTCAAAGGTGGTCTCGGAATAAAGTGGGAAACAACTTTAGAGGACTCTAATGACTGGTTGGGACTGGTTTGTATGGTTGCACTGTTAAGATGAGGATGGCGCCACGTTCATCGCTTCCTTCTCATTTCCCCGTGCAGCACATGTGCCCATCTCTTTCTGACTTCATTGGTTGGGGAAGGGGTGATTTTCCCTCTCGAGGAGCACGACACAGCTCAGAGCAGAGAGCGTTTGAAATCGCTGTCCCGCCTCTGAATTTCTCCGTCTGTGTTTTCTGTTAGTATTGGAGCTGACAGCCTGTCAGTAGAGGAAGGGCTTTGAACCTGAGGGCTCCTCTATTTTCCTAAGGCTAATCGCTACTTCAGGACAGGGGGGTGGGGGAGGACTGCCCCCCTAAACAAACAGTTGCTGCTGTAAAGATAGGGTCAGCCCCTAACGATATAGGTCAGTGGGGTTTTTACAGCAAGGCCTTTGTGGAGACAGATGCCAGAGATAGACAAATAGCAGGACGTTAGCTGTCAGCAGCAACAACAGCAGCAGTAGCAGAGTAACAACAGCAGCAGTAACAGCAGCAGTAGCAGAGTAACAACAGCAGCAGTAACAGCAGTAGTAGCAGAGTAACAGCAGCAGCAGTAACAGCAGTAGTAGCAGCAGAGTAACAGCAGCAGTAGTAGCGTAACAGCAGCAGTAGCAGAGTAACAGCAGCAGTAGCAGCAGTAGTAGCAGAGTAACAGCAGCAGTAGTAGCAGCAGAGTAACAGCAGCAGTAGTAGCAGCAGAGTAACAGCAGCAGTAGTAGCGTAACAGCAGCAGTAGCAGAGTAACAGCAGCAGTAGCAGAGTAACAGCAGCAGTAGCAGAGTAACAACAGCAGTAGTAGCAGCAGAGTAACAGCAGCAGTAGTAGCAGCAGAGTAACAGCAGCAGTAGTAGCGTAACAGCAGCAGCAGTAGCAGAGTAACAGCAGCAGTAGCAGAGTAACAGCAGCAGTAACAGCAGTAGTAGCAGAGTAACAGCAGCAGTAGCAGCGTAACAGCAGCAGTAGCAGAGTAACAACAGCAGTAACAGCAGTAGTAGCAGAGTAACAGCAGCAGTGGTAGCAGCAGAGTAACAACAGCAGTAGCAGCAGTAGCAGAGTAACAGCAGCAGCAGAGTAACAGCAGCAGTAGTAGCAGCAGAGTAACAGCAGCAGTAGTAGCGTAACAGCAGCAGTAGCAGCGTAACAGCAGCAGTAGCAGAGTAACAACAGCAGTAACAGCAGTAGTAGCAGAGTAACAGCAGCAGTAGCAGAGTAACAACAGCAGTAACAGCAGTAGTAGCAGAGTAACAGCAGCAGTAGTAGCAGCAGAGTAACAGCAGCAGTGGTAGCAGCAGAGTAACAACAGCAGTAGCAGCAGTAGCAGTAGTAGCGTAACAGCAGCAGTAGCAGAGTAACAACAGCAGCAGCAGCAGAGTAACAACAGCAGTAGAAGCAGCAGATTAACAACAGCAGCAGAGTAACAACAGCAGTAGTAGCAGAGTAGCAGTAGCAGTAGTAGCAGAGTAACAGCAGCAGCAGCAGCAGCAGCAGCAGCAGCAGCAGCAGGTCAGGCTGCGCTTTAATAGCTGCTTGTTGCAGGAGAGGAAAAGGCTCATAAAAGCGGAGACTCAAATCTTCTGAGCCCACGAGTGTCTGTCGCAGCCAAAAATGACTGCAATGATGTACAAACGGTGGCCTGAGCACTGGCTGGTGTCTCCACTCCTCCCTCCCCCCCCCCCCCCCCCCCCGTCTTTAAATGATTTGTCAACACAACAAGCAGATATTTTGGGGACAGTCAAGCTTTGATTTTTTCCCATGGCAGCATAATCATTTCACCTGCATGAGGTTTTTATTTGGTGACCGCTTCAAGGGTCTTTTTTCTGCCTGAGGAGCCACAATCTCCCCCTCCACGTGCTCGCACCTTTAACGGCTTCTTAAATGTCACAGAATGTCAGGCAGGGGGATAAAAGCAGAGGACCTCCTCCCAGTCGCCCGTGATCCTCAGTGGCTTCCTGCTCCGCCACAGGGCTGCTGGGCAGGGCGCGCACGCACTCAGGTGTGGCCCAGATTTTTACCGGTCCAGTGGCGACATGATTTAATGCATTTGCTCCTAAAGAGGCGAGTGAGCGGAGCTGCTTGTCGGGGGACGATCTGGCTGAGAGCACAGCGTGCCCTTACAGCTGTCCCCTCTCTGCCTGCTACTTAGGAGAACATCACTCCGACGCTGAGGCCTTCTCCGCAGCGTGCCGTCCAGCTCCCTCACAGAGAGCATCATATATTTTTTTCCCCTCTTTGTTTCCAACTGGTTTGAAGTCAGGCTAAGATGGCCGTGTATTCCCCGAGGAGCGGACCACTGCCACGATGAAATGAGCATCAACACTACTCGATTTTCCATTGAGCTAACCAGGCAGCTCATCTCCATTAGTGTTTGTCTAACCAGCTCCAGGATCTCCTCAGCTGTGATCTCCCCACAAGCCAGCTGGGTGTTATGTGTGTCTGAGCGTGTGTGTGTGTGTGTGGACACACGCCTGTGTGATTTCTGTGAGAAGAGCTCAGTGCTCTGAGCCCTACAGCTGTAACAGATCTGAGTGTAAGGCCATAATGGGGCTCCGTTAAGCTCAACAGCGTGAGCCTGTATCAATTACGCTGCGGCAGCGATACAGACGCAGCGTGCAGCCTTCAAAGACAAAGACTTGCGACCGCCCAGTGCCTCAGTTCCCCTGGCCACAAAGTCAGCTGGGTAACTTTCAGAAAACACACCCTCGAAGAGACACTGATAACAACGCCATGACTCCATTATGAATATACAAATTTGGGCACTGACTGCACATCACACGAGCTTTATGTATCACTACGACACGCTGGACGTTCTAGAGAGAGAAGGAGGGAGCAGTGAAGACCACGGTCTCACATCTCGGGAGGAAATCTCTGTGGTCTCCGCAGAACTCTTTTGAACTGAGTGGACATATGGATCTAGTTGCTGACCTGGAGACCAGCAGTATGGATGAGCTATAATCCATGTAGATCTGTCTCTCCACGTAACCTTCTTCTCGATACCTTTGTACCGCTGCCTTCAATACGGCTCCAAAAGCCAGCAGATTTCTCAGAGGAGCTCAGCAGTGGAGGGAGTCTGAAGGTAAAACGGTGATGCCCAAGATGCACCGTGTTTTCCAAGACTCCTGCAATAACTGTCAGCTATTCAGCAGAGTGTGTGTGTGTGTGTGTGTGCGCGCGCGCGCCGCTTGTGCGCGTGTGTTTGAGTGTGAGTGTGAGGTGAGAGAGAGAATGTGCAAATGAATGAAGGTAAATGGCAGGGTATGAAGCCCTTCCCATCGTAATTTCACACTTGTCAGCTTCTGTGAAAAAACTTCACCTTTATGTGAGCAGAGCAGTGCCAGAAAATGTAAAGACGTCTTTGTGTTGTGGGCAGACGCATGTTTCCCTTTCTTTTGCTTTGAATAACACAGAATTTACGGCCCTTTCATTCCTGCTGATGGAGATCCACCTAAACACTCCAGGAACTGACTCAGTTTCAAGTATTGAGCTCTTCACCTGTAAATGCAGCAGAAGCTGCTGGAACTGCGTCCAGACGCTAATAAACAATATGAGACAGCATCCAAATGAAGCCCTTCATACATGTTAGGACATTTTCTGGACAAAGGCACCACATTGATGGCTGTCCTCTTCTATTGCCAGATAGAGTCAGACAAGGATGAGCTGAGCAGATGATCAGAACATATTAAAATACACCTTTTGTTGCCATCTTGGTTCCCCAACTCTGACCCTTAATGTCAGGGACCCATCCTTCGTCTTCATAAGTCATAATTATATTATGTCCCCATAGCGAAATTGCGTGACCATAAATATACAGGACCCAGAGTGTCAGGCAATGACAAGAACTACAACCTTAATCTGGTGAGAAAGGACCCCTGAGCAAAGGCCCAGCTTCTGACGTGCAGCCAACCACAGTGTGGGTCAAATGAGGGTCACCCCACACTTTATTGAACAACTTTGGATTGAGAGTAGGGTTAGGGTGGATGAAATTATGCCATTATAAATGATGGCTTGATGTGAGGTGTTTCATTAATAATCCTCATACATCAGTCAGGACCCAGAGGTACTGAGGAGGATGAAAGGCTGCCGTGGTTCCTGCCGGGCTGCACATCCGATCATTATGATCCAGTTTCTTTAGGAATTTATTCTGAGAATATATCAGGTTCACAGGCTTAACTGGGAGGACAAAGAAACGTAAAAACGCAGTTTGTCGCAGTTTGATCTGATTCCCACTTCTCTGAACCCGTGTTTGCAGTTAGGGTTTGATTAAACATCATCGCAAGGCAAAGTGAACCACAAGCCGTGTGTGTGTGTGTGTGTGTGTGTGTTCCATTTTCCCCACAGAAAGGGTAACTTGGTGTCCAAACTATAAGGATATTACTCTTTTCATTTTTTCCCACTTTTGTTATTTTTATTTCCAAAGTGCAGTGAGCAGGGTAATAAACCTGAAACCAGGAAATCAAGGTTTCACTCATGTGCATTATAAGCACAACTTTCCAGTATTTACATACACATTGCATCATATTCAAATATCAGCAGCAAATGAAATCTTGAAACACATTAATAACATTCAAAGTAGCAAATCCCAAGCATTTATGTACGTCTGAAAGGCAAATGTGATATAGCCCAGCTGCAGCCCCAATAGCCTCTGTCTCTCCAGAGGAAACACAGCTGGACTACAGCTCCCAGAAACCACTGGGCAAACCAGGAAGTAGACATCCTCGCTACAAGCTGGCCAAACAATCAAACATTCCAAAGCAAGGGAAAAAGCAACCTGAACAAACATTAAAGCTTCAGAAAGACAGTCAAACACCAAATCCATCTCCATTAACAGCATCACAATATCAATATTTAAGTTTAGGAGCATGGAGACAATGACAGTTCTACAAGTATACCAAACAAACCCAAGACTTATCCAGAACTTATCATTAGCTTTACCAAGTAGCCCCAACAGCACCGCAGGAGCCACCATGACAGCAGATGACAAAGCCAGCAGAAAGTAAGAAACTCAATAAACTCACCCAGCAGCCGGACACCAGGTGAGAATGTGGACAGGTAGCAACTGAAATCTCCCGCTCCCTTTAACCAGTCAGAAGGGTCACATGGGCACAAAGTGCAGACGCTATTTAAAGTGACAGTGCTCATTAAACTAGCCTAGCTACCAAGGACGTATCGGCCTTTAGTCAATGAAACCATTTTATCCCTTAGAGGGAAATAATTAAAGAGAAATTAAAGAGAAGAATTAAAGAAATAATTAAGGAAAATTAAAGATGAAATAGGACAATTCCACAAAACACAACAGTGTGTGTGTGTGTGTGTGTGTGTGTGTGTGTGTGTGTGTGTGTGTGCGTGTGTGCGTGTGTGTGTGTGTGTGGGTGTGTGTGTGTGTGTGTGTGTGTGTGCAGGCCTCAGCAACATCTCTGCTGTACCCGTAACACGTCGTTAAATGAGCTACCTGCTAGCACAACTCTCAACTCTCTGGAATGACGAGCTGCCTGAGGGAAAATGGTCGTCCTAAAAAAGGATTTGATTGTGAACTTGAGGAGTTTTAGAATTGCACATTTGTGTTCAAGCAGCCACTGCAGAACCCTGTAGAAAGAAAAGTTAGCTTCAGTCCTGGTCCTGTAACATTGTGCAGGTCAGTAAACACTGAACACAATGAAAAGAACAAGCAGAAAATGACAGAAATTCTGTCCAGCTGAAAACCTTTGGTTGGGTTTGTGTGTGTAGACGCATGTGTGTGTGTGTGTGTGTGTGTGTGTGTGTGTGTTAGAGAAGGGCCGATGAAGCAGAGCGCAGGTAAGTAGATGAACGCTATGAGAGCTTCTCAGGGGCCCTTAAACAAGCAGATTAAAGTGGTCCTGTTTTCTGATCGGGCACAGGGAGAACACTCTAAACAGCCACTGAGGAATTGGGCGGCTTCTGGGAAACCTCTCAGCTCCAGCACTGGGCCGTGTCTCCCACTAAATAATACAGAGAAAAGAACAGGCCGTAAACAGCAAGGAACAAATGTTTGCGTGCGTGCGGCCATCCATCCTGCAGCCACGGCCACACTGGCTCTCACACAGGTACACAAAGAGGTGCGACACACCAGTGAGCATTATTCACATAGCTGCCGCTGCCAGGAACCAGGAGCAAACAGCCAAACACACGCGCCGTGTGCACTGCAGTCTCCAGGAGGCAGAGCAGCAGATAATGAATGGGCCCCTCACACAGGCTCCGCAGAAGTGTCACCGCTGACTCCAGGACAAGAAAAAAATGTGTTTTCAGCGAAGGAAAAAAGGGGAAAATGACCTTATTCCTTCTTTGTGTTTGCTATTGTGGCGGCCAAACAAAGATGAGCTTAAATTTAGCCCCCCATGATGTCAACACAAACACCTGATGTAAAGTTCACCTTTAATTAGGTCCCCCCTCCCCTCACAACCCAACCCCCCCCCCCCCCCCAAAGTTCATTTCAATTAGTCCCACCTCAGCCCCACGCTCGGGTCTTAGCGATTTGTCAATGCCTCAACTTCTCCGCAGCGCAGCGTTAAAATGTTTGTGTGTTCTATGTTTGCATGCATGCAACTGTTTATGGTGTGTGTGTGTGTGTGGGGGGGGGGGGGGGGGGGGGGGTCTCTTGCCCTTGACATTTCCTTCTTGGTCTTATGATGAATTGCAGCGAGGTGTTCACAGATCTCAGCGTTGTTCCCAAACTCACACTGAGCACTGAGGCGTCATAAAAATAACTGCTCCAGATCTTTCTTTGTGTTCCCTAAAATGTTTGTCAGAAATAATTGCATTTAAAAGCCTCTGATTCTTCTGCTCGGGCCAAAACAAAGAGTCAGAAAGCAGAGCGACGCGGCCTGTGCGTCACCTGCGTGACCCTGAAGACGTCTCCTGCGTCCAGTCAGTTGGATCGGAATCTACCTTTGGAACCTTCGGAATTTGTCTAAAGATGTTCTGAAGTTTTAAGCGAAGGATCAGGAAGTTCTGAAAAGTAAACATGTTTTCTCTCAGCGAAGATGAAGAGCGACTCTGTTGACGTTCTGCGGCTGTCGCCGCGCGTCCTCCCCGTGTTTCTGCCTCCGGCAGCGTTCCGCAGGTGCTTAGGCTCTCTTGTTTGCACACAATCCCACTGTGATTATTGCCCCCTTCGGGATTCTGCCGCACCGGTGCGTCTTTTTCACAAAGCGGCTTCATTTGCATAGATTTTGCCAAGAAACTCTGAAGATTTGATGACGAGTCCAAGATAAGCAATCACGGCGTCGGCTTAAGCGATATTAAAGCTAACCGCCAAGCAAGATGGCTGAGGGAATGTTCAGAATAAATTGGGCTCAAGCAGCATTTTCACAATTTCTGGGATTTGTTTTGGATAATAAGACCTGACTAAAGTTACCACATATTTAAAAATAACCTTAACATTTAAACTTGTTTTAGAAAGCGTCTTGCTTGAGTAGATCCCTTAAATCCCATCAGGACCCCGGAACACGTCTGGAAACGTTAGCATGATGACGCATTCAAAACCAAGAGCAAATGGATGTTTTTAATGAGGCCCCGTGTTTGACTGTGCGCTTTATTTCTGCAGACGGTAGAAAAGGTTTCTCGATTTCTTTATTTATTTCACCATTTGGTTGTTGGGACTTTTTTCTGCTGAACCCAGCTGCCCGGGCCCCGCCATGCAGAAAGGCCCAATATGGCTACGTCTGAAAATCGCAGTCCGGGGGCCGCGAGGAATAAAGCGGGAGGAGAGGCGCCCAGCAGAATCCAGCAGGATCCAGCAGAATCCAGCAGACGATGGCTCCCAGCGGGCGTCATTTGGGAGCGCAGAGGCTGCTTTTCCTCCACGGTCGCTCTGGTTTTTGCTGCGTGGTGAGCAGGTTGGAAGGCTCAACCCCGACACGGCTGCTGACACAAACACTCAGGGAGAGCTTTAACAGCTCTCTTAACATGGCACCTGTTATTGAGCCATCAGGCGGGGGGGGGGGGGGGGGGGGGGGGGGCAGAACAACAGGGTGCGTCTGAATGCTGGAACGCCTGGAACTCAATTGTAATTTCAGGTCAGCCGCAGACCTGAGGGCTGCTGGGGAGGCGGAAAAGCCCCTGATCTCCTCCGGCTGTGTTGACAGCACAGCGTACTTTAGCACTTTAATCATTAACGACGCTCCGGTTAAACTCGTTCTAATCAAACCCAACATATGCCGTCGATCCGCTGGATGTTTGGCTGTCGACAGCTGGAACAGCTGCATGTTGCTACATCAGTCTTGAGACGCGTCTCTCAATTTTTGGGAGGGGGGGCATCAAGTGATTAAGACACAGATTTTGTCTCAATAATTCTGCTGCATTAATAAATTATTAATAATTAATGTTGACTTTTAGATTCAGTCAGCCTAAAGTGTTCTGTTATGTAATAGATGGTTACCAAAATAAAAGCTTATTCTCTTATTGTAAATATAGAGACCTTTACTCAAATATTTCTCCTTTCCTACCCTAAAGTCCCACAAACCCCACTGAGATGTCACCGTTTGGATCCATTGTTCTTCAGTGGTTTTTTTGGAATTACAGTTTCTATTTAAAAAAGAAAAAATCTGTTTTTTTGTGTGAGTTCCCACGTCGTAAAATGAGTTAATAGCAAGAGGAGGCCGTCAAAATCCTTTTTAACGAGTCGACAGGAGGAAGAATGCGAGCTCTTGTTTTCCGCGCCTCGCTCGGCGCTCATCCGTTGGAGCGGCCGTCCTCTGCAGGGCCTCGGATCGTGTGTGTGTGTGACGATGGTTGTAATCAATCCATAATAAAATAACAAAACATAAATCTGATTGTGTTGTTCCAACAATTTTAATAACGCAGATTTAAATATTGCCGCGTGCGCCGGAGTGATTTATCGATGAAAAAGTGCCATCGAGTTTATATCCACCACCTTCCTGGTCGGCGGCCAATAATACCATTAACTGCATTGTACAGAGTCATTATGTGATGAGAAACACAATAATAATCGCAGGACTACAAACGCCCAATTTCTCCCATTGAGCTAATCACTTTTCCCTGCATTATTAGCCCCCCCATCCCATCCAGCCCCCATCCCGCTCTCGCTCACTTTGTCATAAATCCTGCGAGAGGCTGGGGTGTAAATCCCTCAAGCTGAATTAGCATTGTAATTTCTGGTATCTGCGTAGGCTTTGCCTGGGACCTATTCATCTGCTGGGGACAGGTGCTATAGAAACACTACGCTGGGGATGGGGGGGGGCTGGGGACCCCACCCAGGTCAGATCTCGTGTGGAGAGGAAGCCAGGGTTGATGAACAGTAGATATGAAGTCATGGTCATTTAGAGAAGAGCTCCTGAAGCCTCTAATCAGCGTGACGGATGAAACACGCGCTTTCTTTTCTTTTATTCGTGGGCTCTCATCACGGAGGACGGCTGCAGGCCTGTCAACGCTCGGCGTCTGCGGGGAAATAATCTGACGTTACGAGCTTGTCGCCGCCAAACGATGACTAGAGAGAGGGAAAGAAGGCAGAGACTGACGGGAGCGGGAGGGGGGGGGCGATCAATCCAGCAGCCCCGTCTCCATCATGTCATCACCTGTCAGCATAGATACAAGAATAAAGGTTTGGAGAGACCTTCCGGAGCTACGCTGCAATCAATACTGTGGAAATGTTTACCCAGACGTCACTGACGTGTGTGACAGGGTTAAACGCCACCCGCCCACATGCACAACCCCCCCCCCACACCCCTGGAAATGAACGAGGGGAGACGAAGCCAGAGCTGCTGGTGGCAGCGTGGAAAAGGCTGGTCCACGTTGGCCTGAGGCGCTGCAGAAAGCCGGTTTTACCGTCATCGTGGCATCAACCGTTTAAGATAAGCTGCTGTGGTGGCGTTTCAGAGAAGTTCCACCTTTACGCTTAAAATGTGTGAACCTCCTGCCAGCGAGCTGGTGGGTGGGTTCAGAGCGCGGCTGCCTCCTGCACGTCCCAAAAGGCTTCTTTATTTGGAACACAAAAGAACAATAACCAGGTTACAACTATCGGCAGAGTGGAACGGCGTCTCTGGCCCGTGGAAAGAGGAGCGTGATGGTGATTCCATCTCTGCACCACCACAGGACGGAAACTTCACTTCACTTCAAAAAAGTGATGTCACAGGTGAAACGAAGACAGAACGAGCCTCTTTGGTTTCTTTTCTTTAATTCTCAAGCCAGCGTGTATGTGTGGGAGGGGATCGTTACATGACTGATGGCACCCATCAGCATAGTGCACGTGTTGTAAAACTGTCGACCGCCGGCAGATTGATTGACACGGTCAGGCCTTAAATCAGGGCTGCAGAGAGGGCGGGAGCGGAGCTCTAAACACATCGTAACGCCACACATGGAGAGATGAAACAGGTGCATTCAAGAAGCTGTTTTTGGTTCTCATCAAACCTGGAGTGAAGCTGTAATACAAACGCCAAGCGGTGCTAAGAAAAGCTAATATATGGCGAAGGAGCGCTCCCACGTAATCTCCAGCAGCTGTTGATTCAAAGGGGAAAACTTTATTCGGGCCAGATGGCCTCAGTCAGTGGCAGAGCGAGAGAGCTGACTCCGTGGGCTCCAGCCATGTGTTTTTCCTCCTGACAGAAATTAAAACGGTCGTTTGTTTGTCACCGCTCACTACACAGCTTAAAATGTAGCAATGAAACGTTGCTTGGCGATAATGCACCATAATTACTCAAAACGCCTGTTCTGGATCTGCAGCAGAGGGGCGACAGAAGGAGCGTTTTACTCCCATTAGATTAACCGAATGGAGAGAAGGAGGCTGCTCAGAACCCCCCAAAATCACAACAGCAACTTAAAAAAAGGCTGCTTGTCTTCTTGCTCTATAAAAGGGACGATCCGTGTGTCACATGACCCCCCGCCGCTCCACACCTAAGTGATAAAGGAGCGCTGGATGGTAGCTTGAACCTGAGTATCTCTGCCTCCAATCAGCTGTAACAAGCTGTAGTGGCGCAGCGGAACAAGCACCAGAGTGTGATAAATGTATTTATTTTAGCGGTCTGATGGGTATTGATCTCCTCCGAAGCTCTTCCACAGGCTGCCGTTGGTGGACTCGGGACAGGAAGAGCGTAGGCGCTTCGTCACCGCCGCACACATCTTCCACCGCACAAATGAGGTGAGCAGCGCCGGAAGGTTAACAGCGGCCTCTGACTGCCAGTTCCACCTAAAATCAGTCATTTATCGAAAGGCCGAGGCGGTCCCAGCCACCGGTGCGGAGATGAAAAAGCAAAGAATGACAGAAGTTGAGTCACGGCGATCTGAAACTGACGCCGTGAGCAGAAAAAGTAGTAACCTGCTCTTCTTCTGGTGACGTTTCCGTGAATCCGGCGTGAGTAGGCTGGAGGCTGACGCTGGAGTGAGACGTGACCCGTGGCGTTTGACTCAGTCCACCGCTTGAATCACACACAGAAGAATTCTGACGGCCCAAAATGTCACAGGCCCTGTTTGTGTAGTTTCTGTTGCCTTATCTGCACTTTCATCCCCTCGTTTCGCTCCCTTCACTTCAGGCCTCCCTCTTCAGACATGACTCACTGCCAAACTCTGTTCAGATCCTGCCAAAATATTCAGCTGTTGTCTTTTTTCTCAATAATACAAATGATTTCCACAGATCTTCGATACGATGAGATAATCTTGTTCATCGTGCAGGTTTGAAATGAATGCAAACTTTCACCAACCCTGTAGCAGAGAAATCATAAGTGTGCGACCTAAACACACACAGAGCACAATTAAAGGAGGACAAATGCATCGTGCCGGTCTGAGCTCAGTGCTGATTGCTGAGAGCCGCTGGTTTCACCGTGAGGTTGACAGTGCAGAGACTGTTAAATGGGACAGCAGATTGCGAAAGACCAAATGAGCGCGCTGCCGTTGTCTCTGCGGTTTGGTCTATAAACAAGGGATCTGATTGGGTAATCAGTGACTCCATTCGGGGCACTTTAACAGTAAATTTACCCCAATGAAATGGAGACAGCGGTCCGGAAAAACCGCCACCTAGCTCGTACGATAGGACGTCAGAAAATCAGAAAGTTCTCATTCTAGTAGTTACGTGGTTACGGACGCTCGCGGTCTTTCTGGGGCCTCAGATTAGAGAAGCTACTGAAAAACAGAGCTGATGTTGTTGCTCTTACAGTGAACTATGAGAGGACTGTGCACACCGACAACCGCCCACATTTTAATCCACAAGTTTTGATCCACTTTAAGCGTCTGTTATTTTACTGTTCAAAGATGCTACATGTGTATTTTTGTCTGGGCCATTTTATAAAAATGCTGTGCATCATCATGCTAAAGCTGCTCAGGGCTACGTTCCCGTGACGCTGCTGCTATTGTGTTGTCTGCGCGCCTGTTCCAGTAACCCTGCAGCAGATTTCCAATATCCCGAGTGTGTTTTTCCATTTTTCATAGATCAAGAGTTCACTGGCTTTTTAGATGAAGAGTTATCAATATCATCACAGGCATCAGCAAAATCAGAGAGTGACACGTCGCCACGCGCTCCTTCCTGGTGCCAGCATCAATAATTCATCCCCAGCTCATACACTAACTTTATTTTTCAATGCATAATTGAGGCCTGCAGAGTTTCTTCGGCCATTTATACGTCCAGCAGTTTTTACACAATAAAGGGAGATGTCCATTAAGCTTTTAACATCTTAGCTTTTATTTTCCATACTGTGGGAGACAGAGGGGACGGGGTGTGCCGGGGTGTGTGTGTGTGTGTTCCTGTTTTAACCCCTGTTGTGTTAGAGGAGGCTGGTGTGTTTAGGAGTTGTTTTCTGCAAAAGCCAAAGAAGATAAATGATCTCAGAGTGATGCGGTGACGATACGAGCAGATAAAAAGTGTGGTTTAGAGAGGAAGTGTGTGTGTGTGTGTGTGTGTGTGTGTGTGTGTGTGTCAACATCTCTGCAGTACATATGAAGTGTGTTTAAATATTTTGACAGCATGCTACTTTAAACTAAAAGCCTCCTCTGTCCTCAGACAATATGAACAGTTTCACTGTGCAAAATCTTCTGCACTAATATATTATATAATTAGGATTTATTATTTTAATTACACCTTAATCTCTAAACACACAGGTGCCAGGGTTACAACTCTCTCAAGTCAGGCTGCAAATTTCCTGTTTGCAAATATTTATTGAGGAGAGCATCCTGAGAGGGCCATAAAGGGGAAGGGCAATCATTAAAGAGCCACGAAGAGCCTCCAGGATCTGCCCCACTGTCGCTGCGAGCATCGCGGACCAACGAGCCGCTAATCAATTAGTTACCCCCGTATCAACAACTGTCGCGGCAGCGATATGGTTCTTTAAAAAACAACCAACGTAATTTCTCTGAAGACAAAAAGCTCCTGATATTTGTGAACGCACGACTGCTCCTGATTGCTTCATGCTTTAACGACACACCGGAGAGCATGTTTCAGGCTGTGAAGCTAATCAAGCTCAAGAGGGCAAATAACAGAGCAGAATGATGTGAATATTTCTTCTTTCTACAAATTACTTCATCTCCCACTGGCACTCAAACAGCATCATAGCTAATTTGACAGCAGTGCAATAATAAAGGATCATACTTCTAGATTACTGTCCTTATATTGCATCGGCATCGGGGGGGCAGCGTGGCCTTTTTGGTTCTTCAGCACTAATTACATGTAATAGGGAAGAAAAAGTGTAATTAATAATAAACTATAACTAAACCCATAAATGTCTGTTATTAACAGAGGTCACACATCCCTCTGGTTAGAAGTTTGACCACGGCAGGATTAATAGTGGCCACTCACGCGTCACCAAGTATCTGCAGCTCTTCAGTGTGACATTTGAACAAATATCCATTGATGTTCGGTGCATCAGGAGCCCCGAAGTTCAAAATGTGGTTGTTGAGCAGCAGGTAAAATGAAACGTTCTACTTCCTGACTGCGTGCTCATGTGGGGTGAACTCGCTGAATCGGGATGGTTGTTAAATATGAAACGATGGCGCTCTTTATGCTTTAAGGTTGTGCTGGAGATGAGTTTAACACGGAAACCCCAGGAGCTTAACAAGCATCACCTCAGCTCAAGACTCTTTTAACTGCACTTCCAGATCTAAATATACATGAATGTTGGGTCACTGGGAGTCTGAATTAAAGGGGCGCGTGCGTCTGTGTCTGTGTGAAAGAGAGCGACAGAATAATCTATGCAGCAAGCAGTGTGTGCACGGCTTGGGCCTGACATCAAGGTTGCTGGTTTAATTGAGGCTGTGCTGGACCGGGGCTGAGAGAGCAAGCAGAGGAGCATCGATAAACTATGAAATGGTTCCAATATGCCCAGTCGATGGAGCTTTGTGAGCAGCTCCCGTGGGCCTTTGATTTTCCTCTCAAACAACAATCCCGAACCTCCGCTCTTCAAAGACAAACTCCATCTTTGCTGTTATTGTTGTTGTTGCCCCCCCCCCCCCCCCCGTGTTTGACTGATGTCACTGGGGTCGATTTTATCCACGTCCATAAAGGCTCTCCCACACTTGGATCACCCAGGAGACGGCTCCTGTTGGTCTGTGCAATGGCAACAACAACCAATAAAGGTCAATCTCCCATGGTAATGGCCAATTGGGTTTGTTCCCATTATTGGCTCTCTAAGCAGTGGTCAACAGATGGAGGGCTGGCATCACCCACACAACTAACTCTCCAAACCTTTAGGGGGCTTGGCTGCGACTCCCCCTCAGCGCGTGTTGTCCTGTACATCAGTCCTTCGCGTGCGGCTCTTGCATAAGGAGATCCGTCGCTGGAGCGTCAGAGGAGCGCTGCCAGGGAGGGATAACCGTCTAACCGTTTCAGCTAATTGCCTCATTAATGATTCACCGGTGTTAGGCTGCTCCAGCACTTCGCTGTGGGGAGCAAATTGTTCTGATTGGTTTGCCTCTGTCAATTATTGATGAGGCAGTGAGCTGAAGTGCTAACACCTGGCTTTGGAGGTCCAAATGGCCCCACATTCCCATCAAATACTCTGTTATCACACACCCTGGGAGCACATTTGGTGTTGAAGGGCCCAGTCCCAGCTTTGCTGTCGAGGGAGGGCGGATGAAGCTACGCCCGGCGGCAATGGCACTGATCTTGGTTGTGAGGATATTGGCTCAACGCTGTTAAAAGAAGGTGGACATAACAGAGACATGGAGCTGGGGGGCAGGTATTAATGTGGGGCGACAGAAGTAGCTGCTCGAAAACAAACAAAAGCAGGAAGCGTCTGAGCCGAGAGCCATAACCAATATTTAGCCACTCCTGGGCGTCGATGCCCTTCTGCTCTTACTTGGCTTATATGTTCTTCACATTCTAGATGATGACTTTTAACATTGGTTTTAGCTCTGAAAAAACTGTTTTCTGGGAAATTTCAGACACAATGTTTGAAACTGTACATATCATGATTTAAAATGTATATATATAAAAGCAGAGCTTTTATCAATCCAAGAGTTGGGATTTACTGTAATTATCGCTGCTCTGCTTGATTTGGAGATAAAATATTCTTTTGAAAATGACAAGAAAGTCTTCTGCATTAAGTGCAGGATGGTCCACATCCCACATCAGCGCCCTGTCCAGCAGAATCCGTCCGTAGTTTCAAGAGAAACAGAAAAAATGAATAACTTTTACAAGATTCTTCCACTGGACTGACGGGTTTGCACTGTTTCCAGATCTGTGGAGAATCAAATGTTGTCTCGTCGGGTGTAGACACCCACCTTTACCACCCTCTGCTATTGGCCCTGCAGAAAGTCCTGACAGAGCTCCACTCTGGTCCCCCTTTCCTCCACCCTGGGCTCCAAGCTGCAGGAATGCTCCCGAACGGGTGACGAAGAAACCCCAAAAGAGCAGAAAAGATCTCTGATTCTGCTTTAAGAACACTGACCCGGCGCGACCACCGCGCTGGATTTACCCCTCATCTCTTTGGCCTTAATTGAAGCTGAAGAAGAGCCCCCCCATGCTGACGCCACTGTCACTCTGGATCTCAGCCAAGTCGTCTTTGCCACGTCCACTCACAGGGTGGTCACTCCGTCTCTGTTTTTACACTGGCGCTTGTGACAGCAGAGCCCCCCCAGCCCCCGAAAAACACTGGCTGTGATTCACTATGCGTCACCTTCGAACCCTGCATGGCGGGAGGGGGGGAGGGGGGGTTTAGGCCCGAAACAAGGGTCCTCAGTAGTCCGCTGTCTCATCGTGAACTCTGCGTGAGTGTTTGTGTGTCTGTGCACAGTCGTGGATGAATTATGATCTGAGTCACACTTTGATGACTGATCTTCCTTGTTCCTCTCCTTGCTTGCCCCCCCCCCCTCCAGTTCCACAGATGACCTACCTGAAGGATGGCTGATGACATCACAGCGGATGACCGAATTGCACGAAGACTCCTGCAAAGCACAACGCTCCAAAACCCCACTCCAATGAAGAACAAGAGAGACGACCCCTGAGACACCTCGACACCCCCACAGCGCCGTTCTCAAAGGCCTCCCACCACCCCCCTGTTCCCCTGTGATCTTTTACCTCCAGCTTTTTGCTACAAAATACAGAAAAAACAAAAAATGACAAAAGCCCCTGAGATAATTGACATCAGAGAAAGACACAGCGAGGACTATTTTTTTGGCAGCAGGATCAGCGATGCATGTTACTGTAAATAGACTATAAAAAGGTCCTATTGTGACTGCTAACATGGGAAACAGGCAAGTTGTTCTCGATTTCGTAAACCTTCATGGTGTAGATAGCGTACTCACAGTATTACTATTGTTATTATATCTCCAGAGACCAATGTAATTACCATTCCCTTTATGATTTTCTTGTGCAGTTATTTGGACTGTAAGCACTGGACCTTGTATTCTTCTTCTCCTTCGCCCCATGATGATCTGGTCTTCCTCTCTAATACTCTCAAAACTACTTGTAAATAGAGATGAATGATATCAGCATGGACCACGCTGTTATGTATATTCACGGCTACCCTAATCAGTCAAAACTCTCAATATGTAGATGTTTTAGACAGCCTTTTTAAAGTACTAGAAGGTTTGTTTTCTGCTAGTTGAAGAGGTATTCTGAGGTATGTAAACGCTCTTTCTACGTATTGGAATAGATGCTTAGTGATGTTAGCCGCTGTTTATCGAACCATATTATTTTAATATAGTATGTTGGAGGAGACTTGGAGGCAGCATTTACAGGTTCTGGGTAGAGTGAAGCAGGCAATTCCCCTCAAAAGTCCAAATCATTTTAACATGAGTCTTGTTTGAGACGTCTTCATAGCTGCCTTTTATTCTTTTCTAAAGCAATATTTCCTTCCGTCTGCCAGCGGGAGGAGCTGCTCTCAGGAGGAGCAGATCCTTTTAAAAGTTTGTTTTTCGGCAGCGGAACCTTCATCTGCTACCGACTGAAAAGAACCACGGAGCAGACTGAGGGCGGATGAACTGAGAACATCGCACGTCACCCATTTAGTGGCGACGACAATGCAAACCTTTGCATGGACACCGAGGAGAAAAGTGGATTACCGAGCATGTCACCTTCGTCGCCGTGCATCCCGCTCTACCTCTCAACGCTGCGGCGCCGTCCTCGGTCCACGGGTCTGCTGCATCCCCAGATCCTCTCGAGGACAGCGTCACCCACCCATGTGGGGGCGGGGCACTCTGACAGCATCGTACTCACACACGGTCACAAACAGGTGCAGCCCTGCTGAACCTGCTGTGTGCACACGTGCAGCCCCACTGCATCATCTCAGACGCTAACGTGCATGTGCGTGGAAATGGAGCAACGCCATTATCCATCAGGGTTGCTGTAGGAGTCGTCAGTGGATTGTTGCTCTAAACCGGTGCAGGCGCTCAGTTTGTTTTACATCTGCACTTTTCTTTGGATTGACACTTTATTCTGAAGGTGCTCCTACCTGGCCACTGATGTCAGGCAGGGCCTGGGCCCAGTGAGCGTGGGCAGGGGAAGCGAGCAGGGGGAGGGCAAACTGGGGCGCTCTAATTAAGTGGCGACACACAAAGTGGCACGGGGCATCCTGCCAGCAACTGTCCATTCATCCCGTGTCAGAAGAATTCATACATCTCAATGAGTCTATGCACTGCCAGAGAGGTCCGAGAGCCACAAAGGGAGGCGACGTTTGGCTGAGAGGACTTGGCCACACTGACCAAAAGTTGTGTTGAACAATCCTCCCACTCTGGACGACTTTAGCCTATTCTGAGAGGAATCCACTTTGGAGACTCCGCCCACCCTAAAAACACACGTTTAACCGCGCTTTGATTGCGCTCACGGAGATTCTTGCTAAGATTTGGATGTTCACAGATGTTTCAGGTTGATGTGTCTGTGTCTTTAAAAGCTTTTTTCCTGTCAGTGACCCTGCACAGTGAGCGTGAACATGCGTAGGATATAGAAGCTGTAATACCCGGTGGTATACACGAGACATGAAGGCACATCCTCTGGATTTTCTCCCTCATGCATACATACGCCATGCTAATCTAAATGGCGAGGCTGTGTGTAAACAGATCGTCGACATAATGGGATTGTTCAGTGTGCAAACAATAAGCTGTTAGCGTAATCACAGGTCAAAGATATATTACCCAGAGGGCTTTGCTGTAGGTATATTAACATGATGGATATGTGAGAGGGGAGGGGCAGGGATGCAGAGGATATGGATCTGCACCGCTTCAGATTTACTCCCCTTTGGGGCCTGTTCACCACCTTCCTCTCCTCTACCTCCTCCTTTGACCCCCCACCGCCCACACACACACACACACACACCACCCACTGATGTTTCCACAGCACTTGGTTCCTGTGGTTATTTCATGTTCTCTTTAAATTCACCTTCTGATCATCTCCACCTCAGTACGCAGCGTAGGTCTACAATTAACCAGCTGCATAATCGTGTTTGATTAAACTATGAGTTTTCCCGTTGAGGCGATTCACTCATGCCTGTAAACAAGACCAGTGGAGGGACACTGAGACAATTTCAACGTTATTGTCTCCACTTTATCACCCAAAGCGCAGCGCTTTAATGTCTAATGGAATAACAGCACACAAGCAGCGAGTTAAGATGAATCCTGAGGAGAGTCCACGCCCATTATCAACTTATCTCTGTTTCTTCTGATCGTCCTCTAAATACGTCCACGAAGTCCCGTCTGAACGGGCCATCAGCACTAACATTGCTGTGTCCAACGTGTTCTGGACCACTGGTGCAGAATCACTGGTGAAAAACTAAACCAGAGGCCATCAAACATCATGTAGGGTTCCTATAGATGGATAGAAGATGCGTCAACACGCAACAATGGCTCAGGAAATCTGATACATCAACACCTGCAAACACATTTAAAATCAATAAATTGACCCCAGGTTGGTAATTAGCAGAATCTGCTCAATCTTCTCAAGAGACACTCAATTTGGTGATACTTCATCACACACACACACACACACACACACATCTCTCTGTCTGTCTCTGACACATGCCAGCACAAAAACACCCCCTTCTTGCGTGTGCAGGCCTGGTGGGTCCCTGCTTAACTGTGACTGAGTTAGTCATTTGTGGTCTGTGTGAAGGGTCAAAGGTGAAAGGATTACAGTAAGCCTCAAGCCCAGCTAACTAGTGTTTACAGAGTATTTAAAACCAAATGTTGCATGCACATTGATCGTGATTTGAGCAACTTTAAGAAAGAGAGTAAGAGCAGACGAGGGCAGGCCTGTTTGTCACACAGCTGATAGCAAAGGTGAGAAAATAGCTTCTAAAACCTCATTCCGACCTCATTTTGGCCCGTACGCTAATGTGTCTCCCACGAATATTTGGAAATGGGTCGATGGGAAAACCAGATTAAGCCAAAAACCTCAAAAACAGAGCAAATGCTCTTGGACAGCTTCAGCGTGATACCGCCGGAAAAGGCCGCAAAGTAAATCTCGACCATCGGAGTAGGAAAGGGATGCATGCTAGTCCGTTAGCAACCAGGAGCCGTGCTGAATTTGACTCTGCTTTAGAGATAATCATCCAATGTTTTAAGAGGCTATTAACCTTTTATTAACCCGCACAACTACAGAAATGAGTAAAATACAAATATTCATATCATGTAGCTTTTCCGCTCACTCGGTGTGCCATCTGAGCCTGGTTCTGCTGGGGGGGAGCAGCGTGGTTTTGAGCGTGTTCAGAAGAAGGGAGATTAAAGAGGAGCTGCTGGGATGTGTGCTGTTCTCCCCGCTGTGAACCGGGTGTAATCCTTCACTTTTAGAGAAGTGAAAAGTTTGCAGAGTCCAGAAAGTTGAGCGCGCATCCCTTCTGTCCCCCTCCCACAGAGTGGAGAGTGTGACACAGCAGGGGGCAACCATATGTCATCAAAGGACTCTTCAAAGCTTTTTCTCTTTTGTCCGCGCGCTGGTGCCGTATCGCCGTGCACACCTGACAAAGGCAGGAGAAACGATTATGCAGCTCAATGAGCAAACAAGGGGAAAATAGGAAAAACTGTGGAACGCATAAATTGCCTTTTAGGGGCCACATATTTCCTTTTCTGGATTTGCATTCCTATTTTCCTGCGCACTGTTTTTATTCATTTCAAATACGGCTGCTGGTGCACAATTAAAACTGTCGCTCCCCTCACAATGAGCCTCGGCTCTGATACCAAAGGTTCATTTGAGATCGGCCCTTATTTCAATTGTGCCCCAGTAAATGTCCACATTATCTCCCACATGGGCTTTGATGAGGGGGAGACTCCATTATTGTCAGAGGGGTCATAAGCTGCGGTAACGGCTTCTGGGGTCTTATTGCTATGGCGATCAGCCCCTTGCCACTTGGCCTCTGTGACCTCAGTCAAAGATAAGCTTTATGGGAGAGCACATTAACATGCTCCTGCAGTCAGTCTCCCCCTTTTTTCAAAGGCAGTCCAGTGAAATAAAGCTTTTATGGACCCCCATTGAGGGGCCGAAAGTGCCGCTGATTGTCTGCATTAGACAGTGAGTGAAAATAAAGAGGCGGCTCACACAAAACCGTGACGTTGTACGGTGGAATGGGGTCATCAGCCAGATGAAGAGGCGAGCGAAGCTGGACCATCAAGGTCTCGACCCGTCCTGGATTCAGTTATTTACATTGAACATACGTAGCAAATGTGCGTCAAACGTTTCTCGAAAAGTCAAAAGTGCTGGTCGATGTGATCTCACACCTCGACTCTAACGGTGCCGTTATCTCCGTCTTCCAATCTTGTCCTCTTTGACTGTTATTTTCATTCCAGTGTTACGTTGGTGTAGGTCTGCCAGCGCGGGGGGGGACTGAGATCAAAATAAATAATTAAGCACCCAGACGTCACCGCGCGCCTACTTCCACCCCGACCACGGGTGAGAGATCCTTTCACCAGGTCCTGGATGGATAGTGATAGCCCCGTGTCTGTGCACACATCTGGGAGCCTCGGTCGTCCCTGGCAGATCGAGGGAAGAGAAAGATGTAGCTCCAGCCTAATGTCCTTCTCTGGCGCTGTGCACGCTCTCCCCTATTTGCTTTTCCCTTCACGGCACAGTTAACATCGTAAATTAACCTTTTCCAGCCCCCCCCGCTTAGGCAGCCTTAGACAAAAGGGGAAAAAATAGATTGTCGTTACGCAATGCAGCAGCACCGGTCAGAGACGAAGCCGCTGGAGGAACGGGCTTTTTTTTAACTCCCTTTTCTTTCCTTTTTTTTTGCAACCCCAGTTAATAAACAACACATTTGCTCCTTCTAACAGATATTCTATTTGATGTGCATGTCCTCTACACTCTGCAAATCGATATAGCTACGCTTTCTGTTCCCCATCCAAGAAATGGAAATGAAACACATGAAAGGAAACGTGCGGTTGATCCTTCTCTTCTTCATTCGAGTCTGTAAATAGGATGTAAATAAGAAAACAGCTATGCATGCTAATATACAAGCAATTTGTTCAGGTACTTTTGTAATCCAGACTTCTCATATGGCATGTAACGATAAAGAGGAAAGAAAAAAGAAAATTCAAACACGGAAAAAGAGTAAATTGTGGTTTGTAAATGACTTCGACGCCGGTAAATAAATGTCCTTACTCGTAATGTTTTCTTACTGATACCTAATGCATTAGCCTGCCATTTACTACAGTGCTGTGCTCATGTTATCTTTTTTATGTTTCATAAGGTTGAGCTGAGGCAAACTGGAGCATAAAGGACTATAAGAGGGCTGAGAGGACGAGAAGAAGGATGCTTGTCTGTCATACTGCGTTTTTATCGTCTCTGCATGTTTACATGCATAAATTAATGACATGTCCTCAGTAAATAGGACGCCACGTCAAAGCATTGCTTCAGTCCAAGACACCAGCCCGTCCACCAGGACACCGACCTGACATGACGCGCGATTACGCCTCAAACCAAATTGCTGAAATTGGCATTTCTAAATATTAAAGTTTTTTTTTTTTTTTAAGAAAAAAAAACTATGTCCACCGAAAAGAGAAATGTCGCCATGCCAAAATTGCCTCCGCCCAGCAACTCAAATGTGACCTTTTATGACAACGCTGACCGAGTGAGATGTTTTTTGGGGTTTTAAGAGAATTTATTTTCAACCCTGTGGAAACCACGTTAACTCACCAGGCGCTCGTGGTAGTTGGAAGTGTTGAATTTTTACCCTGTACTAAAGATATTTTAAATTTAATAAATAATTATTGTACCAAGAATGATGTGTGGTTTCGGCTGGACCCGGAAAGAAGTGTTTCAGCTGCTCCATCATTTGGAAGGTGGAAATAAATGTTGGCTCCAATAACGACGGAGGGGGGAGGAAACGTGACAATTACACACCGAAGAAAGGGCCATTAAATACTGAAAACGACACGTAAAGAGCCTGCACTCCATTTAATTTAGTTATTTTGCCAAGTGAAGGCTTTTGTATGATATTTGATGTTGACATTTGCGTCTTTAAAATAAGGATTAAAAACAGGCCGCAGGAGGACGTCCATGTCTGTCCCAGAGAAGAAGAGTCGTGTGTCTCCACTCATTATATCTGCAGTAGTCTCTGAAACAATGACCTTTGACCTGCGGCTCCCAGCAGTGACAGACAGAAGACAGAGGTTAAGTTTCACTTCACCTTGGTCTTGGTCGGAGAGATTTTCCTCGTCTCACCACAGATCGTCTGTTCAACCCTGCAGGTATTTGATGCTTTATTAATAGTTGTTGCGAGGGTCATTTGACTCTCCTCATTAATTAAAAGGAGGTGGAGATTTTCTTCTCCTCCTTTTTTAGCTTTAGTTTACAAGGACTGATTCAATTAGCTGTTTCATGATGACCCGAGGCTCAATCAATCGGCAGTAACAGCAGCTTCAGCCTCTTCCCTGCTCCGGTATCAGCCTCACCGGTACACATATAATGAGGATTTATATTATATTAATTAATGCGGGGACACCCCCATTCCTCTCCCAGGGGGGTTATAGAGCAAAGAAAGAAGGACTCGCTTTACTCTCCCCTGCTGTAATGTAGATAAACAAAGTAAGTGACAGTCTCTCATCACTCACGAGGTTGTGTGTGTGTGAGTGTGTATCTGTGTGTGTGAGTGTGTATCTGTGTCTGTGAGTGTGTGTCTGTGTGAGTGGGGGATGGTGTTTTGTGGGTTTTAAGGTGGTTGCTGGCATGCAAGCGCTGGCCTCTCCAGGCATCGGTGGAGGTAATGGCGGCAGATACAACCCGTGCACGTGTGTGTTTTGTGAAGGTATACCAAGAAAGAAAGAAAGAAAGAAAGAAAGAAAGAAAGAAAGAAAGAAAGAAAGAAAGAAAGAAAGAAAGAAAGGAAGGAAGGAGGAAGGAGGGGGAGGTGTAATGACCCAAATGAGAAGGACTTGTGCAGACTCTGTGAAACTATCTCATTCTGCAGGCTCCGCTAGCCTCGTTCTCATGTTCAGAGTGGGCAGACTGATCTGGGAATGCAATTATTTTCACCTATAAAAGGCAACATATGCCAAGATCATAAAAGTTCTTATTAGACAGTAATTTATTAAAGCTAGTCGTAGAGATGGAGAGAGGTAGGTCACGAGCTATAATACGAGCACGCCGCGTCTCGCCGAGGAGCCGAGTGCCGGCGAGATGAAATACCACAGGTGTCAGAGGAGGGTTCTACAGCGCGGCGTGAGGAGGAAAAGTTCTGTTTTTACAAGATGCTCAGGAAATTGAGAACATTTACCACAGCCGCATCATGTCAGTCTCCATTCATCTTGCCTTTGACTGCAGGCCAACGCGTATTGGAGTGTGTAATTAAGCGCAGTAGTATCTCATTTCACACACGCATATGCTGTACATCACACATTAGTGGAACCTTTTCTTCCTCCTGGCGTGTCGCCTTTCGGAGGTAGACCCGAGACGTTCGGCGTCCTCCCATCGGCGCAGCTGCCAGGAAGCAGAGCTGGCATCCTCCTAAACAGATGACTGATCTGACTGTTTGTTCTGGGGCTGTAAATGTTTAAATCACCGCTGAGCTCCAAATGAGCAATAACAGGCCATCATTGTGATCGCCACAATGCCGAAGGCGGTGGATTAGACCGCATTGAGGAACTTATCAGCATCTTCTCATTATCTAATAAGAGACGGTGGCATCCGCGGCACGTTCTGCACAGAAGAATGGGTGCACGCCTCTAGCGCGGCGCCGCTGCGGCTCCAAAGGAAGCAGGCGGATCTTTGCTATTGTCTGAGCTTATTGTAATGGTAAAATACAGGTTTTATTTTGTTAATGTAAACAATTGTAAATGACGCTACTTTCACACAAGAGCGGGGTTTTTGTATCCTCCACTGTGATAAATACCATCACAAATGGGGTTGGACAAAAGGAGAGCGGAACAGAGAGGCGCAGGCAGCCGCGGTTTGTGAACGCCTATTGTGCAATCTGCCAATGCAGTTACATGTTTGTCCTCTTTCACTTTGACAACCACCTCCTGACAACAGGCTTGCAGAAAACAAACAGAAGCCAGCGCACACACACACACACACACACACACACCCACCCACACACACACACACACACACACTGAATCTTTGGAATTTTAAAACTACAACACTCCTCATGCATAAATGAGGGGATTTCTTGCCATTTGATTCGTATGATTATCTCTGTTTGTGACGCATCTTTAAAAGTCGGCGCTCTCCTAACTGTGAAGAAAACAGGTCCCGTAATTATGCCAAAATTTGAGCGCGTATCGACGGGATGGCAGACAGACCTTTCCCATAACCCCGGTGTTGTGTTCAATCACATATCGACGTAAACTTGGTCAAGGTTGTGCAGGCCAGCTGGGCAGCCTGTCGAACATGTCCAGACCATGTCCGCCGCATTGTCCAAGAGAGCTTTAATCCCTTGTTTGCATTGAGATCAATGCGATATTGATCACAGACTAATCATATGATCGTATTAATATCAGATGACATTGATTTCTCTGCTCTTCTGTTACAGAATGGGAATAGCGTTTTCCTCGTGGCGGAGCTTTTATTCCACCACATTTGCACACATTCTCACTGTCACGCCTTCGTCCCGTCACTTTCTTTTCTGAACGTTCCAAAGCAAAATAAACCTCCAGTTCAGGTGTGCAAACCTGAAGGAGGCTTGTGCACTCCATTCAGCCCCCCCCCCCCCCTTCCCTCTTAAATGCATCCCATCAGGTTGGAGGGACAGTGTTGGAAGTTTAAGAGGACGTGCTTCAACACCAGGAGCTGCAGCTAAAGCTGTGTTAGCGCACATCCTCCTACCAGCTGGGAGCTAGAACCGATGTTCTGCACCGTCCTGAGCTGTAAAGAGCTGCGACAAAATCGAAGACGGAAACTAGATTATCCTCAATGTCAAGAAGAGCGAGACATCAAAGGGAAGACGAAGCTGATCTCAGAAAGCTCTGTAGTCCAACAATTCCAGCTGATTTCACCTTGAACATCCCTCAGCGCCACACTTAATACCAACACTAACTCTAATTGGGGGACAAGAGTAATTCTTTATTACCCTTTTATAAATTCTGTAGTAACATCACATCTTGAATTTTGAATTACCCTGCTGGATTAAACTAGAGATCAGATTCAAGAGAAGAGCAAAAGCTTCCACGTGAATATTTGTTTTAACAGTTTACAGTTCAATGACTGAAGCTCATGCAGAGTTGCAGATTTCAGGGGTGTTTCTCAGCATGTGTCGCGCAGGTCACATGACTATATGATACCGGGAG
This sequence comes from Takifugu rubripes, assembly GCF_901000725.2. Taxonomy (NCBI): domain Eukaryota; kingdom Metazoa; phylum Chordata; class Actinopteri; order Tetraodontiformes; family Tetraodontidae; genus Takifugu; species Takifugu rubripes. The sequence goes on along the minus strand of NC_042297.1, from coordinate 20,594,268 downwards.
AACATGTGCTGTCGGTGTTACGTGGGAGGCGTGTTTCACATTCGCCCACCTACTTTCTCATTAATCAAATCAAGATAAGAAAGAAACAGAAACTTGAGAAGTGTGACTGTTATTTAAATGGGAAACGATGACAGGAAGTGCCCGTTTTAAATGAAAATAACTTTTTTTGTCTTGTTCGTGATTGCTGCGACTTTTGTGTGGTTGTTTGTGTTCTCAGAGTTTTGAGTGATTCTCCATAACTCAGATTTCTTCAAAATGGCAGAGCAGAAGTGCATCTCCTGACCTTCAGATGCATTAGAGAACAACATGTCGTCAGTCTCTGCTGCACTCGGAGGATCTTTCAACTAATTTAGTGATTAATACATTTAACACCTCTTAATAATTTCATTCAGACCTGTGATTGAAATCCCAGCGAGTCGGGCCAAATGCAGCAGGGGGCAGATGAGGATGTGCGAGACGGTCCATCTGGGAACGGCCAAAAAGACAGAGAGAGAGAGAGAGAGAGAGAGAGGGAATGGGAGAGAGAGAGAGAGAGAGAGAGAGAGAGAGAGAGAGAGAGAGAGAGAGCCTCCCCCGAGGACCAGACATCAGTCTATTACCACCGTGACCTTTTGCTTCCGCTGGATGTGCCATTAGAGAAGGAATCTTAAAGTAAAGCCCTGATTAACACACTTGGCCAACATGTTAAAAGACAAAAATGGAAAAGGAAAAAAAAAACATGTTCATTAGGAAAATGTTCTGCATTATTAATGTTAGTGAAGCTGAGCTAAGTGGACCTCAGAGCTTTACAGATTCTTGATTTAACCAGAGGTGATTGCTGCTGAGTCTGGACCGTAACAACACGAGTCTACAACACTGCCACGCCGAGATTTACGGGAAACTGACTAATGAATCTGCAGTGAAAAGTCTTGACTTTTATTGCGCTTATTACTTTTTTAAACTTACTGCCGTTCTGAGTTATGACCGCAACTATTTAATATTTTAAACAGCCACAGAAAACTGCATGCCCAAATTCTCAATAGCCTTAAAATAAATGTCGGGTTCTTTAGACATTCAAGTGTGCTTTGCTCACCACAAGAACAGGCGACAAGCAGGTCGAGCAATGTCCCAGTTCTCTAACAACACGAGGTCAAGAGCTTCTTTGTGAAACTAGTGACATATTCCGGAGGTGAATGTGAGAAAGAAACGCACGATGTAAACCAGGGTAACCTGTGGGAACGAGTCGAGTCAAACCTGGTGACAGATATCTCGTAGGCGGGGCGAGTTCAGCTCTGAACCGAAGCTGAGGAGTCCTGCACAGGCGACGACTAGGCCTTCTTCGGTTTCTGGTGAAACACAGGAAGACGCTGAGACGATGTCACGGAGCCTGAGAACAGTCATGAGGTGAGATATGAATGAATTCTGAATCAGCATCCCCCTAAAGCAGCAATTAAAAGGCACCTTGCTTTCACGTGTGTGTGTGTGTGTGTGTGTGCATGTGTGTGTGTGTGTGTGTGTGTGTGTGTGTGGGGGGGGGGTTCCTTCTTTTTTTCACAGCACAAGAAAAGCCTCCAAACCCTTTGATGTGCAACGTGGAATGGAATCATGTTCACCTTTGCATTACATTCAGATTGGATTTAAATGGGACTTTGCCCCCTCTCACCTTGGGGTCCACATCTCCTGATAAGCTCATTTGTGGTGGCTCCAGCCTCCCCTTGCCCACTGAGAAAACGCAACGACCTTGCGTCTTTCTGCTCCGGCCCGCGTGCTCAACCGTGCCTCTCCAAACTCCCAATGACCCCCGCCGTGGAAGGTCAAGACGCATCCTCCTCACGTTCTTTTTTCATCTCCTCAGAACAGCCAACTCATGCGGCAGTGGGATGCAGAGCTGCACACAGAAAGACCTCCAGACGACCTTGGACGGCCTGTTCCAATCTATACAGCCAGCAGGTGATGCTTATCTGTTGTAGGGCAGGAAGGAGTCTCCTCTAATTGTGTGATGCCACATATTGTCAAGGCAGACAAAGGGAGTCTATTAAGTTCCTGACATGAGGTACAGGTGAAGCACACAGAAGAATGTGAGTGCGTGTCAACCCGTAGCCAGCTGGCCCGGGTTCTGAGTGCTACGCACGCGCCACATTAATGAGCGCAGCATATCTTCAGATCCCTCCCCAGCGTTGTCATTATTTCCTTACATGGCTGAGGAGGGAGCCAATATTCCCCTTCAAATTAACCCACGACCAAATGCACCAGTGGTGTAAACTGTGGGCTGGGCTTTCCTCCTTCCAGTTCAAACCAGTTTGGACAGCCATCTAAAATATCCCTGGCCCATCAACAGCCCAACGTGTCCAACACGGCCAGAGGTCTGTGGTGGGCCACCGAAGGCTCAAATGATCCGGCCTGGACTTCTGCAAGCCCAGTGTGCCCCCACAGGAAGCGACATCCGCTTAAAATAAATGCCGGTAGAGTTCCAAATAAATGCCTGTTTGAAATGAAATATCAAGCCACCACTTGTGAGGGTGAGCCAGCAGGACTGGAGCACATTTCTGCAGAACAACCTTTTACAGATGAACGTACTGTTGGGGGGAATTCACTTCCTGGGTGGTGCAGGTCAGGGGTCACGCGCTGCCGCTTTGTAAGCGGAGACGATTAGCAGCCACGCGGCTCTGCAAACCGTGACCCTTCCCAACAGGGTCCAGCTGGAGGAGGCCGAGCCCGCTTTTATTCGACCGCTCTGCAGCATTTCTCAGCACTTCTACTCTGCTTGCAGTCGGGGGAAAAGACTCCATGTTGAAATTTGTCATACAAAACACACGTTTGTCTGCTCAGACACGTGCATCTGTGATTTCATTCACACAAATGGAAAGTTTCAAAAGGAAGTTTTCAAAACTGTTCCTCAGTTTCCAGGTGTTTGCTCGGTAGGGGGCTGAAGCACCATGGCAGCAGTGACGGCCCCCAGTCTTCTAAGGCATGATGCTACAAGCTCTGCTGATCCTCCCAGGCTTTGTCGGGTTGGACAGGGAGTCGGTGGTCACCACATTTCCAGGTCTCCCCAGAGATGTTTGCTGGGGTTCAGCTGAGGGAATTGCTGTGTTGTCCTGGCTGTGTGTCGGGGGTCATTGTCTTGTTGGAAGCAGAAGCTTCAGACTAATCTGAGCATGTCTCTGTACCTCAGCTTTCCATTTCTGACCAGAGGAGAACCCTAGCTTCTCGCTAGCTTCTTGGCCCAGACCAGTGGTGTTCTGCAGCCACCTACTACAAACCTCTTCTTCTTGCTCACATCTCTTAACGAGACCCTTTCCCACAGAATGCTGAGATGATGGAGGCATGCGATATGACCACCTGAGCTCTGGAGGCGGTTCTTTTCTCTTCATGGCTTCATGTCTGGGAACTTTCTGTTTGACCGCAGACGGGTCTGAAATCTTTTAGATGATCTGGTAAACTAAAGTAATCATGATTTGTTTTAATTACCCTTTATTTTATGTAATTAGTTTTGGTTTCACTGGTCTGAGGTGCTTAATAAGTGTTTTATTTCACCACTATTATCTTATCGGCAGCTTTTCCTCTGCCGATTGCTGATGAATTTAGGCTGGTGTTCTGGCCCTGAGTGTCTCTTAGCTACTTATCCCTCCTTTAATTACCTGCTTCCACCTGTACAGACAGGAGTGGAGAGGTTTTCCCCTCTCGCTGACAAACACAGCCGGCTTTGAGATGTCAGCTGCTCTCATAAACAGGCCAGTGACAGTTTCCTCCTGTCACCACTCCGACTTCCTATACAAACATAACCTCATTAAAACCGCCACCCTGGTCCATGGGCGGGCCTCCCGGTCCTCCCCTCCAATTAAGAGGAGTAAGGGCTGTCGTCCTCACGATTCCCACTTTGAGTTAAAATCCAATGTGTTCTGGGGGCTAACGCCATGTGTCAAAACATAATTATGATCTCACCATTACCTCTGTCCAAACGAGATGAGGAAGAACGAGTAAGAAGGAATGAATGGGAGAGAGGAGACACTCGGGGTCGGCGAATAGGAGCAGCAGAGAGAATAATTAACCGAGAGGGATAATGAGAATATTTGACCGCACAACGTTATCACCCCTCCTCCTGGAAAGCGTGCTGTCAAACCCCACACGGGGTTTTCTGTGTACATCTGGTCGGGACAAGGGCGTCAGTGCAGGCAGAAGAACGCACGTGTGGTTTGTCTGCAGCGATCAATCGCCGCCTCTGATTCCCAGCGTGAAAAATGAAACATTTCATGTTCTTCTTCACATTTACTTATACTCGCAGTTCCTACCAAAGCAACGGGGTAAAAAGGGGAGAGAGGGGGAGGCGAAGACGCCGGAGGGAGGTCACAGAGGAGCCTGACACTAAAGGCCACCCCCTGTCTGCTCGGCACCGTGTTCCAGCGAGCTCACTGTGACCCGGCAAAAGGAAAACCGCAGGAGGAAACACGGGGCGAGTCGGCCCTCCGTCGCAGCTGCCATCCATTGATAACTGACGGGCGATCTCGCCTCCTCTTGATTTAAAGCCGTCAGTTCAACGTTCGTTTTGGATACCTTCAGGCGTGGGGAGGTGTCTTATCTTTTACTTGTCAACAACCTTGGCCCCGCCTCTGCCCTTCCTTTCACTTATCCCGTAGGACGGGGGAGCGGCGCGGAGACTGGAGCCGGAAACAGACAGGTGTTCAGGTGTGTGATGTCTGACATGTTCACGCAGCATGAGATCATCACAGGGAGGAGGCAGGTTTGACAGCAGCGTCTCCCTGACCATGATTACATTATCTCGGAGCGCTGCTGAAGGTCACGGGAGACGCCTGCTGCAAACGCAAACACTCATGAGACTTTGACACGAAAGGAATGGAAATGAATGTCACCCATCACACCTGGGATTGGCTCTTATTACACTGTTGACACAACATGCTTTGTGTTGTAATTATAAGTGATATCGAATGTGAGGTGTGGATAAAATATATTTCAATTAATCGCACAAATAAAAAGTTAATTTCTTATAGAACAAAAACAATAAAATGTCCCCATGAAATAAATCCCATCCTTATTTTTCTGGGGTCAGACAACAAAGCACGTTTGGATTTCTCCAACTGGCACAGCATTGGAATCCAAAGGATAAACCAGGTCTGGAGGACAGCAGGCTTAAGGTCAGCGGCACGGATGCAAAAATAATAACGCCACCGCAGTCAGATGGAAGTAGCATGATATAGTAGCTCCTTCATCTCCAGAGCATTAAGAGTCAGTCTTGGCTGCAAATGAAGGGCTGCTCCCAGTGAATATGAAATATTTGTCTGGGACAATGAATTATACAAATCTTGGCACAATGATACAATTATCTACCGGTTTTTGGTGTTTCTTTTGTGCAGCTCTTTTCTTGGATACCAACAAACCAAGCAGAGCACAACGATAAACATGAGAAGCATAGAGATGTCAGTTACAGTGGCTACGGAGCCATTATGTGGCCTTTCGCCTGTGGCAGTCTGACTGGGGGGGGGACGCTGGAATAAATGGGCCCAGTGTTTGTAATGGAGAGGAGTGTGGCTGCTAGCCAGGGATTTGAGTTAGGGGGCCATGTCCTGGAGAGCAACACTTCACACTCCTGCCAACTGGGGCTGCTCATGCAGTGAATGGTGTGTGGGGGGGGGGCCTCTGGTTCTCCCCCATCTCCTCACAAATGCATGCCCGTTCCGTCATGCCTGTGTGGTCACGTGTTCGAGGGGCAATGATTAAGGAGAGTCACACCCCTCTGTCCTCCTCCACCGTGTAGGACTGCCCTGTCTTCGCATGCATTTCGGCTTCATCTCCAGGGTCGCCATGGCGACCTTGAAGTACCACATAGCAGGGGCACCCGGACTCCCTTCGCAGAAGGCTTTATTGAGCTTGAAACAGTGATCGACCTGCCAGTGGGCCGCCACCTTAACAGGCACGGTCTCATACGGGCAATCCAGAAACACAAACAGGCGGTGGACTGGAGTGAGCGAGCGGACGTTTCGGAGCGGGTGGACAGGTCCGGCTGAGTGGACGCTTTCACGCGTTCATGCACCGCTGCTCCAGTGGCATAATGAGGTGTGACGCATCAGACTAAGTGGCTAATGGGGTGTGAAGTCATTAGAAGACTGGCTGTATCTTTCTGCCTCTGCCTGTCTCTAACTCAATCTCGTCTCCGTCCTCTTCCGCCGGTGCGCCTGCGTCTTTGGTTCCTTCCCTGCAAAAAGTGACAGAACGCGCTGCCTTTTGCACCACTTGACGGGGGTTTTTTTTTGTCACTTTTGTGTCCTTTGTAAAGGTAAAGATGAAAGAGTGGAAGCAGCGACATGAAAACAAGCATTTGATCAGGCACGAGCAAGTGGCCTCCCGTGTTGTGGCTCTTTTCTTCATGAAAGCGCAGAGGAGACGCCCATCTGTTCCCAGGGATCAGACGGAGCTGTAAACAGCTTTAAGAATAGCGAACAGACTGAAAAGACTGAAACTAAATATCTCTGTCCTGCTGTCATTTTTTTTTTTTTTTTTTGCATTTGGCTGCTTCTAATCCTCCTTTACTCTTGATCACCAGAGCAGTTGCGTGGTTGTCAGTATGCAGCCTTTAACCCACCGGGCCAAGTGCAGAATCAAAACGAGTGTTAAAGTATGCCAGGCATGTGATTTAAAAAAGAAAGCTTCAGGCTTTGCATTAGGTTTCTATCCCCATATAGTCCAGGTGAGCACTGCACAGGTTCAGATAGTTATGCAGTATTTGGGTTTTGTGTGTGAAGAAGCATGTCTGCAACGGCGCTAACCCCCCGTCGCACCTTCATTAACCTTTGCAGCACAGTGCACGTTCACACGCCCACTGGGTTCTCGGTAGATGCGGAATCCTCCTACACATCTACAGCTGTGCCAGATTAAGATTATGAACTGGAACATTTTCAAAATTAGCAGAGCCGCTTTTGTAATTTCTTTTCCACATTAACACACCTGAAACCCATAAATACAGCAACAGATGAATCACTTTGAACCCATATTAAATTGGCTTTTGCTACTGTTTCTCATCCTGAATTGAAGTAATTTTCCTTTTATTGAAACATTTTTAAAGAACATAATATAAAGTGCGTTGAAGGTCCAGATATGTGTGTTTGTGTTCACACACACGGCTGCCTGATGGCCCAGCCGTCAGTGACAAACAAAAACTACTGGAAGACGGCGAAAGGTGATATTCCTCATTGTTCCAGGTTAACTTTCATAGTCTATCATGTATTCAATTTCCCCACGGGGATGAATAAAGTACATCTTAATCTTAATTGTACCATTAAGGTCAGGGGCTGTAACACGAGAGTGATTCCTACACCGGGTCAGGGCAATAGCTCTGCCCTGGGAGCTGGTCCCCCCACCTGGACAGAGATTAGACGGACAGATTAGACTGGGAGCTTTCACAGACTGCAGAATTCAACAGGTTCACGGTCCAGACTTCTCACCGCTCCCATCAGACCTCGTCAGCATTCCACTTTGGGACCAAACCTGTGATTTTGCATGTTTTGGCCCATTTACAACATTTTGAACGCTCGGATTAAAAGAAGACAGTGATAGCTCAGTCAGTTGGGAGCTGCACGGAGAACCAGAGGGTTATAAATACATATATATAAATGTGTGTGTGTGTGTGTGTGTGTGTGTGTGTGTGTGTGTGTGTGTGTGTGTGTGTGTGTGTGTGAAAAGGCACTTCTAGAGACTATTTTAATGTGTGAGTTTTGGTCAAGGGTTACTCCATGATTCCTCACAGAGAGACTAGATGCTAAAGAGATCCCATCTAGAGTGATACGGTGAAGAAGAAGAAGGTAAACAGTTCTGTTTCAATGCACATCTAAATTAGCCTCGAATCAAAACACATCATCTTGTCCATGAATGCACATAAACTTGGAGGTTCAACTTCAAAAAAGAGTTTGGGAATTGTGTAAGACACAAATAAAACAGGCAACAATTTGTTGGATGAATTATCACATCGCACTGTTGTTATGGACAAGCTGTTAACAAGTTAAAAACAACTCCACCTTTGCCCTTTGGCAGGTGGCTGGAAGCCCCTTGTGTTGTGTGTACGGCCCCATGGCAGGGGACAGTATGGTTTTAAGGCGTGGGCCTCTGCTTGGGACGCCTGGTCTACAGCAACAGTGGGGGGGGGGGGGCGTCTGTGATCATGTGGTATTCTCACGTACGGTTTGGTTTTGGTTGCTTTTGGGATGGCGGGCCTTCAGAACTACCCCTCTATGGAGAGCAGGGCAGCTGTGTTCCTCGCCACCTGGCGCCGGGGCTGGCATGGAGATTTGGGAATCAAGTCTTACAATAAATGACACCATTACAGCGGCTAACACACTCGTCACATGCACACGCATGCATCCTTGCAATTTGGTGTTTTTCTTGTCTGACACAAGATAAATAGAGACTAAAATTTGGATTCACAGCTGCAACAGGAATACCCCAATCAAATTAGGGTAAATAGCATATGATCACTAAAACCGGCGAAGATATCAGCGGCATTCTCATGTCGGGTCATCTGTAAACAACCACTGCGGTGGAACAGCGGTGCAGCCATGTTTCCCCCCAGGAATTCTGATTTTAGAAAAAGAAAGGTGGGAAACGGGAGACACACTAAACTGGGATGAAATCAGGGACGCCACAGAGCTCAGTGGTGGCACCCGCTGGGGAGACAGATACTGCTAAAATATCGAATAATACCTCGGAGAGGCGAGGCAGACGATATGAACTGTCAGTTTTGCCAAAGAAGTTACCTTTCGTCGAACCACTTCATTTCCCCTTTAAATGACTCCCTCTCACACTTCCATTACACCGATAGTTACCTCCTAATGTCACATGTCGTTCTGCGATGTTCATGGTCATATCAGGCCAGGGGAAATTCACCTGCCATAACAGTCTTTTGGCCATCCATATGTCAGAAAGATGCACCGTGGCCTGGTCGTTGCTAAGGGGTCAATCTCTCAACCCTAATGGTCTCCGAGTCATGTGACTGAGAAGTACCCTGGAACACTCGTTACAGTAGATAGGAGATGGAAATGATTATCAGGAGGTCAATTTATGCACGGCGGAGGCAGCATGACAGAGTGAGAGGTCAGAGCTCGTCCATATCTCCGGGCATTAAAGATTGACATGCAGAATCTGAGAAGCCCCCGCACTACCCCACACCTCACCACACACACGCGCTCCTCCATTTAAATATCTGACAGACGATGAAAGTGCAGCCATTAAAATGTCCGCGGAGCGCTTGAGGAATGAAATGGGGAGATAAAAGAATCCCCCTGGGTAATCAACAGGACTATGAATTAGCTGAGAGTTTTAGATGGCGAGTGTGTGTGTGTGTGTGTGTGTGTGCTGGGGGGGGGGGGGCAGGATAGGGTGCATTTTTACCTCATTTGCTGTTCATTCCTTCTGAAAACAGGAGTCCAGGGAGGATACCAGCATCTCTCCAACCAGAGGTCACAGTAGAGCCTGGCAGCCACCGTAGGAGGCTAAGTCCATTAGCCTAGCGTCCATCTGCAACCTCTCCTGGCAAAAGGCAAGATGTGAACTATACATTTGTGGTGCGTTTTAAAGCCACAGTAAATAACTGGTCCAACATCTGCTCCATCTCCAGTAGCAGCAGACTTTGCAGAATCCTTTGGCAACTTGAAGGTGCCAACTAGATTTTACTGTATCTACTGTATATGTAGGTCGCAGTGCGCTGCTTCAGGAACCATTTATCTGATGAGGAAGGGCTCCCTGTGGAGGTGTTCTGGGAACATTTCACTGGGATTAAATCCAAGGACATACCTGGATGGGGATTATTCCAGCTCGTCCCGGGATGTCGGTAGACCTGGAAGGTCTGCTGAAGAAAAGGGACGCCTGAACCAGCATAAGCACCTTTGAGCCAACCAGCATAAGCTGTCGAAAATCAATGGTTTAGCCGGCGCCTTCCTGCACCTATCAGGTTTTCTTTCCACCTTTTCTTTTTCTACTGATGAACGTTTATTTTTCAGAAAATGAGATTTCACATGGGGGGAAATGAATGCTGGAATCTGAGCTTAGATTTTTGCCTTCAATTTAGTTTTTCTAGTTATTTAACAGTGCATGTAAGGTGAAGGTCCCTTGAATTTTATTTTATTTTAGTTGCATCTTATCATGTTTTATTGCCTATTTTAAGCTGTAATGCATAGAGAGCACCATATCTGGCTGGAATGCAATTTAAAGCAGACATGATAGCATTCAGCTTGCTAAGAATGTACATATTGTGCATCCTGAGCTGTGGTCCATTATGAATATTTTGCATGGGGAACCGGCACCGTTGAGCTATCAGAGGGACAAAAGAAAACTACATTTCCTGCTGCTGTTTATCATGCGATGAGATAGCAGTGTGGTATAAGTGTGTATAACATACATAATAGGTAATGTGTGAATGCGAATGCAGGTCGGCCCAGAGCATCGTGGGAGCGAGCGGTCCATTCCACCCAAACACTCAGGTACCAGCATCCTTTGCCAGAAGGAGCCATTCACGCGCACATAGTTTTTCATGTCATCACCATCCAACAAATGTTAACATGCAAACGTCACAATGTTCAAAAGGCATTTCATTTTTAATAACATGCTTAATTATTAAGCTGGATTAACCAGGATCTTCCCTGGAGAATGCATTGAAGTATGTATGATATGTGAGAAATGTAATAGCTGAGATAAACACTTCCAACTCCTTAGCCATTACCCTTACTCTGTTATCAAGCCTTGATGCTAATGTCAGGATTTTATGGAGCAGAATTCTGGAGGGACAAGTCTTCTCATGTCCACCAATTCAGCGGTCTTCTGAAATTTGCATGTTTGTCTTTGAGTTGATTAAAAAGAAAAATCCAAACCTGCCACATGCAGAGTCAGAGCGGTTTGCATGTAACAGCTGTGCAATAGCCACAGCGAGCATGCCTGTCCCACCGAACGGGATTTGATCCGATTCTTCTTGGCCTCAGAGCTTTCCAGCGTAGTTCAACCCGGCTGATCAGAAGCACATGCACATGCAGACTCCAGCTCCAGGCAGCCTGCAGCAAACTGATCTTTGGCTGGAATCCACTTGGACCTGCAGTCAGGTGCTTGCTAGCAAAGGACCGTCGTGCAGTTAGTGCATAAATACAAAACATTAAAGACGTGTATCACACAATTTACATCTTCGTTTCAATCTCACACAAGTCATCATTTGTATCTCCATGAATTCAGTGTTTGACGGCTTTTGTAATATATCTGACAGATGTTATGAAAAGGTCGAAGGACACCAGTGTGGACACAAAATAGTGCAATAAAACACACACACACACACACATCCATACACACACTACAGTAATCCAACATGGATTAGCTCCTCTAACAGAAGAAAAACAATTCCAAAGGCCGTTAATTATTACATTCATCTCCATAAAACATATTATTGTAATGTGTAAAAATCCAGAAGACTGAAAATCCTGTCAGAACTGCATCCTAGTGTTTGTCAAAAATATGTTTTTATTGATAATTCTTGAATCCCTTAAAGACTCTTAAGTCATTTAATATGTAGTTTTAAAACTATGAAGGAAATGACATCACAGTACATGAGGGCTACTTTATTGAAATATAGCCACTTAAAATAGGATTTAAGAATTTCATTTCATGAAAAAAAAAAAAAAGCTTGGTGGAAATTTCACCGAACCACGAAGCACCGGAGGAAAGCTCCATCAAGCAAATTCTGGCCTTTTTGTGCCTAAAAACAATCGTTCATGGGAGAGTAAATTCCACCATCACACAGTGGATGACAAAACAACCCAACAGTAAAATGCGTTTGTCATAAATACATTTAAAAAAGGACAAAATGCACATGTTTGAGCAGCAGCTTAGGTCTTGGAGTTGAAGCCCGTCTCTGGGGTGGGCTGGCCTGATGCGGGCTGAGGAGGAGGACGGAGGTGAAGGGGTGAGGAGAGGAGCAGGCGCTGCTACAGCGGCCTCTGTCCCAGGCCAGGCTGGCTGTGCTGCAGCACCACGCTGATAAGACTGTAATAGTCCTCCTTAGAGGACCCAGGGCTCCACTCCCCTTATTAGTCATTTATCACACCTGGCAGCCTCAGTGAACCATAATTACTCTTCCCTTATCCCCCTGCACTGTCATGTCGGTGAGAGCGAGTGTGGAGGGGGGCAGAGAAATGGCTGTGAGAAGTGGCGTTAAAGCGAGAGCAGGAGGAGAGGAGGAGGGCGAAAGTACCCATGAAAAACACTCGTGAAAGGATGGAGTGTGAACTTTCAGGAAGAATAATATGCAGAAAAATCAACCTAAGAGACATAAAAAAAATGGAGGAAGAAAAGAAAAGCAGTGGTGTGTGGACCTTTTCAAATACCTTCTTTAATACCCCATGTAACGATGGAAAGGAATGTAATCTCAGAAGTAAAACCCGAACACAGGCCGCTCTTTGTGCTGCAAATGAGAACCAGTTGTTCTGACCACAGATCTTTACAAAATATTTGACACGGCAGGAATTAAAAAGAAAAGCAGAGACTGGCCCGCTAAAGCAACAAACCAACCCCCGCGGCCCTGAAGGGTCGCTCGCTAACGCTCCGTCTGGATGCTGAGAGATGCTGAGCAGATTCCTGCCTGATCCGCGTCGGCTTTCACCGGGAACGACCAAGTCGTGCCTTCGACAGGAAGTGTGACAGGAAACTCTCTGATCCACACTTTGAATGGACTCCAGCCCCCATATATGAAAGACTGAGACCTACAAATCACCCCCAATGTCACTGTCATTAAATGAAACCCAAATAGGATTTTTCATCACCCACCACTCATTTGGACCTGGCCCCACCCCTCCTGCTCTCTTACACCGATACACCGAGTGAACTGCAGGCACATTTTCTCTGCAGGATTTACGCTGCTGCCACGTGCCTGGCTGTCTCCAAAGTGCCCCGCTTGACACCGTAAGTAGATCCAGATGTGGGCCACATGCTTCCAATCCCGACTGGTGTTCTGCCTACTACATCCCAGACCGCCGAACCCTTAACTGGAATCACCTCTCTCTCCAGTCAGGGGTTACGCTAAAAGTGATTTTAGTGCGCGGTAGTATTGAGCAACGCTGCTGCGACCGCTTATGGGATTTAATGATGTGAAAAAGAGATTTTCCCAGTTATTAAGTAAGGTTATCAATAGTTAAACAATGGCCATTAAATTCAATAATGGGCAATATTACAACTTCTATTTAAATCTTTATTTAAATGTTGGGGATAATTGGATTACAATACACAAGCCAGATTTAACTAGTTGGGTCAATCAGGCCAGTCAGAGTGCTGATATGCATACAGGCAACAACTCAAGTAGTCAATGAAGTTAAGGCATTGGTTATTGATCACCGACCGCAGAATCCTCTTACTTTAATCTGCATTGTTAATTGTGGCCTATATAAGATCTTCTAAGATCATGTTTGGAGGCACCTTTCACAGAAGAGACCTGAACACCAAATGAATGATTGCTTTCCTTTTAGATTCTGTTAAGCTGCATTTTTGCCCAGTCAAGCCCGTCTCATCTGCAGTGGTCAATTTAATTGATTGGTCAGTGAATCACAACCTCTGAGCGCTCCAACTCTCCACGGCGACGCGCTTTAACGCTGTTCTTTATTTATTTGTACGACTAATGTCAGCACACAGTGCAGCCGGGATGAGTCAGGAGGACCTTCCACGCTCACTTTTACTGGCTTGACTGGTGCAGCTTGACTGGTGCAGCTTGACTGGTGCAGCTTGACTGGTGCAGCTTTGGCCGAGGTGTGCGCTGAACGTGCACGGTCGTGCACCGAGAGCCTGATATGTGACGTGCTGTTCCAGTAGAAACGTGATTCTGCCATTTTTAGAAGTCAGTTTTGGACGTTTTCTTCTGTAACCTAAGACCGTTCTCTATGCCAATAGAGCAACGTTGGTGGATGTAATCTATTACTTCCTGAGCCCACTCTGGCTCTCCTGCACAGATGGAGACGGCAGCAGAACCCACCCAGCTCGGTCCAGATGTGAACGGCGCAGGAACAGAGGCGCTGTAGCAGGAAGGCGAAGGGGAGGGAAACGAGATGAGTTTTACTATCATTAAAAACCTGCCAAACAGATGTGTGAGTCTCAGAGGGGAAACATCTGGACCGTATTCTCCCACTAACAATGAAAGGTGAGAAAATTAAGAATTCTCTTGGCTTTTTAAGAATCGGCGTCGCTGTTTTCCTCAAGTTTAATTGGCATTTAATGGAGCCACTTCCTTAATATCTACTGGGTTATAAAACAAAGCTGTAATGGTGTGAAAATGACTCGCAGGGAAACACCGTAAAGAGGACGTGATGTACGGGCCATCGGTGCCCACAACATCAAAAACATGGCTTCTGTCCCAAAAACGATTTAAAACCACACCCGTGGGGGTGTTAAGCCTTTTTGTTAAAACCTGAGGTACATTAGTGTGACCTGATTAGTGACATGATTAGTTTCATAAAGTCATTCATTTTTTAAAATAATTTTATATATTTTCTATTCTTGAATTATTAGTATCATAAATGTATTATTCTTACTTATTGTTCTTCTTCTATCCTTGCAATCCTGAATGTATTTTCCTCTGTGTTTTTGCTGCTGTTTCGCTGTAAATTTCCACGACAAATAAAGGAAAAAGTCCAGGTTTTCAGTGTGAAATTCATTTCACCTCCAGGTCGCTGCACTTTCCATGTTACCATCGCTGGAAAGTCTGATCGTAAAACATCTGCTTGGAGTTTTATCAGACTCTGCTCTTAATAACTGCACTTGTAGATTTCCAAGCTTAAACAAAAATAGAGGCGTTAACGGCAGAAAGCTCCATCAAAGGTCCCAGTGGAAGACCAGAGGTTTCAAACAAATGCTTGATAATTGTTAGTGAAAATAACCTGTTAGTTCTCATATTGAAAATAACCTATAATGTTTTACTGTAGAGTGTGTGTGTGTGTGTGTGTGTGTACAAGCTATGCTGTGAGGACCGATATACATATTTAACCTGCAAACTGAGGTCACTTTCAGAAAGTGAGGACTTTTTTGTCCATCCGTCCGTCAGTTGAGGGTTTAGACTCGGTTTTAAAGGTAATTAAAGGTTAAATTTGAGTAATTCGTAACTAGAAGGACTGTAGAAATCTGCACTGATGTCTGTGGGCGATACATCAGGTAATTAAAGGACTATAGAACTGAACTGTTGGAAACACATTAAACATTGCACAGAATTTTGATAAACACGAACCCAAGCGCGTGAATGTCAAATGGTTGATCACCTCGGGGATACCCACTGAGTGCGACATGCAAGCCCATATGCATGAGGTCATTACTGAGAGGAGCTCCTCCCCAAAGGTTGTTCAAGGTCAACTGCTTCTCTCTGCTAGCCAGCAGTTAAGAAAGACTCAATGTGCCAGGGAAATTTGTGAAAATTCTACACTAAAACCAAAACCACTCCATTCTGTGGTGACTTCCTTCACCCTCCTTATGCATGTCCGCTCTGTAAAGGCTCCTCATATGTACTGTCTATAGTAGTGCTTTACACAAGCACAGCATCTACTCCACGAGGACATGCCACATGGACAGGCACCAGTCGCACAAATGAAGGTGAAAATTCCGTCTCTCTCTCGGTCCCACACTCAGCACGTCGGTGTCACCTCCTCAGTCTGTAGCACCCCCTCCTGCCCCCACCCGGTTTGGTCCTACACTCATGTATTTACGACTTCCTCTGCAATCTCTGCGTCTCTTGCACACTTATGTGGGCCATTAATCAGCCATTGAAAAGGACAGTGGACAGGAGGAGGGAGAGATGGAAAAAGGAGGCCTTCGCCATCATCAGAGTGAGCGCTTAAAGACCCACCTGAGAGCTTTAAAACAGACCTGCTGGAAATATTAGCCAGCGCAGGGAGATAGGGTGTACGGCAGCACGCAAGATTAGCCCCCAGTGAAACAGGAAGTCATCAGATTTAGGTTGGCTTATTGGCGTTCCACCAGCTCTATACAGACAAAATAAATATAAATTGCTTGTTACTTGTCCCAGGTAAATTATTGCTGTTTGATGGAACAAAACGTGTAATTGATATCTTCTCTATTATCAGGGAAAATGCTTTCCATGTGACAGTCCAAGTGTTCTGGGCTGTTTGAAAAGGGCGACATTGGCCACACATACAAAGTGAATATCATTTCTCAATCAAAGTGCTTAAATTAAGAGATTGATTGAACCCAATCTCCTCCAAAAAGGTGGCTGAAAGTTTTGGTTCGAATACTTAGACAGGCAACTTGATCACACTCCGGTGGGTTCCTCTCAGGGTACCGAGAGATGGGAGAGCAAGTTGCTCATATGTTCATGCCCCAACAAAAATGGAGGACTGCCGTTTGTTTAATTATGCCATGAAGTCGCTTTAGATGTTACCCTCTTGTCCAACTCTCTCACACTTTAGACAGCTGACTGATTGATTCACTCTCAGGACAACCTCCAAATATGAAGGCAATTCCCAACACTGGCACCAAGTTTTCTTGAAAGGGATGCAGCGTTGATAAGAAGCCCTGTTATCCTTGTTACATTTTTTTTTACAGTTATCATATTTTCAGCACAGCGTTCGAGGCCCTTTGTTCTTACTGTGATTCTTCTTCTTTTATTCCTTAAACGTGCATTGAACATAACTGTTTTTCTCACCTACACTCATCTGATCTTTTTTCTCCTGATAGAACTTGGATCATTTCCTGTTACAGTCTCCGTTAGGCCTGACGCCGGAGTCAGCTTTAAAGGAAAACCGGCACTTTCAGCTAAAGGGAGGAATGTCGTTACACTATGAGTCCCTAAGAAGGCGGTGGTAGAGGGAGGGAGGTTATCAGCCCTCATCAGTGAGGAAAGTAACCCGCCCACCCCCCACCACCACCACTTCTCCCCCCAGACTGTACGTCCATCAGGCTTCATTACTCTAATGGCGGAGGCAGCGATTAAGGCTTCCTGCCTGCAGACCCCTTTTGTTTGTCTGCTTGTGTTTCACCTTAACAAAGACAGTCTGCAGGATGTCTGTAGTGAGGCCGCCCCTCCTTTGTGGGGCGTGTGGGGCTTGCCGACCCTGTTGGACCTCTGAGTTTTGCAAGCACAGAGTGGGTTATCTATCTTTGAAAGGGGGGAAGCCAGGAACTGCTCAGGTCCTGCACACACACTGATAATAAGGTTAGCGAGGCATGTTGGTGCAACAACAACGCACGCCTTGGCCTCCATCTGCGCTCTTATTAAGAGGCTGCACACTGTTTGTCAAACGCGGCACGTGACGGGTGGAACAATATGCAACAACACGAAGGAACTAATAAATGAGGAGTGCTAGACATCAACGCTGCACTGGTTTATAGAAAACATCAGCAAGGCTTCATGAGTTTATCTTGTCAAAATTAAGCAAGATGAGCTGATAAAGACTTGGGGATTTTTATTTATTTATTTTTTTTCGTGGAAGTCCCAGCAAAACTGTGAGGCTGAATGTGGTCTCTGGTGTCCGTTGCCAGTCCCAGTCTATAGGTGGAGTGTAAACATTCATTGGTCTTTGTAAGACATTCCTGAAGCTACCGTCTCTCAGCTCTGCCCAGTCTTCTTCAGTTTCACTCACTTCTGTCTTCTTTCTTGCCACTTCATCCATAATGGATGGCACTTTGGGTTTCTGTCCCCAGCAGTCTATCAGAAAATGTAACTTTAGGTCACAGGGACAGATGCCTTTTTCAGGGACGGCTCGAAGGAATTGTGTGACCATTAAACAATCAGCCTGGAGATGATATGAATGCTGAATATCTGAGGAAAAAAAGTCAACTTATCTGGTGTGATGTGGCTGCAAAGTAGGACAATTTTTCACGTAAAAAAAACTCCTTTTGGTTTGTGTGAGTGAGCGTTTTTAACAATGCTCAAGACTTTTTCTGGTGAATAATGCTGGAATTCGTGCATAAAGTTGAATTTAATATCCAATCATCAGATGTGGCTCAACATGAAACCTCCAGAGGATCACCATTATTCTTATGAAATAAATATCAGGTAAATGTTTACGGCTTTTTAATATCCGCCAATGATGATCCGGAATTCAAAATGCAAAAATGAGCAAACAAACAGCTTCTACAATGGAGGCATCAGGTGAAAAATGCCCTAAACTACGTTGTGACTGTCATGGACAAATGCTCATTGTGGCGTGGCCTCATGGCACCTCAGGAGGGCCAACAACTGCCAGATGTTTGAAAATGTGAAAAAGGAAAAAAGATGACCATGCAGAACAATGGCTGCCATGGGAGACAGTCGGAAAACAACACGTCCACAGAAAACAAGTAAACAAGCACGCAACATACACGAGGACCATGTGTAAACACGGCGCTCTGTCTGTCTGTCCCACATCTGGGCTGCCATCAGCAGAGGCCAGGACCTGTGCACAGCTGCTCTCCCCGTGCCGTCAGTGGGCTTCACCAGGCGGGGGCCCTCCCAGAGGCCTGCGTTGGGAGGCCTGGATGCGGTCTGACATCTGGACTGCACAGGAGGCCATCATTCCCATTCGCTGATGTTTTCTAACTTGCTGCTTCTCCTGCCGTATCACTCCATCTATTTCTGCCTCTGCGAGTCCCACTTTGTCCTTCGCCTCTCATTTCTCTCGCCTTCGACGGAGGAGCCCACAGGTCGCAGTCACAGGGGGAAAGGATGATGAAGAGCTCCAGAGCCGAGCCAGCTGACTCTCCCCTCGCTGCCTTCATCCTGTGCTCTATCTCACATCTCCCTCTTCCCTCCTTTCTCCTCGTATTTACTGGGTTCACCTCCTCCCTCGGTTCAGCCTGCCAGCACTATTGAGTGAGGGAGCTGAGGGACAGCTTCACCTGCACGAAGGAGACTTCGCAATGAACGCGGGCACGTCACAGGAGCCTTATGGTCATTAATCAGTTGTGCGTGTCACCGTCTGTTAATTTCATGAATAAGAATTCATGCCCTTCTCTTGTCGTTCCTCAAACAACTCTGTTTGTCTTTTCTGGGTGCAGAGGGCTTGGATATCCACATAGAGCAGCGAAAGTGCCACATCATAGCAGGGACGCCCTTTGTAGAGGCACACAAGTGATTAATGATATTCAAATCTTTGTCCTTTCTTGACCTCTCGTGAAGGTGCGCAGTCTTCCGCCTCGACTTCACCTAATGAGCGCGGCATCGTGAGCGGCACCGTCTTTGTTTTCACTCTCAGAAGAGGCAGAACTTATGCTTAAGCCTCCAAAATGCTTTAAAGGGCTGCCATAACCTTCTGTTATTCTTCTAGTTCTTTGTACTTGTCTCTTGCTTGATAAGGCCTGCCAGCCGCCAAGGTCAACCGAGACGGGAGCGAGTGGGGGGGGGGGGGGGGGTTCCTCTGGTGTAAATGGATAGTTCTCTCTCTCTCTAGATGAAGAGAGGAAGAACCTCATCAAAAAATGTTGTCTTCACACCACGGCGAGTCCACATTCAAGTCAGATGAATGAGAATTGTCATGCGCAAAATCCTAATTACAAGCCTGCATATTCCCTGCAGCACCGCGGAGCCGCTTTATCGGGCACCCATTGGGTTGTTCCCGCGTGGAAGCTCGGGGAGGATCCTTCCAGTGTTCCTCTTGTCTGCAATCTGTGATTGCTGTATTCCAAGGGGGGCATCGGGGCTGAAAGGACCAAATTCAACAAACCTAATTATCATGCCTTAATTAGTATCAGGGGTAAACCTTGGTGGGACACCTGCAGACTTAATTTATATCCTGACAAGCTGGGAACAAGTGTTAATGTGCTGTATTTATGATAATACCCCAAAGTGTGCAGGAGGAGCAGAAGGAAGCTCACCCCCAGTCTTCCAGAGCAACGTGAAAGGCAGGTAATTACAGGGAAGGTCCAGGAGTGCTCAGGGAGCACCCAGGTCCCAGGGTTGATACACTGCCATAAAATAGACATAAACAAATATAAAGACAAAATAGGATCGACAGTGAATCAAAACTGGGGGAACTGTTTTCAGCTTTTTGTGTGTTGTGTCATGCAATTATGAAGACACACACACACACACACACACACACACACACAAATCACATCACCTCAGCAGAGACATGGTAGCCAGCACAGAAAACTCTGCTGGTCCCAAATAAACGGGCCAATCGCCGCCCCACTAGTCATAAATAGATCTGCCATTTGTTACTGGAAGGCTACCTTTGCATTCAGAGAAATAGGTTAACAGAGCAGGGACGAAACCTGGAAAATTGTGCACGTGGTAGTGTGTCATTACCTCATTGTTAACCACTGCAGACTTCCGCATGGCCCCATCAAGGCTTTGCAAACCCAATCAGAGACCTATTTCTGCTAACTGACTGTTCTGGTCACCTCAAATGTGGAAATATGTTAAACATCACTCAACGTGCACGCAGCACCGCTGCACGCACACACGCCATTTCTCATGTAACCTCACAAAGGAGGACGTGTGTAGTTTCTTGTGGGCTATCTGAGTGTGTTTTTTTAGCGCTGCCTTTCATATTTCTTGTAATATTTACTGGAGAAAATGTTGGACAGTTTTCCCACAGAGGTTTTTTTTTATGTTCTGCTGAGAAAAGGACGATTTCACACCGATGTCAACAAGCTGGTGTTATGACTATGTCAACGTCACATTTTTAGAACAGGCAACTTTCGACTGGACCACATGAAAGTGTTGCATGTTGTTTCCGTATGTCAGGGACTGGCCTCTTTTCATGGCTTTGACTTTGGCTCAGACTAATCATACATCACAAGGGGAAGAACCATGAGCAGTTCTCATGAGGCTGTAGCTGCTTGAGCGGGATTAGTCCAGTTTTATTTGTCTCAGAGTGACGGGTTTTATATTTATTTATTGGTCATTTTGGTTCTTTGAGGTTGAACTCATACATTTGGTTTTGGCTCAAAGTGATTGACAAGAGGTCATTAGAGATCTCAAGCAACTCTGTTTGTGTGTGTGTGTGCGTGTGTGTGCGTGTGTGTTTGTGCATTCCTAGTGTGGTTTGAATCTGGATGATTCTGGGATGTGGGTGTTTAAAGGATGGGAGACATTGGCAGGGAGGCGTGTTTGTGAAGGTATTTTGCTGTCGGCATAATGGAAAAGCTAAAGCCAGAAGTTTTTTTGTTTTTTGTCATTTTTTGTGTTTTCTAGGGGGACCATCCAAACCACCAAAGCCCTAAACTAGCCTTCAGTGCTGAACCTTTGGGAGGAAAATGATGTAATTTAGATGTCATGAGGGTTTCAGTGTAGCGCCAAAGTTAATTTGCTTGAATTACTGCAAAGAGATTCAACACGTTGAGGTTATTTAATACCTGTGAATCATGTTTGCTGTTTTATCAAAGCATTTACTGCTGTCAAGAAGTGCAACCTCAGTTCTTCTGTTGTAACGAGTCACACGTTCCCTCACAGGACACTCTCCACTCAGCCTGACGTGCATGTTTTTGGACCGTGGGAGGAAACTATAGAAACTGGAAAACACCCACACAGGGCCTGGAGAACACCCAAACTCTTCTCTGTCACAGCTGCCATCCAGTACAATGTGGCACAACTGAATAAAACAATTAATGAACTGGATTTATCCTTTATATGTAAAGTATTATGACAATATTATTAGGTTTGGTTGAGTACAACCAGCTCAGGAACTCCAATATTCACATTAACTGAATAAAGATTAAGTATCGTTATTGAGCAGGTTGTTATTCGTACCTTCTGATTTTTACCTGTGACTGAATTGGATCTGATCTGATTGAAAGCAGTTTTGAAAGGACATTTCTTTCTGTGGTGTATCTGACCGCGCAGCCCTTCTGAGCGCCCGTTACGCCTGTGCAAAGCAGCAGTCCTCGTGTCAGGCACTGACAGGTAGCCCTCCAGGCCCCACCCTGGCCGCTCACCATAGCCAAGTGATCGGGCAGGCAAACAGAAGGCTTCCGTCCACATGAACGCTTTAACAGCCATATCTGCTGTTGTTCTTCCTCTCAGCTTATCACCAAGAAAGACTTCGGGGGCCGTGAACCATGCAAAGAGCTTAGACAACATGACCCACTCTGTCTCGCGAGATCAAGATAAGTCCTCGGCCTACATCTCTTTAAGAAGGAAACAAAGCCGCGCCGCCTCCTCGCCCGGCGTTAGCGTCAGCCCGCTTCTGCGAGATGGAGAGAAGATTGTCTCTGCAAACAGAGGAGAGGTTTACAGTCTCCGTCCGGGGCTGTTAGAGCCGATACCACAGGGAGAAGAGCAGAGATCACGATCACTCCTCCACATGACTGGTTCCATGTCAATAGTACACACACACACACACACACACACACACACACAGACTCAACACCTGCTTGCTGAAGGAGCACTCAGTTAATCCCAACATTAATTATTGACTCTGAGTTTAATTTGAAAGTCAGACGCACAGTAAGCCAGGGGACCCTCCTTTAAATAATGTATAGGAGCCATTCGAAGGTAATCATATTGTCATTGATTAATATACGTCGCGGCGGCGGCGTACCTGATGCGTGTTTGAGCTAGCTGATGTTGGTGATAGAGCTGAGCGCTGGGAGCACAGTGTCAGGCCAGGAGCCTCTCTGGGGTCTCCTGCTCCTTGTCTGATGCTTTAATCACAGCGTAGGAGCTGCGGCGGTGCGTCAGGGCGCACGCCATCAGCCCACTGGATAACACCAGAAGCCTCAAAGCAGTCATGCCTACAAAGAAAAGGTTAGGGAGCAAGAGCAAATGCAATTGACAGCCAGAGAGTCTGCCCAGTTGTCGAAATAAATCACATCCACATTTTCAGCGAAGGTTGAAATTAAATTTCCATAATTCCTTTTTGGCTAAAGTGGTGAGAAAAAAAAACTTCTCTGGCCCACGAGGGAAAGAAGGACGCTGATCTGAAGCAGCACTGTGTTATATGGTGGAAGAGGCAGATCACACCTGGAGCCTGAAGCACCGGGAGGGTAATGAATTCCCTCCTGTTGACACGTAAATGCAGAGGCCGTGTCGCTCTAAATTTACTGTAGGCTGCAACACGGGCCATGAAAAATTCATCGGCGGTTGTTGCCGAGGCGCCATGAAAAGAGCGCCGTTCGGAGGGATGGAGCAATTATGCGCTTAAAATCTCAACTGTCTGGACGGAGCACATGTGTCTGACTAGATGCAAACTCAGACATACGAAACACACACACACACACACACACACACTCTCTCACACACACATTCAGTTTTTATCAGATAGGTAAACAAATCCAGTCCAAGGCTCTCCTCCTCCAGGAGATTGTGAAAGCCTTGGCAAGCATGAGTGAATATGTTGTTTTTGTTAATACATAAAGATTAGGGAAAGAGTCTCTGGGCTCCACACTCATCTCTCTCTGTCTGTTTCTCTCTCTCTCTTTCCCTCCCCTCTCCTTTCATCCTCCCCCAGCATAACTCTCCTCGTCTGGCAGGAGAGGTGGTCTTGTCAGACAGCTTCTCTCCCACGTACCGCGCAGCTCTGAGACGGTGCGGAGCAAAGCGTCTGGGTGCAGCGAGGCTTCTGTCTCTCTTTCTTAAAACCTTCTGGCTGCTAGAAAATACACCCTGACAGCAGGGCGATGTGTTGGGCTGTCGGCTTGACAGCAGAGGAAGAGCAGCCTGCACCAGATACAACACAGCACCAGAGGCGGATGCTTAGGCAATCCAAGAGAACCTCAGTGATTAAGAAATAACACCGTACCAGTGAGGAGGGACAATCGGCTCCTTGCCTTTTTTCCCCCAACCGCAGCGAAATGATACCAAGCAAATAATAAGGAAATGGTGACCTAACTGAAATGAGCGGTGTTTGAGAGGTCGCTCTCTTATCTGGAGCTTGTGGTCGACTGGAGGTGGGGGCAGGCGTGAATGTAGGGCATCAGATGGGACGCCACCTTTCTCCTCACGCTGGCGGGTTCAGCTGGAGATCGGCTGTAAACTTTTTTTTAAATCTCTATTTGCCTTTTAAAAAAGAGCTGGTTGGAAATGTTTCCATCTATGGGGCATCCTGGATGCTCATGGTAGATAAAGCACTGACAAGAACTTCATCTTCAACTCCGAGCGGAGTCCTCTGACCGCGTGGCGAGCTCAACGGGCCTGTGTGGCCGCTCCTGAATGAGAAGCATTTGATCAGATCCTCCAACCTGGGCACTAAAAGATCAAATCACATCAGAGGCGACACAGGCTGCACATAAATATGTTCTCCAGTGAACAATGGTGCTGTGGCGAGCGCCACATCTGAGCGGCGTTGCAGGAGCTCCGCCACTCATTGGGGTCACAGGAGCCGCATGGAGCAGCAGAGCGCAGCCGGCGTAATCTAATCGCCATCGTATTACCTTGTGAAGTAAAAGGCATCTCTTTTCAGGATCATGCAGGAGCGGGGCTGGCGATGGCGTTGGCTGAGGCCTGTGTGTGTTTAAACGGATTTAAAACAGACTTGTATTATTTATGATGCACTCATAGTGTAGCTACGTCAGAGGGACTCAGTGATCCAAGTCTCACATTTCCATCTCAATAACAGGATCCAAGATGTGGAAAACAAAGATGAGCTGCTGAACTGATGAGGTAACAGGTGTTAAAAGAAGAAAAAGGTCCTCAAAGTTTCCTGAAGCTACAGGTGATCATGTGACTTTGATTGATTTGACAAACAATGATCTGTAGTATCAGTTTCTGCCGGCGACGGTGGGCTGGTCTGGTCATCTGGATATCATGGACGTTTACTCCACTGCTCCCCTCACACAGGCCTCTTTGGAACATCATGCCGATCTGGTGTCAGCTCCAGTTAAGGTCTACGGACCTCTGCAGCCCTGTCAGAGCAGGAGCGATTGTCTCTTCCTCCAAATGCTCATGAAGACGTATCTCTTCTGGGAGCACCTTCTCTCCTCACAGCACTCAACGTTCAGCACTCATGTAAGTTGCTTTGGACAAAAGCATCTGCTAAATGACTAAACTGTGAATATAATGTAATTTCACAGACTGTGAATGGGACTCTTCCTCCGTCAGTGGGTGGGGAAGGAACGCAGCACAGGGCAGAATAATCCTGAATTACATATTAACTGTAAATGTTCTCAACAAGCTCCCAAAGAATCAAAATGGAAAAGTTCAATTACGTTCATTTATTTTGGTAAACTGTATCAAAAATGACAGAATTTGCAGAACAGTTCTCCTGCAGGGAGGTTTCCAGCAGGTTTCCAGCAGGTTTCCATCGTTTGAGACGTTCCGGACAAACAAACTCTTTTCCCCCCACAGAGAAAGAGATGATTTACGAGGATGTTAAATACTGAGGTGAGCTTGATAAAATCCTGATGCAGAGGAGTCAGGACCTCAGATGAGAAGTGAAAAGTTCTAACTGATTATTGATGGCAACTATTCTTACCTGTTTTTACCCATGATGACCCACATAAAGCAATTTATTTCCCTGTAATTTAAATAATTTTCATTCATTCAACCAAATATGGTTGGGTTCATGGACCAGCAGTGTCCCCGATGGTGACGCCTGCCTGCACCTCCACTCAGCCGCTCTCACCTCCACCTTCATTAGTGGACGACACCTTCAGCTTATGGTTGGAGCTGCGGCCGTGTCTGTGGCATAATGAAATTTACAAAGAGGAGCCACTTGGTATGCCAGCGATGCAGCAGCGGGTCCCCTCGCTCACTGGAAACCACACGCTCGCTTTTATAGATTGCATAATGGCTTGCATGAAAATGGTTTCACACTAACATAAATCAAATGTCAAAATACAACCGGAGCAAGACAATTCCCGCAGTGCACATACGGACACACACGTTCAGTGGGGCACACACACACACACACACACTCAG
Organism: Takifugu rubripes; assembly: GCF_901000725.2. Taxonomy (NCBI): domain Eukaryota; kingdom Metazoa; phylum Chordata; class Actinopteri; order Tetraodontiformes; family Tetraodontidae; genus Takifugu; species Takifugu rubripes. The sequence goes on along the minus strand of NC_042297.1, from coordinate 20,568,479 downwards.
AAGAGTCAGCCATGTAAGGAAATCACAGCCCTGCTTATGCAGATGCGTGTACAGCTTGATAGCATACATAATAATTTATTAAGAAATGTTAAATATTCATCAATATTAAATTAATCATTTATAGGAGGTCTTTAAATTAAAGGGTGCCCTTGAAGTTTTAGATGTGAGGAGTGTCTTTAGCAAAGCGGCAATCCCCTGCGGACATTTGAAATCTCTGATGTACAACACGTGGACGGCGACTGTATAATGAACCCCCTCTTTGATGCTGTCTCTCACGCAGCAAAACACACAAACGCTGGAACAAACGTCCCTCCAAAAGTCATTAATTGCTGATGCCGTAGTTAATGTTGTTTTCCGCATCTGGGACAGGGAAAAGACTGCTGGAAAGGAGTGGGACGGAAAAATGTACCTGATGTGATGATAAAAGGTTGCGTTTTTTAGCTAAAACATGGAACCACGTGACCATTTCTGCTGACTTGAATCAACCTTAGATGGCTGACCACCATCTGATGGTCGACGTGACTGAAGCACTATGGGAGGGTGAAGGATCCCGCACGGCTCCGGGGAAAGATGTCATCAGGCGCTTCACATATGCAGCCGTGAAGGCAGCAGAGAGGAAGGACGCGGCTCGCTGCCAGGCCCAACCGGCTGGCGAGGCCGCGTGACACACGGTGGTTTGGTGCCAACCACACCTGGGCCCGCTTAGACGCCACGCACCCCAAGGCACACTGAGGTCACTTGGGTACTCTACCAGCCGCTCTTGTCCTTCTCCTCCCCCATCACCCCCGATGAAGGTTCTTTTGGAAAAACCCTCCAGATGGAGCAACGTGCTACAAGAAGCATGCTTGACTGGCTGCTCTGTGAAGGGCAGCACTTTTAAAGACACAAAAACCCATTTTCCGCGGGTACAGGAGCAGCACTCGTCCTCTGTACGATGCAACGCCACAGTTTAACTAATATGCTGGACAACGTGGGAGTTTAGGATCGGCAAAACCACCATGTAGAGGGGTCAATTGACAAGTGCAGCTGCTCTTCCACTCTCAAAGCTTAACAGTGGATATCAAATAGAAATATCAGGTCCAGCCACACTTGCGTGTGTTGGAGCCGGATAATCACGCATGTGCCTCAAGGGCTCAAACGCTCTTTTGTGGAAAAGGCTCTCAGGTCTCATCCTGATCTGATTATTTTATTGATAGCAGCTAGGAGGCGGCAGGTCTTCAGATAAAAGGCTTAGCTCCGATTTATTCCCTTGTACAAATCCTTTGTGTCAGCACGGGTCATATTTGTCTCAGGTTTTTAAAATGTAGAGCAGTGAATGAAATGAAAAGCAAAGACTAGACGGGAACGACGGCAGGAAAACCCTCATGTGTGCAGCCGAAGCTTCAGCATAAATCAGACTGAAGTCCCTGGAAAGAGGAATGTAGGAGAACACTGCGCCCAGTATGAAAATAGCATCACCCAGGGCTACTTCTGATTGAATGTTTTATCACAGACAATCCTGAGTGGCGCAAAAAAAAGGAAACTTATTCATTCATCCTGCTCAAGCATTGTAACAAGCATGTAATTCCTCAGAGATTTCACCGTTTCACAGCGCTTTGATTTGTCATATTATTCACGTCTTTTCATCCCTCTTTCTTCCTGCTCTTCTGCTCTTGTGTGTGGTGGGTATCGCGTGCTGTAATTCAGCTTTTTATAACCTCCACTTACCTATTGGGTGTCTGCCGGGGGGGTGCCACGGCCACGCGAGTTCATCACTCTGCTCCGGTAAAAGGATACAGTAAGTGTATGTCTACGGCGGCAGAGGAAGGGCACGGAGATCCATCTGCTAAACATATAATGGATCATGGAGGTGTCTGAGATGAATAGGCCAGCAAAAAAGAGCAGGGATATACATTACATCCATTTAATCATCCATGCATGTTGGGAGTCGTCCCCGCTGCCTTCGGAGCATCGCTGCCGCTGATTATATATGAAGCTGCCAACAAGCAGAGGTAGTAAAGCTTTTTCATTCGCACAAAAAGCAAAGAATGCCTTCACACGGACGTGTAGATAAAGAGGAGGCTCGTTGAGAGTAAAGTGCCGTTCTGCCTGTTTCTGAAGCGAGCCTCCAGGAGAAACCTGAAGGCAGAGGAACTTTGTGGTGTCAAAGGTGAGAGTTCATCGGAGAAGTAAGGTGAGAAGTCAGGATATCACAGTTTTCACAGCTGTGAGCCAGAAGATCCTGAATTATCTATCCTGTAAGAGGAAGCAGGTCATTAAACGGGGACAGCAGAGCATGGAAAACCGATAACACGCTCATTGAAGTTCAGTCATGATACTTTCTCCTTTAATCTCAGGGTTAAACTCACAACTTTGGAAAACAGAAAAAGAAATTGTGAGAAACTGAGTCATTCTGGGTAAATACGCATGAAAATAAGAGAAGTTGTGGGACAACACTAGCGTAGCCGACGCTGCTGGGATGTGTGATTGTGATTCTAGAGCAGGGCGCATCAAACATATCAAACGTTCAAATCCAGCCGGCCTGTTTCTGACCCTCCAAATGAAACGTGATTAGTCCAGACGGAGGAGAGACGGGCAAACAGGAAGTGGTTACCGATGTTGGGCCCCTTTTTTCCCCATTTATTTATCTTCCATGCAAGGATAAAGATGTTAACTTTATCAATCAAAGAGGTTTAACTGAGCTTTTATCCAGGTTCAGGCCGTCGTTCCTCACAAATATAATACAAGTGTTTGGTTTTCTTTTGTTTCTTACACTGAAGCTCCTATTGACAAGTTTCATACAAACCTGATCTGTTGGAAGAGCTTTTAACGTCATCATCCTGCATCTGACTTCCCTGGATGAAAGTAAAAGCCACTTCCTTTCGGTGTCCCCCTCCTCTGAGTGGCAGCAGAGCCCCTCTCACCTCCGTGTCGTCAGGGAAGCCCTGGGATAGAGGTGAGGGAAGAAGGGAAGCTGAAAGGCAGGCCGGTGAAAAACGAGGGTGTCACAGCATTGTTGCAAGGTTAGCACACCCGCTAATGGAGCTGCGCTGAGGGCCGTGCACCCCGAGGACCCACCCTGCCGAGAGGGGCAAGTACAAGCCCAAGATAAACTACTGCGGGGGCATGGCACTGCCCCAAGCCCCTCTACTGCCCTCTAAGCACTTTCACACACACACACACAAATACACACACACACACACACACATCCTTTCCAGCACCATCTCATGTTGACGCTGCTCCGCTGGCTTTGACAGCAGGATTCCCTGTTTATATAAGGATCAGCTGTCATATCATTTTATTCCTACTTTTGTATCTACAATTCGAAACGTATTTGGAGTCCAAAATAAATGAAGACATCCTTGGATGAGGACTGATCAGCCCCGTGTGGACAGCGTGGACAGTGTGGACAGAGGAGGAGGGGGACATATGGCTGATGGCTCCTGCTGTGTGACTCCCACCACTGAACGGTCACTGGTGTGGGGTGGGGGGGTGACTCCCTGGAAGATCTCCTGCTCACATGAGACTGGGTTGACAGGGAGGACTGTGTTTGACAGCGTGACAACCATATTAATGAGCAGTTATTGTGAGGGAGGGGGGGAAGGAAGAGACATGTTTCCCAGAAGGGTTTGAAGGAGACCGACTTCCTGCCAGGAGAGCAGAAGAATGCTGACAGCTTCCTGTTGGCTGCTCACAAGTGATTCTGATTGGACGAGGGGATAACGGCTGGGTCGGGAGTGAGCTCGGACTGCTATGAAAATGATGTTTTTTTATTCACAGGTGGTGAATAAACATAAAGTGTGACATAAACAAAAAAATAGAATTTTGCAAAAGAAAATGTGAATACCTGAATATCCATAATATGCTCATAACAGGAACTGGGAATATTGAAACTGACTTTATTGGATAATAGTTAACCAGAACACGGACTGTGTTGTGCACGTTAGAGGATCTTTTTTTGAAAATTCCTCCTTAACTGACACTGACTGGCACCTCACACCTCCTAATTTTGGTCACTTTACAGCACACACACACAATTTAATGGAGGAACTCTTTAAACACACTCTTGTGCTGCGGTTGCACTCTGGAGCTGTGGCGTCGCTGCTGCTGTTCACATCACCGCTTTGCCTTAAATAAATCAGCCCCTTCTTAAAAAGTGGGCGTCTCTATCTGCATGTGCCTGCACACACACACACACACACACACATATAAAGTCAGTTTGTAGCAGACGGGACCGTCCCGCCTGACACCCAGCAGAGAAGGACCTGTCCTACAAGCTTCACCAAAGCCCCCACCGTTGATCCAACAAAGCCCCTCTTATTCGGAGCGGCAGACAGGGGCCCAGAGGGAGAAAACCTCAAAGACTTTAACAACACCTCAAACCCCAGCCTCCACGACGGCTTGTTTCTTTCATTACTGAGCTCAAACTGGGGCCCTGTGGGTGCCAGTGTGGGCATGCCCGTATTAAAGCGAAAATAAGCCTCTGCCCACACATTATCGCTCATATGGCACCGACACCCGCAGGCATTATTACGTGGAATTTTCCAGTAGCAGCATCTCATCACCCAGCGTAATGTGTTTCCATGTGTGGTGGCAATTAAACCACCCAAATCCTGAAGTGGTACCAGGAGCTCCACTGGCTCCTGTGTGCACGGGCCAGCTCGGCTCCAGCCTAATGAAAACAACAGATACGTCCAGATGAAGCTGCAGTCGTCATAATAATGGAACTAAATGGGTCATGTAGCGCGTTACATTTGGCTGAATAATTATGTGAATGAAAGACAATTTACAGGAAACATGTGAAAAGAGGCAGGTATTAAGAATCACCTGGATCCTATTTACTTATTCAGTTAACTGATATAAACTTGAACCTAAGTTCACTTAAACACACTTATTTGTATTTATTTTTTAGTTCTTCCCTCTGCTCATTATTTTACCAGACGTCAGTTACCAAATAAAACTCTGTATAAATTAAATAACAAACACAAGCGTCAAACTTTGAAAAGGTTTTCCAGCAATATTGAACAAGATTCCATGAGAGAATCGCCCACAGAACGCGACGCAGCGTGATTCCGATAACTTTCCCCTCACCTGGTAGCTCATGAGCAACGAGCCTCACCAATACTGAAAATGGACAACAATCCATCTTTGGGCGAGCAGATGAGGCCGAAGGCGCGCTGGCTTCGGTCGCTCCGCGCGACATCCATCACAATCCGACCGCGTCAGACGCCGGGGACGCGGACGCTGTGGTGTTTATGTGGAAGATGCTAAATAAGCCCAGTTAAAAAGAGGCAGGCGAATTAACAGCAGAGGAATAACTGAGCATGAAAGACGTCTCTCATCCCAAACTGTAGCTCTGCAGCGAGCTGAAGCTGGCAAAAGGGAAGCCGATGTGAGGACAGTGGGGTTAATAGTCCAGGACAGAGACGCCTGGCACTAGCATGTTATAATAATACACTTGGCAGCTAGAACGGTGTCAACCGCTTAATTCCCCCTGGGAGTGAAGGACACAGTCTAATCTGTATTCAGTCCTGACATTGTCCACATCTGATATGGAACATTAGCCCCTAACTCTCTCTATAGACTAGCGTCCTTCGGTTTATATTACTTTATGTTAATAGGGGGGAGAAAAAACTGCATGTGCCGTCGTTTGTCATTGTTAGCGGGGGTGCTCCTGGAGTCTGCTTCAAATGCATTTGTTTAGTAGCAAAGGGGGGGCGAAGGTAAACCTGGCTGCCCCCGGGACCGGCGCGACTGCCCCAGCCCCATTGATCTTTGGGCTGGGCCCCCCCCCCCCCAGAGTCACAGAGGAGGAGCCTTTTGGTAACGTAACACCTTGAAGCAACGAGCAACACCCAAAAACCAAAGGAGATCAAAGAAAAGCTCCTGAAAGATCTGGAAGAATCACTTTTCTACATCAAAACAAGTTGGCAAAAACAATTATTTAGAGAGGAAATGAAAGCGGCAGCGACATGATTAAACATGTTTGGAGCAGTTGCTCTACAAGAGATGAACTCCGGTTCCGCTGCTGCTCACCAGACTGCGGCTCATTTGAATAAAATAAAATCAGGAACGTCTGTGGAGCTGGCAGAGGGAATATTGTTTAAATCTGACAATATTCTCCGGCTTCTGTTGGAATTAATTCAGCTAATTGTCTTCAGCCCAATTAGAGTCTATTCCCCTCTGTAGTCTGGTGAAACAGTGCCGAGCTAATTGGATTAAATCTTTATCATTTCCTGGGAAACGCGGAGGGAAGGGGGAATATGAAGCTATGCCGCTGCCTTTTTTAATTAAATCTAACCTAATGACTGCGCCGTTATTAACATCCGACTTCTCTGCGTTTCCGTGCTGCACACACAGCTCAGAATTTAATAGTTGTTTTTTTTACGCAGACAGTTTACTGAAACACAAATCCCGGTCCACGATGAGGTCTGTGTGGATCCCATCAACCACCGCACAGGTTATCCTGGTTCGCTTCCCATTGATCACTGGCAGCCAATAACGGGATGAGAGCGCCTCACTGTAAAAGTGTGTGTAAAATACAGTAACATGCGCGTCTGTGTGTGCGCGGCAGCATCCTCATCCTCTTAAATGTCAGTAATAACGGATGGCTTCTAGCCCAGGATGCTTCTGAGCCTCTTAAACTGCTTTATTTACGTGTCAAGTGGGGCCGGTTGTGTGGAGAACGCAGACGCGCTCCACAAATCAGCACCGAAACCAGAGGCAGCTTACAGGGAAACGCTGAAAATGATCAACGCCACCGATCGATCGCAGGATGTATGATCTGTCAGGAAGGTCACGTGTGCACGGGAATATTTTGCAGTGCTTTTTATTTTTTATTTTTTTTGCCAAAGTGACCTCTGACCTTACCTAGAATATAAAATCCACTTGTGTTTAAACTAATTAAAACTATCATCCATACTTGTGGATAAACTGCTTGATAATGTTTCAGATCCTTATCAGAAAAGGAATCCCCCCCCCCCCCCCCGGTCATTTTGGTGGGAATGCGTTGTTGTTTCTTCCAAAATCGTGGAGACGGGATCAAAGATCCTTCAGTGGAAAGTGGGATCTTTTCCCAGGGTGGCCGGTGCTCACACGTATTCACAAGTGCATCCAACCTCTGCGATTCAGATCCAAACTGCTTCTATTTTAATCTGCACATTTGATCCATCCGTCCCGGGACAGATCCAGTTGATTTATATGTACTCAGCACTGTCAATATGTACTGTGCACGCATCCACTCAGTACATAACAACCATATGTGCAACAGCCTCCTGAACACTCAGCATCTTTGCTTTAGATTGTAGAGCCACTGTATTGATTCAAGGTTGACCCCCCCCCCCCCCCCCCCCCCCTTAAAAGCAGCCTGGTCCTGTGTCCAGTGCTGCTCTGCTCTCAGGATTGTTTCCCCGCAGCCTCCGAGGGAGACGAGCAGAGGAGCATCTGGAAAAGCAAACAGAGCCCAGCAGCAGCTGGGTGATCTACAGCCGACGGGGGAGCGCTGCACATGATGGTGGAGGGGGGGGCCGAAGGACGGCCACGGGGGGGGGGATGCTTCATACTGGACTCATGAAAATATAATGGGCAGGAGCCAACGAGCAAGTGCAAACACACACACACATATACACACACATACATACTTACATACATATACATACACACACACATACTTACATACACACACACATACACACACACATACATACTTACATACATATATATACACACACACACACACACACTTACATACACACACACATACATACTTACATACACACACACACACACATACATATACACACACACACACACACACACACATACATATACACACACACACATACATATACACACACACACACATACATATACACACACACATACATACATACTCACATACAATTAAAGGCTGTTGTAATTGGTTTATTTGTGTTTATGACAGCGAGCCACCTGTGTGGTGCGTGAACCCCGTCGGTGGGTGAGTTCAGATCTTTCATCTCCCCTGAAATGTCAGAATCGGAGCACATCCGCGGGGTCAGAAGGTCCAAAACGCTGCAAAGGCAGCAATTTAGCCACTTCACCGAGGGACAGTCGCCATTTTAGTGGGACAGAACGGGTCCAGTGTTATTTCACAGACATCCTCACTGTTGGAAGATAAGTTTGCAGAGAAGAACAAGAAGGTTTTAAAGGGCCGAGGGGGGAAGAATAAAGTTAAATAATCCGTTGTCATTAGCAACAGATGAGTGTTCTCCTGGAGGGCTTCACGGAGCGTTTCAGCTCTGCTTCCACGTGTCCAGGAGAAGGTTCTCCTTAAATAACGGAGTTCTCCAGGATCAGAAGCGTCCAACGAGGGAAGAAGCCGCCGTTCAGAGATGAATGAAAACCAAGATGCTCGTGCACGCCGCTCCACCGGCGTCAGTAACACAACCCCCAGCATGCATCTGTGGAAAACCCAAATCCTGGCATGTCGGAGTCCCAACATCTGGATCTGTTAAGGAAACTCACAGCCGCCCGTTCCACTCTCATTTAACCTTCAACCAATTCAGATGTGTTGAAACGTTTCCTCGGCCAGCTGTTTCAGATCCAACAACCGTCCTCGAGGTGATGTAAAAATAACTGGAACCGCATTTATAGTCGCCATGTTTCTATTACCTGCTTCTCCATTTGTTTTCCTTCCATTTCTGGCCTTGGATTCAGCAGATTCCTCTTCAATTATTCAGCTTTAAAGAGAGAAGGGACCAACTCCAACTCTATCGGAGGTGTCTGTCTGCTGCGCCCACACCGGCCCCCCGGCATCACCCGGAGGTCAGGGGCTGATGTTTGTTGACCACAAACTGCATAAAATTGGTGTCTCCGCTCGCCGAGGCGGCGGGAACGTGAATTCGGAGCTGCATCACTCTCGACCACCCACGCGCTCGCTTCCTCACAGACCTGCATTTTCGGTCCGGATGGGGGGGTCGCACCAATGAAAAGAAGATTTTCTGATATGATCGCTGCAATGCAAAGGTGGTCCCATCAGTGGGGGCTCATCTAATCGGAGCGGACCACGAGAATCCGTCCCACAACAAAGGTCACGGGTCTAAAGGTCACTGGGACTAAAGGTCACGGGTCTAAAGTGAGCAGCACAAGAACCAGTCAGAGCTTATTGAGATCACAGAGGGAACCTTCTCTCCCCACTCAGGCCTGACGCCTTAAACAGGACAAATGTGGGGAAAATTCTCTTTAAAAGGGTTTTTTTTAGACTGAGACAGCGCTGGAGGGAGGGAGGGAGGAGGGAGGAGGGAGGAGGGAGGGAGGAGGGAGTGAGGGAGTGAGGGAGGGAGGGAGGGAGGGAGGAGGGAGGAGGGAGGAGGGAGGGAGGAAGGGAGGGAGGGAGGAGGGAGGGAGTGAGGGAGGAGGGAGGGAGGAGGGAGTGAGGGAGGAGGGAGGGAGGGAGGAAAGGAGGGAGGAGGAAGGGAGGAGGGAGGGAGGGAGGAGGAGGGAGGAGGGAGGGAGGGAGGGAGGGAGGGAGGGAGGGAGGAGGGAGGGAGGAGGAAGGGAGGGAGGAGGAGGGAGGGAGGGAGGGAGTGAGGGAGGAGGGGGAGGAAGGAGGGAGGGGGGAGGGAGGAGGGAGGAGGGAGGAGGGAGGAGGCCAGAGCCGGCCCAGAAATGCTCGGCGATCAATTAGTCCGGCTGTACAATAGCCGGAAATCTCATATTGGGGTCATGGATTCCTTATCAGCGGGTGAATTTTCACATGCCAGATAAAGCTGTAATGATTTATGGTGGCGAATGAATAATTGTGGAGAAGAAGGGTGTTATTTTTACACCGTGGCAGCTCGTAGCAAACGCAGTTAACCTAAAAAGAGGAGTGCACACTGGAGGGCACGTTTCCAAGTCCTCCCACATGTCGACAGATAAAATGGACCCTTCGGTGCGATTATTTAGCCGCTTAATACGCTGAAATGTGCCATAACACAGCGAGGAATTTGGCGAATTAAAGGAAAACTGCAAACATTCCATTCCAAACATTGTGTAAACTTGTCAACGTTTAAAGGCGGCTCAAGTCGACGGCGGTTACCGACCCCGCCGCCGTGCACGCGCGCTAGCAGCTAGCAGCTAGCAGGTGCTGGTGCCACCCTGACGTCAGTGACAGGTCTGCAGCTCTTCTGGGTGCCGGCTGCCTGTTTATGTGCGTTCATGTCTCAGATCCATAAGCCAGAGCTGCCAGCCCAGCACAGGGAGCGGAACATTTGCAGCAGTAGCCCTCAAACATCCCGCGTGGGGAACGTGGACTCCATAGAAGGATCCACTCAATGGAAGCAACAGATGTGTGGAAGGCGGAGGCGAGTCATCGTGGGATCTCATCAGAAATGGCTGTTCTTCTTACCGCCGTCACCGTAGACGTGATTAATCTTCCCTGGAGACAGACGAGGGGAGAGCGGAGGGGGCCGCCGGCCCGGGAGCTCTGGAGGGTCTTCGTGGGCAGCATCCCCCGGAAAACTAGACACAAAGAGGAGTGCAAGGAAAAGAGGAAATGGAGAAAGGTTGACTGAGCGCTCGTGTTTGTCAGGCATAGAGTTGCTGTTCTGATGAAGCATGCAGACGTCGTGGGTCCTGAACCTTCTGGGTCCAGTACGGACAATCACAGACTCACATCTTCAACATGGACAGCAAACCCAGCAACGCGCCTTCCAGCTGTGTAACCAAGCAAGCAGACCACCCTGGCAGGAGGGATAGGATCCATCAGGAGAGCCAGGCCGGCTCCTCTCGGAACGATCGCTGCTGGCTCGAGCACGCGGGGGTTTAAAATGGTCGGAGGAGGCCGAGCAGGTCCAAAGAGGCCAGAAGGAGCCCAAAGGAGCCCAAAGGGGCCCAAAGGAGCCCAAAGGAGCCCAAAGGAGCCCAAGGAGCCCAAAGAGGTCCAAAGGAGCCCAAAGGAGCCCAAAGAGGCCAAAGGAGCCAAAAGAGGCCAAAAGAGCCCAAAGGAGCCCAAAGGAGCCCAAAGGGGCCCAAAGGAGCCCAAAGAGGCCAAAGGAGCCCAAAGGAGCCCAAAGAGGTCCAAAGGAGCCCAAAGGGGCCCAAAGAGGCCAAAGGAGCCCAAAGAGGCCAAAGGAGCCCAAAGAGGTCCAAAGAGGCCCGGGTCACACACATTTCAGAGCCACCAAACACAAAAACTTTGATTTGATACATTATAGTCTTGATGTAGCGGCCTTTAGAGGTCATTGACCTCTGACACTGACCTCCTGCTGCTAATTATTAAAAGTCTTTTATCTGTTGAGATTTTCTTTGATCTATAAGGTGAATCGAAACAACTGCTTCCCAAAATCGGAGCAGGAGCTTTGGTGTTAGAACGATGTGTTTTCCCATCTGAGTTTGAATATTTTCTGTTTTTCATTCATTTTATTAATCAAATGTGGATTAAAATATGTTAAAATTAGGTTAAATTCATTTTAATTTAATTTATAAATTACATTTTAATAATCTTATAAAAATGCATCTTTTGGGACAAAATCTTTAGTTTGTTAAACAATAAATCCAACACATAGGCCTGATTGTGTGTGTGTGTGTGTGTGTGTGTGTGCCTGTTTGTGTGTGTGTGTGTGTGTGTGTGTGTGCGCGTGTCCCCGTCGTGTCCCCGTTGTGTGTTTGTTGTGTGTCTGTCGTGTGTCTGTCGTGTGTCTTTTGTGTTTGTTGTGTGTCTGTCGTGTGTCTGTCGTGTGTCTGTTGTGTTTGTTTGTCTGTTGTGTGTCTGTCGTGTGTCTGTCGTGTGTCTGTCGTGTGTCTGTCGTGTGTCTGTTGTGTGTCTGTTGTGTGTCTGTTGTGTGTCTGTTGTGTGTCTGTGCTGCTCCCAGCACCACTGAGGGATGATGTGGCGAACGTGATGCATTTTAATATGAACACGGCCATAAAAAGGTGGCCGACTCAGGAGGTTTTATGGTTAATTTCACCTGTTTAATCACTGTTGCCGCGTCACTTTACATCAAAACAGCTTCAGCTCAGGCGAAGAAGGTGGATTCTGGCTGTGGGGGGGGGGGGGGGCGGGGGCTGGGGGGGGGGGGGGGGGTCAGTGTCAAGTACGTGAAAATGCTGTTTGGTCCTTAAGCATCACGGATGTGAGGAGGCCCAGGAACGCTTAAGGGCTTAATGGAAAGAGGGACGGAGGAAAAGAGGTGGAGCGGGAGGTGGAGAGATGCTTTGGGCTGATTTATATCAAACGGTAATAAAGTGGGCATCTCCTCCTCCGCCTGTTTAATATGCGAATATGCAGAGCATCCCACACCTGACAGCTCCCCATTAATAACAGCTAGCTCGGAGCCAGGTAGCCGTAGCTCATCTATATGAAAATACATGATGATGCTTTTACACCCAGTCATCTTTTACAATGGCGCGTGTGCGGCGCCGGCCCACGCTGGCGAGTACACACAGTTCACGAGAACTCCGCGAGGCCGGCGGATTCAGGCGGATTCCTGGAAAGACACGTCTGAATCCAACCCCTTCAGCATCATCTGTATGCAGACCGCAGGTGGTGGAGTCAGAACACTTACCTGAATACAAGTTTGGGCTTCATCAGTCAGTGTTTGAGCTCAGTCACCATCTCCTCTCTGCAGGTGTCGCTGGCTCGCACGCGCATGCTAACATAATGCTTCACCTGATCTGCTTAAGCTGTCTGTGTTGGCATGTGTGTGCATGTATAGAAGATTACGCATGGAGACCGGTTTATTTCGGTCTTTTGCATCTGGGCAGGTGACAAATATCACGGAGTGTAAATGAAGGACGGCAGCAGCGTGGAGCCTATTTTGCAGGTTCGTTAGCGTCCACGTTTGGCTAGCTAACGCCACAGAGCTTGTATTCATGCTGCATTCAGCATGACAGGACCAAATGTTTCCAAAGTAACAGCAAGTTTGACTCCTACCTCACTATGTATAAACTTAAAAATCCCTGGAGCATTTAAAGCGCTGGGTTTAATAGGAGCGCCGCTCCCATTTTCGCAATTCTTAAGCAAAAACTTGTGGAAGACAGCAGGTTTCTTCCTCTAACAAGATTAGAGATGGGAAATTATTCATCCAAATCTATAGCTCTGATGTATATTGTTCTCCTCCCCTGGTGACAAGTGCATAGATATCAGACAAAGATGCATCTGCTCAAGCTCACTATTCTTATGCCCACACCTTCATCTGTACAGTCTTTCCCCCAGCAGACTTCCCTATAAGGAGGAGCGGAGGACAATAGAAGACAGAGGGAAAGAGGCTGAGGACTTGTCCGGCCCCTGGAGGCCCTGCTAATACCCACTCATACCCCATGTATTTTACATGCACAATCCTCAAGGGGCACAAAGAATAGGAATCTTACACTATTTAAATACAGGATTTGGGGCATTAAAGCCAGGCTCATATTGGAATAACAGAAATAATTAGGGATACGGAAGTTGCAGAAATAGACACATTACCATAAGATGATAATTAGTCCCAGGGCTAGCTGGGTGAGGAGAACGACTGCTTGTTGGGGCTTTGTTAGGCCTGCAGTGGGCATCCCAGGTAATAAGGTCATCTGAAATGTGGAGTACAGAGCCGAACACATAATAACGTGCATTGAATGACGCAGAGCTCAGATCTGTAGGTTAGCACCTTCTTCAAGGGCGGTTCCTCTGTGATCAGTAAAAGGAACAAAGGAAAAGATCAAAGTTCTTTTGAAGACATTGCAACGCTGGTTTTACTCACACAGAATGGACGGAAAAAAGAGCCCGAAAGCTCATTTAAAAGAATTTAACATCTGGACTGCATGTCCGCCGCCGCGCCGCGCCGCAGCGACGCGCGTGGTCGTTTGCTTTATCAGGTTCCATTTCCACTGGAGGACAAACAAAGAAGGAGTGGAATCGCTTTATTTCCTCCTGCTGAGAGGGATGTTAAGCGGGGCCAGAATCTGTCTCCTTATCTAATAACCCAAGAGTCCCGACGAGGCCAGTGAGCGAGGAGGGAGCCGCAGAGCCGTTTAGCATCCAGGCTGGGCCGAAGAGCGATGCTGCGCGCTTCTCTCTGTTTACCCACAGATCTCACACATCTGCACACATCTGGCTGCTGAGCATATTGGAAACCCAACAGCACAGTTTCAATCACAGATGTTCTAAAATAACCCGGCGGCGGCTTGACGTCTGATTCCTCTCCACCTTTAAAGCGTCTCTCTGGGGGCCGCTGGCGGTTCGGCTCTTTTCTCGACACATTTCTCAGTTTATTGAACACTGTCTTTGGCTTCACCGTCCCTATTCGGGTCCCATTTGCCACCTTTTCCGGCTCGCTATTTTTTCAACGGAACCAACCGCAGCGGTTCACCGACGGAGACGAGGGAATTGTGATTCAGGTGGAATTAAAGAGAAACGCTTCCATCGCCGGCGTCACCGATGACTAATGGAAGAATAAAAAGCTGAACTTCCTGGTGAGTCCCGCCTCCCTCGGCCCTCGTCAACGTGAGCACACCTACTTTTCTCTGTTTGACTTCAACCGGATGTGTTGACAGCGAGTGAGTGCAGCCCATCGCCGCGGGAGACAGTGTCCCCTGGTGTTGAGAGCCTCTCGTCTGTGGGGGCGGCCCACGTGTCTCTAATCAGCTGCTCCGGGTCAGCCCCCCTCAGCCCACCCCAGCCCACCTCAGCCCCCCTCAGCCCCCCTCAGCCCCCCTCAGCCCCCCTCAGCCCACCCCAGCCCACCTCAGCCCACCTCAGCCCCCCTCAGCCCCCTTAGCCCCCCTCAGCCCACCTCAGCCCACCTCAGCCCACCTCAGCCCCCCTTAGCCCACCTCAGCCCACCTCAGCCCACCCCAGCCCGCCTCAGCCCCCCTCAGCCCACCTCAGCCCACCTCAGCCCACCCCAGCCCACCTCAGCCCACCTCAGCCCCCCTCAGCCCACCTCAGCCCACCTCAGCCCCCCTCAGCCCCCCTCAGCCCACCTCAGCCCCCCTCAGCCCACCTCAGCCCCCCTTAGCCCACCTCAGCCCCCCTTAGCCCACCTCAGCCCACCTCAGCGCTCCTGCTCCGGATCAGCCCCCCTCAGCCCACCTCAGCCCACCTCAGCCCCCCTCAGCCCCCCTCAGCCCACCTCAGCCCCCCTTAGCCCACCTCAGCCCCCCTCAGCCCACCTCAGCCCCCCTCAGCCCACCTCGGCCCACCTCAGCCCCGGTCTGAGCTGCCGCTGCGCCCCCCCCCCCCGCAGTGACGGGGCATCAGATACGGCCACTTTAGGCACCAGCAACATTTGTCTTCGTCAATTCTTTTTTAAACAACAAGACCTGACAGCTTCGCTCCTGTGGGTGAACGAGAGCGCCGTCGCAGTCGCTCACACACATTCTCACACACACACACACGCGCGCGCGTATGCGTTAAAACACAAACACATTTGTCACAACCGCTTTGAACCACTTTTGCCCCACATTCCTCCGTCTTGTCACAACACACCTGTTGCCAGGACCGTCGATCCCAGCGGCCCCGGATCCTTTGTGAATGGAGGAATGGGCCAAAGCCCGGCCGTGGCAAACTGCTGAGCCAGCAGAACCTTTATGTCAGGGCGCTTGCCTGTGACATCACGTCACCCCCGCGGCTGTGTGGGATCTAGGACAGGCTGAGGGTTATTGTGCGGCCAGAGCCAGGGCACCCACGTGCACGCGTGCCGGATCAACCTGCCATGTCACGGCTATTGTCCCGCAGGTCTGGACGCACGACGCCGGCATTCTCGCGCTGTGAGGTCGTGTGGGAGCGACATTCTTCCCTTGATCCAGGGGAAAACAACATGAGAACAAATCAAACAGGAGCCCCGTCCTCGTTGAGACCGCCGTCACCGGGTCAGCTGCTGTCGTTATCGTTACGTCAGCGCCATGGTCTCCCAGGGTGAGGGGGTGAACGCGGATGAACGTGTGAACAGGGAACACGCCACGCGTCAGCCATGTTAATATTCCTTCTACTTCTTGTTGTGTTTTGCCGTTATCGAAGGCAGGCCGGACGTTTGCACTCGTCAGGCAAAGGACAACGAGCTAAACTGGCCTCGGACCTTTTATTTTGTAGAACGGGGAAGTAATTAGTGAAATTGCTGCTCCCGCCTTGGCCATCCTTTAAAAAAATAATGCACCTGTGAATCCACTGAGCACTTTTTAATAGCAGGACCTGTAAATCACGTTAACATCTCATGACTCGACAGTATTGATATTTGTGCATTAGTGCATATCAGTCAGATATACATTTGAGGAGGGTTGCTGTGTGTGTGTGTGTGTGTGTGTGTGTGTGTGTGTGTGTGTGTGTGTGTGTGTGTGTGTGTGTGTGTGTAGGGGGGTGGAAGAGGCTTCAGACACCACTCTGCTTACTCTGCATAACAATAACTTTTTAGTTAGATTGCTCATAACACTAAAACACACTCACTTAGTCTCGTGCACATTTACGGAATTACCTTCCGGCCGGAGCTGCTTCGGATTTTTGTCTTGTGATGATTTCCAGTGATTCCAAAGTTCTGATCCAACAATGGTCCTTGTGTCTTTGGTCGGTTTAATGTTTTTCTTTTATATGTTCGGACATGTTCTGCTTCCCTCCTCCAGAGATTGAATCCTTTCTGATTTGGTTGATTTCCATTGCTACAGGCCGGAGCTGCTCCTGGTTTGGGAAAAGCTCATTCTGAGCAGCTACGAGACGGCCCGGCATCATTAGCGCAGCTCTCTCCGTATTTACGTCCAGGCCTCTTCATCCTGCTCCAATTAAAGTGCAAAAATGCTGGAATTGTTGGCCAATATGCTGACAAGTGCAGACATATTCCGTTGGTTGGTGTTGGGCCACGACGATGAATTGATTAGACTCGTTTAAAGTCTCCAATCAGTGACATTAATGGGAGATTTGGGGGGAAAGAATATTTAGGAAATGTAGAAACGACGCCTGAGCCTGAAATCCATAATACCTCATTTGGGTACCACTCAAATGACCCTTGTGGTGGAGAGTGTGATCACTTTCTTTCATTTGGGGGATTAGGAGCGTCCGAGCAGTGTGCCAGCCCTCTTCTTCCGGAGCGCTCTATTCCTGAATGGGATGTAGATGTAATCGTGCGTCCTTACCTTGTGGTTAACCAGAGCTCATGATGTGTTTTTATCTTTCAGGACCCATTTACTCAGTCCTACCATCTCTTTCCAGTCTGTCACTCATCCTTTCATTTTCCCTTTATCTGATCTGAGTGCTTTCCATCCCATAAACTAAAGGCTTTAGCCCTCATGTTAGACCTCGTGGATAAGGTCCAGTGACGCAGAACAGGGAGACCACAGCCAGCCGCCCTATTAGTGGTGGGCAGGAATGTAGTAAGTGGGATCAGGATGTCTGGCGCAGGTTCCTCCTGATGCAACTCTGGGCTCAGCCAGAGCAACAGCACCTCCGTGGATCTTCAGAGGGAAGCAAAACTGCCACATCGCCTGCAGTCACACGTTTATGCCACTCTCCCGACACCAATCTTTTCCACGTGGATGGCCCGTCCCTGTCCTATGTTCTCCAATCTGTTATTTTCATAATCCAGTGAGTGCCGCTGCCTGAGGTTAACAGATGGGCCTGGGCGCTGGAGGTGGCAGGTCTTTGTGGCCCCTAACGAAGAGCGTGCGGTCTGACGAATGACGTTTGGGCTGAAACCACGTCACTTCTTCCATTAGCGGAGCCCGGTCCCAACTCCGCTGTATTGAACCATGGCTTTCAGCTATTAGCCTGATGCATGACACAGTCAATTCCAGTTACGCTTTAATAAGTGAATATTTATCTTTGGCCCGCTCGTAAAGGAAAAAGAAGGAGGAGAGGAAAAGTACCTGCATTGTTCCCATCTCTCGCGGTGAGCTCGTGCTCGTGTGTGTGTGTGTGTGTGTCACCGTTTGGTTTCCTTCATTCTCCTCAGTCACCCAGTGCTTCAGGTTGGAATGAGCTTTATTAGTATCTGTCACTCGTGAGCTTTTCCAAGAGCTTCTATCTGCTATGTCGCTCAAGTGGAAATCATTTTGTTTTTGTGACTTTTAGCATTTTTTAGATGTAGCAGCTGCAAATGAGTCGATGTATAGACCAGACAGCGCTGTGGGGCCACTGTACCATGTCACCCATCTCCCTCCCATCCACTTTTTTAACTGGAACTCTCCCAAATCTGCGTACTGCAGACTGGTATCAGCCTCAGAACTGGGAGGCTCTCCTGCCATCAGTCCGAGGAGCAGCGCAGACGGGAGGATGTGTCCACCGGTCCATCGCTGGTCACACCTGACTGATCACTGTCAGCCATCTTTGACCACAACACTGCCCAAGTGGGAAGGTTCTGCATGTTCCGTCATCCCTGTGAGGAGAGTTTCCCTTCATTACGGAGGACGCAGCTCAGTGATCTGCTGCCGAGACTGGGGAAAAATTGTTTCATTAAAATGATGCTTTTTCTGTAGTGAAGCTCTATTGTGATTGAAATTTAAAGTGTGTGTGTGTGTGTGTGTGTGTGTGTGTGAGAGAGAGAGAGAGGAGAGAGAGAGAGAGAGAGGGGGGTGTTGATGTGAGTGAGCAATTAGAGGTTGAGTGCCGCGCTGACAGGCTATCGTTCACAAGGCTTAAGCCACTCAGACCTGATCACTGAGGTGATCCATACCTCCAGATTGTTGCTCCATACATTTCAACACACACACCCATCGGCACATGCAGTCTGCACATCATCCTCGGTGAAAAATAGCCCCCCTTGTGACAGGGCATTGGACTCCCAACAAGGGCAACGGAGGCCGACAGGAAGAAGGAGCGAAGTGAGCGTTTCAACAGATCAGCAGAGATCTTCATCACTGTCCGGGATCGAAGCCCAAACCCTTCGGCTGCTCAGATATCGCCTCCATTCTGAAGCAAGACGAGGGATGTAGAACACACCCGTCTGTGGTGTCGCTGCCCGTGTAAAATATACACAATCAAGCTGAATGTTCGTTGGATAAACGTCCAAACAGCGAGACACAGCGGAGTCTATTTAAAGGCAGATAATGGCAGGAAGTGTCTGAGTTCCTTAGAAAGGCAGCGCCAATCGCGTCCTCTTCCCTCGGCCACGGGGGACTAGTTGGGAGTTAATTGCAGCGAATCCAATTTTTTAATTAAAATGAACATTGCGGAGATCCGACTGGATTGGGATTTGTTATTGCTATTTCTCTCTGCCTCTCCCGTCTCATCTTCTCTCCCCTGCAGGACAGCTTGAAAGACTCCTGTTGTTTTATTTTAATTGGGGCAGTGATGTAATTGGCCTACACCACGCTGGCCTGTTCAATTTAGATCCTCGCGTGTGTGTGTGTGTGTGTGTGTGTGTGTGTGGATGAAGTAGGATACACTGAGAATTAGTGAAACATTTTCTCTTACATTTAATATTGATATTATTAATATAATTACTCATCACTCCATCCACTCACAGGGACACTGGAGTGGTGAGAGACAGGGACACACCCTGGACACATGTCCAGGACACACACACACACACACACACACGTACACACACACACACACACACACACTAATCAGCCCAATGTGTGTGTTTTTCAGACTGAGGGAGGAATCCTGGAGAAACCCCACAGAATCTGAACGCTTCCATTAGAATCTGGCAGAAATCTCCACAATAAGAACTCCAGCTGAAAGAAACTAATATAAAAATAAAGGTGTTATTGTCATTAATAATGCAGCGGCACCGGGGTAACTTCTGAACACCACGTGAACCTGCTGCACGATTTGGATTTCTATGCAAATTGACAGACGGGGAAGCACGAAGGAAGCTACGTCTGGGTGTCAGTGCGGAGACGAGTTGGAGGGAAACGATAAACAGCAACGTGTAATAAACATCTAGAATAAATGGAGCTAACGGATTAGCGATGCGCCGCAGAGGCCGCGGCTGGATAAATATTCATGGTAAAGACTGAAGATGATGATGACATTTATCAGTCAAGCGTCAGAGCAACAAATGTCTGGTTTGTGATTTACGTGCACACGCAGGTTTGTGCACGGGCTCCAGCTGCGTATGAACCCCCCTCATTAGCGTTTTCTTTGATCGTAAAGGTCACCGACATCTTCTGAAATCTGCCTGGGGGGCGGCGCTTGTTTAACAATCTATTTCAGTCCCATTTAATCTCCATTCTGCTCTTTAATGCGCCGTATTTCAAGGCTGAGAAGGTTCTGGACAGTGAGATGTGCAGGAGGAGCAGCCCTGCAGGCCCGGACAGGAGGGATCGGAGGAAACGGAATAACAGGTTGACTGGATTCAAACGTTGTCAGTGTTGGAACATTTAACAGCAAAGAAACAGTTTCTGTTGCGGAACATTGGGAGGAAAACGGGTCCGTTTGCAGGACCATGGAATTCTGAATCTGACCCAGATTTCAATCACTTTAGACCACAAGTTCCCAACCCTCCGTCCGTGTCCTGATCGCTGCCAGAGTTGGTACGAAGAGAGTTGCTGCTGCTGCTGCTGTTGCTGCTGCTGCTGCTGCTGCTGCTGCTGTTGCTGCTGCTGCTGCTGCTGCTGCTGCTGCTGCTGCTGTTGCTCCTGCTGCTGCTGCTGCTGCTGCTGTTGCTGCTGCTGCTGCTGCTGTTGCTGCTGCTGCTGCTGCTGTTGCTGCTGCTGCTGTTGCTGCTGCTGATGTTGCTGCTGCTGCTGTTGCTGCTGCGGTTGTTGCTGCTGCTGCTGCTGCTGCTGCTGCTGCTGCTGCTGCTGCTCTGCTGCTGCTGCTGCTGCTGCTACTGCTGCTGCTGCTGCTGCTGCTGCTACTGCTGCTGCTGCTACTGCTGCTGCTACTGCTGCTGCTGCTGCTGCTGCTACTGCTGCTGCTGCTGCTGCTGCTGCTGCTGCTGCTGCTGCTGCTGCTGCTGCTGCTGCTGCTGCTGCTGCTGCTGCTGCTGCTGCTGCTGCTGCTGCTGCTGCTGCTGCTGCTGCTGCTGCTGCTCTGCTGCTGCTGCTGCTACTGCTGCTGCTGCTGCTGCTGCTGCTGCTGCTGCTACTGCTGCTGCTGCTACTACTGCTGCTGCTGCTACTGCTGCTGCTGCTGCTGTAGCTGCTGCTGCTGCTACTGCTGCTACTGCTGCTGCTGCTGCTGCTACTGCTGTAGCTGCTGCTGCTGCTGCTGCTGCTACTGCTGCTGCTACTGCTGTAGCTGCTGCTGCTGCTACTGCTGCTGCTGCTGCTACTGCTGCTGCTACTGCTGTAGCTGCTGCTGCTGCTGCTGCTGATGCTGCTGCTGTTGCTGTTGTAGCTGCTGCTGTAGCTGCTGCTGCTGCTGTAGCTGCTGCTGTTGTAGCTGCTGCTGCTGCTGCTGTTGTTGCTGCTGCTGCTGTTGCTGCTGCTGTTGCTGCTGCTGTAGCTGCTGCTGCTGCTGCTGCTGTTGCTGCTGTAGCTGCTGCTGCTGTAGCTGCTGCTGCTGCTTCTTTTGCTGTTGCTACTGCTGCTGCTGTTGCTGCTGTTGCTGCTGCTGCTGTTGCTGCTGCTGTTGCTGTTGCTGATGCTGCTGTAGCTGCTGCTGCTTCTTTTGCTGCTGCTGCTGCTGCTGCTTCTTTTGCTGCTGCTGCTGCTTCTTTTGCTGCTGCTGCTGCTTCTTTTGCTGCTGCTGCTGCTGCTGCTTCTTTTGCTGCTGCTGCTGCTTCTTTTGCTGTTGCTACTGCTGCTGCTGCTTCAGATTACAAATACACACAGGGCATAAAGGCGTAAATAAAACCAATTCTATTGTGATTTCCTCAATACTCTGATCAGGTCGGGAGGTCACGGCCACATCAGCACCACGTTTACATTCACCGGGCAGAGAGTCTCACACGGCTGAAGATCTTCACGTTAATAAATTCTGTGTCTGCTCCGACAAAACAAATGAGGTGGTGGTGTAATAACAATGGTTTGGTCCAGGACGCTGGGAGAGCTCATCCGTGCACGTCTGTGCCGCACATAAAGAATGTTAAACGCCTCTTTCTTCTCCATCCAAGCCAGCACAGATCAAACGGCCCAAAGTGGCGTTTGGGGCAGACCGGCGCCGTGCACACGCCTGCACAGTAAAGCGTCACGGCGCGAGCCGCCTATAGATGGTGCTCTGCTTGAGATGTGCGGTTATTTTAAGGCTCCCGCTTGCGAACACAGGAGCCCCACAGAGAGGGGCGCCCCCCTGGGAGACCATTGTAAACAAGTGGGTGAGACGCTCCGAGTACAATCCCACTTTTTGTTTTATAGGAAATACTCTCCTTTCATCTGAGACAAACAAGTAGATAAAGCTGCGCCTACACGCACACCCCCTGTGTTAATTACCAACTTCATTTACACTGTTTAATCGGTGCCCAGGATACAACAAACAAACAAACAAAAGGCAGAGCAGGATTTTCCTGTTGTTTTGTGTGTTTTGGTGCTGCAGCATTTAGCAGCACCATCGTATCCGCTGGAAATTGGTCCGCACAACAATGTCCCGGTTTTGCCTCCCTCCATCAGCTCGGCGAGATATTTCTGTCTTAATGATCTGGGGTGCGTAGAATAAAAGAATTTATTAAGGATATCTGGGTTATGAACGCATCCGTAAAATTAACGGAGTAAATAAAGTTTCTTAAAAATATATTTATACTTTGTTTTGTTGTTCTGATTTTGTTTTATGGGGATTTTAGGTCATATGAACTGATGCCCAGCAACTGATCAAACATTTAAAATCCCTCCTGATCAGCAGTTCTGAGGAGACGCAAGGAAACGTCAGTGTTTCCTTCAAAACGGGATTTTTCCACAAATCTAAGCTGGCAACAACACAAATGCCCCCAGTGTGAGCTGGGATGCACCACTTTTACCCTCAGCTCACGCGGCACATGTGAGGGAGCTAAAATTCTGACATCTGCAGCCGGAGAAACAAGCCGAAGCACAAACGTTGTCGCCAGTCAGTAAAAATTCCCAATAAACTGTCCAAACACGGCGAAATTCCATTCTCTTTCCCAAAACCGTTGCTGAGAAGTCCGTTATGTTTGCGTCTTCATTTAAGATGGACGACAAACTAGATTTGAGATTATGGTTGTGGGATCAAATCCCGCCTTCGGCCCATCCTTGTCGGAAATACGGGAACATTTCCCTGATGCACCTGTACCATTATTCCACAGGTTGGAACTGACCGGATGGTTTAAAATGCTGAAAATGTCTCCTGTCACTTATGTTTTGAGTTGAAAGCGTGTGTCCACACGAGCCTGGCGGTGACGTGGGAACGTCCCCGTCCAGCCCGACGGATGCTGATTTGCACAAATCCCAAATAAAAGAGCAAAGTTAAATTTGGCTCGTGCACACTGTCACAAAACGGGGACGCGTCCTGAACCGCAGGCCTGACCGGGCCTCGCAGGTTTACTGTCTCCGTCCTCCAGCTTTGATCAACGTCCTGCTGGACACGATCCCGCCGCCACATCTGGAAGGAAGTTCCCTGAACGCAGCACAAAGAGACAGGAAGAAGGAAAACCGAGCAGAGGCCGCGAGGCAGAAACGACCAAACATCTCAATCAAACTGGGGTAAACACGCTGCTTCCTAAGGTAACGCAAGAGGTCCGCGAGGAAGATCGAACCCACAGTCACACTTTAGTTGTTGTAATTGTTGCTTTTTATCCTCCGGAGCGGATATTCCAGGACACGCTCTTTAAATAGACGGGTCACCGGGTCAGAGGCTTGATGTCGAGCACTTCCTGACAAGTTGTCTCTCACAGCAGCAACACAAGCTGCATGTCGCCGGGTTCATGCATCATAAAATGCTCCGCGCCTCCCGTCAGATTCGCTTAAACACAACATGAGGGTTAGGGTTCGGAGCCCGCTCGCGCCTCATTATCCTGACGAGACAGTAAACAGGAGGCCGCTGACACACCTCACATCTCAGGCCTGCGTTAGCAGATATGAGAGACGACCTCTGGCCCGCCTTCCCCGACACGTTGCTGCGATGGTCCGTTCTAGGGAGGCTTACACACACACACACACACACACACACACACACACACACACACACACATTTGAATGGCAAATAAATAGAGATCTTTAATTGTTTCTTGTCTTGTGAGGACTTGCGATGATGGCAGAGGAGAGGAAGGGTGACACATCTACGGGGGGGGGGGGTGGGGGGGGATCTTTATCAATGTGGTGTGAAGGCGTCTGTGTGCTTCATCCAGGAAGTGTTGCAGTGATTCCATCAGGAGAGAGAGACTTCAAACAGGGCCAGCGCAGGTAGAGGACACCTTGGGAGGGAAGAGGGGGCCACGTGGAGGAACAGGATGGAACCTTGCTGAAGCAGCGCTCTGCAGAGCGAGATCACTATCGGGGGGCTGCACAATTACCTCCCCAAATAAAGGTCATTTCCACAACACTCGGGTTTGAAGGGAAGCGGACGGTCGGCGTTCCAAACGCAAATTAATAGTGAAATGAATTAAGATCCGGAGCTCCGCTGCGAACGTGGATCCAGTTGGGTAACGTCTCTCAGTGGGCGTGGCCTTGTCAGCCATTACAGGAACGCTCAAAGCTGAAACGTTAGCATACAGCCAGGAGCACAACGCTCACAAGCCCTTTAAGTCATGTGACCACCAGCAAATAAAGAGCAGACCGAGGCACGATCGCCTCAGAGAACTTGGGTTGGTTTTTTTGGATGGTTGGATCGTTTGTTTTAACCCAGTGCCGTCCAAAGTTAGCAGTTAGCGGCGGCTCCTGGGGAACGCCGGAGCGGCTCCCACAGGGAGGAGTGATGGAGGACGAGCACGGCGGTTCCAGTTCTCTGGACGCGTAGAAAAGTAGAATTTTATTTATGGCAGTAATTGTAGCTCACCGTTGGAGCGAGAGCACAAAGCATTTTATAGTGTGTCAGGAGGAGCCGGAGCTAATAACACCTGAGAACCCCCCCCCCCCCCCCCCCTTTATATATTAGATCAGGATCTTCAGCGGCTCCTCAGTTTTGTTACAAATGTCTGGATCAGTTGTTTTGTCCTGTTGGAGAACTCTGGGGATAATTCTGCTCCTTTAGCCCTTCATCTGTTTCCTTCCTGCCTCGTCTCCTCTCCTTCCTCCCTCTCCTTCCCCTCTCCTTCCTCTCTCACCGGAACGTCGGTGGTTCCTCACAAGACAAGCTGGGTTCTCCTTCCAGCCTGATGCCAGCGTGTCTGTAAAGAAAACATATAAAGAAAGATCTACAGCGTCCGGAGATGTGGATCTAAGAGGTTCTCACTGCAGGGCTTTTAAAAACTCCTCGTCTTTTTTTTTTTTCAGATTTATTTCAGCCGAGAGCCACAAATCAACAGAAACTTAGAAGGTATTAAAATAAAGGAGGAGAGAGGGAATTAAAAGAACCATTAAACTGCATAAATTCTGGAATCCCACTCAAACTGAGGCGTTTTAAAAATCAATAGAAAGGGGAAGAGTGCCGTCTGGCTGCCAAATCCAGGGTTTGATTTCCTTTCTGGGGAACTTTGAGAAGTCTCCGTCTTTATTTGTAATGAGGGTGAGGGTCGTTACCACCACATGATCAGACTTCCTATAGAATCTGCTTAATGGAGGCACATTTGCAGTCTAATAAAGATGATCCAGCGTGGGGAGAGAGGGATGGTGAAGTGATCAGCAATAATTATGACTGAAGCCTTTCTGCACCAGAACTTCAGTGAGGCTGAAACACTTCCACCATGATTGTGGGAGCAGCCTCGGAGACGAAAACAGGCTGATGGAAGCTCGGGCTAACAGTTAAATGGCCGGGGAGGAGATTCATCCCAGAGAAACACGGCCACCGTTGCTGCGGCGACGGGACCAGTTTATCGATGCGCGATGGCAAAAGTTCTGCAGCCGGAGCGGCCGGGAACCTGCCGCCATTCAGCCGGGAAGATCTGCAGACAAAGGAGCGTGTAAAGATGTGCACGCACGCACGCACGTGTGTGTACACACAAACTGACAAACACCATTTCCATATTGACTGTTGGATGAGAAAAGGGGGGGGGGGGGGCGAAAAAAAGGGACGCCTCATAAATAAATGACAATGCACAGCTTGCCCTGGAAATAGAAGCATCATTTTGTGTTTGTATTATATTCAGACGGGTAAAATTTAATCTCCCTTTTAATACCCTCGATTGTATAAACAGGAGGGAGGTTGGCGGATAGAAATATTAGGAATGTAACCTTTCTAAAAATCGATTTGGCCTTAAAAAACAAAAAAACATTATCTCCGCCGAGTTTATCATTTTTGTGTTCCAATCAGGGAGAACGTCCTTCTCTATATCACAGGAGGCCGTTAGCAACGCTGAAGTTAGCCTTCTCCTTTCCACCATCTCACTTTGATCATGAATGTGGTGTAGAACATCATTTTGAGAACATTAAAGGCTCGATATTCCTAAAACGAAACCATCTGTTCTGTCTTCAACTTGGCACCCTTTAAAGAAGACCTGTTAGCCCACGTAGCGCTACATTAGCAGCTGTCTGTCTGAAGGGCTTCAGCTTAACGTGGATGGAAAGAGTGATTAAAGCTCTCTTTTCCTTTCATTTCTACATCTGGCCCTGACATGAGCGTCCCCCCGGGGGGGCCGGTTAGGAACTAGATCAGATCTGCTGTTATATCACACTGTAAAGCCAAACATCTCTGCCAACAGGCTAATCACATGGACGGGTAAAGCAATCCTCCGTGGACGTGCACCACAAGTATGAAAGTGTGTCTGCGGCCCCGATTATTTATTCATTTTGTTTGAGTCGGGACGCTGTTCCTCCCTCGGATGGTTTTCCCGCTCTGGCACGACGCTCCCAGTTTAAGATATCAAAGATTTGTGGCCGGTGGCTGCTGAGCATCGGCCCGTCTGGGGAGTGCTCACCAAACATGGAGGAGCAGGAGGAGGAGGAGCAGGAGGAGGAGCAGGGGGAGGAGGAGCAGGAGGAGGAAGAAGAGGAAGAGGAAGGGAAGGAGGAGGAGGAGCAGGAGGAGGAGGAGAAGCAGGAGGAGCAGGAGCAGGAGGAGGAAGAAGAGGAAGGGAAGGAGCAGGAGGAGGAGGAGGAGAAATGAAGGTAGGAGCAAAAGGGTAAAAAATTAAAAGATGCTTTGCGACGAGGTTCCTCAGCTGCATCAGAATTGCTGAACATGGAAACATGACGGGGAATGATGGGAATAATGGGAATAATGGGAATAATGGGAATGATGGGAATGATGGGAATGATGGATTAAGACTGTCCAGGGTGAAAACACCCCGGGTTCCTTTAGCTTCTCCCTTTGGAAGGCGACACGTCACCTTTCGGAGTTTATTTCAGGAGCAGCTCGCCCAACAGTTCCTGTGAAACCGTCTCGTGTAACAAAAACCTCCGTGAACCATCACTCAGCTCCTGGTTTTAACGTTTGAACGCTGCACGTTGTTGCCCCATCTGTCACAGCACCGCCTGCTCTTATTGGAAAACCAGGAAAGAAGGATGACCGGCTCAACTGGGGGACACACGGGTGTTATGACCACAACAGGTCCTGGCTAAGACAAGAAGCTCGTTGCCTTCAGATGGATTAGCTGCATTAGGACGCCAGCTCTGCTGTGACCACGGCCCCTCCAGCACCACGGCCCCTCCGGAACCACGGCCCCTCCAGAACCACAGCCCCTCCGGAACCACGGCCCCTCCGGAACCACGGCCCCTCCGGACCCACGGCCCCTCTGGAACCACGGCCCCTCCAGCACCACGGCCCCTCCGGAACCACGGCCCCTCCAGCACCACGGCCCCTCCAGCACCACGGGCCCCTCCAGCACCACGGCCCCTCCGGAACCACGGGCCCCTCCAGAACCACGGGCCCCTCCAGAACCACGGCCCCACCGGAACCACGGCCCCTCCGGACCCACGGCCCCTCCAGCACCACGGCCCCTCTGGAACCACGGCCCCTCCGGAACCACGGCCCCTCCGGCACCACGGCCCCTCCAGCACCACGGCCCCTCTGGAACCACGGCCCCTCCGGACCCACGGCCCCTACAGCACCACGGCCCCTCCAGAACCACGGCCCCTCCGGAACCACGGCCCCTCCAGAACCACGGCCCCTCCAGAACCACGGGGCCGTTGCACCGGCCCGGTAAAAGCGTCGATGATGTCAGAGCTGGACTCCGCCTGGCACCAAGGTGACTGAACACGTCCGTAAAGACGCAGCCTCCACCGCCTCAAACGTTCCTGTCGGTCAGCAAATAAGAGTGAGGACTGAAAGAGATCTGAGACGGCGCCTGAAGCAGCACGAGCTGGACCAGGACCCAAATATCGAGTGTAGGAGCTGCGTTTGATCAATGGCCGCTATTGAGAGGCCATGGATTTCACATTATAACCACCCTTGTTCATTATTGGCTGAGTTAGCGTCTGCTCGCTAACGCCCCCTCTGTCCTTTCCTGTTGAGGAGTGGTGATCAATTTGAAGGAATGCAATCCCCTTCTATCACACACACACACACACACACACACACACACACACACACACACACACACACACACACAGACTATAGCAAACATCACTCCAGAGTCCTGGACACAAAATCACACTGCTTACATGAACAATAGTTCAATTAGTGATGTCTGATGTTATGAGATTGCTTTTCTTATGCTAATCTATACACTTAACTAAATGCTTTTCAGGATGGGCCTTTTGCTTTCCCAAGTTAGCTCCCTATTTCATTACGTAGTCACGTGTAACGGCCAGTGAATGCCTCCTTAAATCATGTTGATGGGCGAGGGGATAAAAGTGCCCCGCTGATGTGCGAGGGAATTTCTGGGGTCGTTTTTTTTGGGGGGTTTTTTTGGAGTCTCGGCTTCAGAACTCAGTCATACGCTAACGGCCATGTTGAATTGTCGCTGCTTCACGTTGATACATTTTGTTTTATGTTTTTGCAGCGTTTAAAAGTGTAACATTGGGTGTTAAATGCTAAAGATGCCGCTCTGGGAGGGGCTGTGTGCTGTAGAGGTGCTCCATTGTGAGTTATGGGCGTGCTAGCGTCGCCGTTTCTGCCCCCTCCATCTCTAACGGCTTCCATGAGAACACTCTCACACCCCCGCCCCCCCCCCTTCTCCTCCATATTATCTTTTGGGCCTTTTTTCTCTACTTCTCTTCATTTTTCAGACGAGCCTTTAAAGTGGCCCATCTATCATTTGACTAATCAACACAATGGAATTGACTGGAGGTCGCCACGGCGACCCTGCCCACGCGTCGCATCGCCAGAGGGACTCAGAGAAAATGACTTGCAGTTGCCAAACACTGAATCATCACATTTATTAAATATTACAAAAAGGATGAAACATTCAGGAGCCTCTGGAATCCTCAGTTCGAAAGCTTCCTGATTGTTTCCCTTTTTGAAAGTTTATGAATGTAAGATTATCAAAGATATAAAAGACAGAAAAGGAGCCAAATTTACATGAGCTAAACCTTCACATACATTCATAAAGATGCTTCTCAGAGCCAGAAAGATTCCAGGATCCACCCTCCTGGGTCCCTAAATGACGCCGATGAACTGATTCCTGATCAGGCTGAAGGCAGCTTAAAGACAACAAAAGCACTTTGTGAAGAACCTTTTCTTCCATGTTTTGGATTTGTTTCCTTATTTTCCAGTTTGCGCTGCGTGTTTGACTCCTCTCATCACCTGAGCACGGACTTGTGATACAACGTGTAATTAGCCTGTCGGCATATTATCATTTAAATCATGATTAGCTTACAACGAGTCGAGACTGTTGGACTTGCTTTAGTGCCTCACACACACACACACACACACACACACACACACACACACACACACACACACACACACACACACTTCACATTTACTGACTACATTTGGCTCGTTTAAGTCATTAAAAATGCAAACTCACCATCTTTTCTGCAGTATTTGGCAGCCTGGTGAGTAAAGGAAGGAACGAGGGTGCAGCGGTTAGCGATGGAGACTGGTGACGCTCCAACGCTCGTGTTCGCTGTCAGGTTTAACGGAGAAACTTCCGGACGCGGAGAGAAACATGGAGCGGGAAAGTTCCATTCACTGGTTTCTGTTTATTTATTCATTTTGCATCGACTCAATCAGGAATTCAAGGTCAGGGCGAGCTGCTGCGGGCTGTAGCCGCCGAAAATGGAATCCTGAGACTGAAATATATTAACAGCTCGATGTTAATTGAATTCCCTACTGTTGCTACGACTGTTGCGCAACAGCCCTTTCATGCTGTAACCATCTTCTTCTCCCTTTTATAAAAAAGTACTTTGTCTGCTAAGAACGACCCCCAAAGGCAGGTGTACCCTCTGTATGCTCGCATTAGCGCCCCGCTAGCTGCCCCGTGCTGCCCACTGTGCCCTCAAATGAAAGAAAACACTCAGAGAGTGTAGCTTCCATCTGCTGTCGTCCTCCATCCTTCGTCTGGGAGGACATCAAACGGACTTCCCCTGCAGCATTTCAGCAGATTAACCATCACCTTTATTAGCATCCAGGCAGCAGGACCCCCCCCCCCCCACACACACACACACACACACACACACACACAGAACCCTCTGACAGTGACCAGAATAAGCAGGAAGTGGGAAGGAGTCCCTGAACTTTCCGAACACTCTGCTCGGTGCTCCACTCTCCCCGTCCGTCTCCATTCTCACCTTTGACCCGCCGGTAAATGGTGATCAAAGCTCCCTTCACCGGTTCCACCATAAAAGCAATAAGACAAACAAGCATAAATAAAAGAGGACGGAGATCAATGAAAGGAGTCAAGAGAAGCAGCAGTGAAATCCGTTCTTGATCCCTTTCACAGCAGCTGTGTTGGTTCAGACACGCAGAACCTGCGAGAGAGCTAGGTGGGTTAGGTGGGTTAGGTGGGTTAGGTGGGTTAGGTGGGTTAGGTGGGTTAGCGGTAGGTGGGTTAGGTGGGTTAGGTGGGTTAGCGGTAGGTGGGTTAGGTGGGTTAGGTGGGTTAGCGGTAGGTGGGTTAGGTGGATCAGCGGTAGGTGGGTTAAGGTGGGTTAGGTGGGTTAGGTGGGTTAGGTGGGTTAGGTGCCCACAGGACGTCCTGATGGTGGTGGTGGAGTGTATTCATGAAAAGGGAAAAAACACACCCTCACTCTCATCATAAAAGAGAGCAAAATGTGCAAAAGGGAACATTTAATTGATCAATATCAACTTGATTAAATCTAAAAAGAATATACCAGCAACTGTGGGAATTTGTCCAGTCTGATGTCACAAAAAAGTTGGAATGAGGTCATATATACTGTATATACAGTATGTGCATGTATGTATGTATGTATGTATGTATGTATGTATGTATGTATGTATGTATGTATGTATGTATGTATGTATGTATGTATGTATAAATTGGGGAAATTTAAATTCCCTCTGAACTTCTGGACGCACCAGAAACAGAGAAACATGACCTTTAGCGTCCACCTGTCGGCTAGCTTCCGCGCTAGTTCCAAATCTCCGCTGGACTCTTTGCTGGTTCATTTCTCACATTTCTGAAACGTTTGTTGCAAACTGGATAGCTTTACAACTGCTGAGATAGAGAATAAAAATGGTCCGGATTGACCTTCCTTTTCCATCATCTCCACTTCCCTCTGCTCCGAGCATCCATCCCATAACAGATTAGCTTAGAGGAAGACCCATTTCCTCCCCGAGGCTGCTAAAATATTAATCAAAACACAGAGGAGTGTGCTGCAGCTCCCAGGATGCGTGTCGTCTAATGGTAATACACGGGGAAGGCAGAGAGGAGTGCTGCCTGTAATAGCCTCACAGAGGGGGGGCGGGGAGGGCCAGAGGTGACAGGGGCTTTCACAGGGGACAGAACAGCACAAGACGAAGGGAAGGCGAGCAGGTCGGGAGGTGGAGCCAAGGCGGAGAATCTGAGAGAGGAGCCGGCGCCGCTGCGGAGCGCTTCAAAGGGAGGATCAAAGAAACACCTCAGCAATTCATCCATTCATCCACGTAAGGGGGGGAGACGACCTCGTGGGCAGCACTGACGCGTGAATGACTGATGAGAAGCTAAACTAGCAGCAGAAAGTCTTCGTTTTGGTCGCTGACACACAGAGATGCTGCGAATAAACGGGCAATACGCCCATCCTGGGGGGGGGGGCTGCCGCTACACCGAGAAACTGAGAGAAAGGTGACACAAATCAGTGACCTCTGGCTACCTGATCGGGTCAATAATGAGATGCGGGGGGAGGGGCTAACGAGGCTGCGAGTGGCAGCCATGAGGAGACCAACTGTAAGTTTGAGGATCCAACAGAGATGGATTTATCGCCCGTGACCCAGAGCCAGTGGGACCGCACACACTCCCTTTGCCAGCCAGGTCCTTTAGGTCTGCATAAGATGGATAGGTGGGGGGGTGAAGGTGGGGGGGGCTTTGTCTATTGTGTTGCTTTGCTTAATGTAAACCGATAAAGCTGGCTCACCTTGTGGGTCCAATCGATGCTTATTTAGAAAACCATTGATTAACAGTTCTGATTATTGATTATGTCATCCCGCTCGCAACATGTCGATAGCTCTGATAGGAGCCTGGACGCCGACCTGCTGGACGCCGACTTCCTGGACGCCGACTTCCTGGACGCCGACCTGCTGGACGCCGACCTGCTGGACGCCGACCTGCTGGACGCACGCCTCATACGGGTTAGGGGCCCGGGGGTGCACATTCATGTGTTCACTCACTGGCAGCGTCACGAAAGGATTGAAGGAGGCATCGTTTCGCATGATGAAGCTCCCCAAGTGTGAAGCCTCACGTGCACTCACTTGGAACCTGCCTCCACACTGACCAGCTCCGGGCTCGCCGTGACCACGCCCACCACGCCACCATTCCACCATGGGAGGTGCTCATCCTGCAGGCCGTTAGCGTGGTGGTCGCTCTTCTCTGGACAACAGTGTTATTGCTTTGAATTCCAGCAGCCGTTCCCTGGAGGCAGCGCCCCCCCCCCCCCCCAACAACCCCGAACACTGCGGCCGCCTTGTTCCCGCTCAGAAGACACAAGTGTAACCAATATAGTTTCCCAGGGCCAAAATCTCCTCATACCTTCTCATAACATTAGAAGTGCTCCTTCATTGGTTGATAGAGGGCGCGTGATGAGCGAATTAATCATATGTGACACTTCTGGGATTTGTAAATGAAAATTCTATATGCTGCACGTCCATAGATTAAAGGTGACCATAACACGGCTGCTAAATTGCATTTTGACGAAGCACCTCCTCCTCTCCCATCTGTATGCTAAGCTAACGTCTCTGGTCGTTATTGGAAAGTTCAGAAAAGAAATTTGTGCTGTTGAAGGAGCCGGGACGCTGCTGCAGACGTGGTTTCTGGGACCCGGACGACCGCGTTGCCTTATTGTCTGGTCAGCAGCGCCAGGTTAGCCTTGTCAGCCAGCCAGTGTCGAGCTCTGCACTTTGCATACGGGGGCTCTTCCGTAATGAGCCGCTATGTATGGGTATCGTGTGAGATATCTGAGCTAGCGCTTACAGTTCCCTGGGCCAAGGTCAAAGTCAGCACGTCCCACCCCCGTCTCCCCCACCCATCACCTAAGAACAGAGACCGCAGCTGAGCTCATGTTTCCCAAACCAACCTGGAGCTTCTGTCCAGGCTCTCAATCATCTGTTTGTGCATTCCGTTGGAAAACTGACGCCTTGGATAAAACTGTGTGGAATTCTGTTGCAGCCCATCAATAAACCGGCTAAATAATTATTTGAAATGTGGCGAAGCCTCAGTTTTCCTCTTTTTATCGAGACCCGTTTCAACGAAGGAGCCGTCAGGTCGGACCCGTGATGTGCTTCCACCTTCCAGTGGAGTCCTGACTGTAATCCGATCACATGACGGCCGTTTGCTCCAATCAGGAGGGGACTTTTCAAATTCCCAAAACTCAAATGAGGTCGGAGAGACGCAGAGCATCACTGGCGGTTCAAGAGTTGATGAATTACAAATCAATTCAGATTAATAAATTCATGTTTGTCATTACAGCAGCATATCAGTGGCCCCTGACCCCCCCCCCCCCCCACACACACACACACACACACACACCACTTAGTCCCACACAATGGACCTTATTGACAGCCGCTCTGAGGGTTCGATGGACCAGAGCAGGTGGGAGGAGCCGTCCCCGGTGAACTGTCCAAAAAGAAACATCAAGTGTGGGAATTCTGACATAATCTGTGATAAACCGGCGTCTCAGGGAGGGAACAACAAACAGGAAGGAGAAACCAAGAAGAGATGGATTTGCTGCCAGTTGTGATCTATGACAACGGCCCGTCGATCTCCAGATTCACTGTTAATGGCTATCGGGAAGATTTAAATCCTTTCTTTTGTGCATCCCTCAGAATCAATACATCGGCTTCCGTTTGATTGAATGTTCATCCATCGCGTTGAAATGAGGCCAGATGAGTTTTGTCCTTTTGATCAATGACTCTCTTTTATTTAGGGAAGTGTTGAAGCTTCTTTAACACTGAGGTTTACGTCCCCATTTTTAATCAATCTTCTCAACAATTAATAATCATGATAATGACGGCTTCATCTGCATTGGAGAACATCTGCAGAGCTGGAAAATAGAATTCCAGAACCGTGTGTCCGTGAGGAACGCTGGCTCACATTTTCACATTTTTAACTCGCGCCTCTGTAAAACAATATGAAACAAAAGTTATTTCCTGTCCTTGATTTCACAACCGGGTCCTTCTAATGTGTGTAAAACAAAGATAAACAGGAAGTGTGTTCACCGGGTGGGAATTGATGAATTCCAGAAACAAAAGAAGACAAACAGCAGCGGCGGCGGCGCCTCCGATTCCCTCCTGAACAAAGGCTGTGGGTTTTTGCCTGCAGTTAAACAAGAATGCCCTCTATTGGTGTGACCCTGCATGTGATCCATCACCAAGGTGATCACAGGGAGGACGCCAGCGTGCACGCTGCAGCACAATCAGCCGAGACGTCACCCTGCAGCACAATCAGACGGCCCCCGTTAACCTCGCAACGCCCCCAAAAAGCCTCATTCGTGCAGCATCTTAATCATTAGTGTGATCAGAGGAGGCTGAGCAGCACCCAGATGATATCAAGCAGCAGGTTAAAGGAGCCTCCAGTAGGTAGAACTCAGGTGGAGGGAGGAGGGGGCGTGGCTAAGAGGAGGTGTGCTGTACACTGCTGCATGGGTGTGTGTGTGTGTGTGTGTGTGTGCGAGGACAGTTTAGAGGAGCTGTGAAGGGGTTCTGACAGATCGGCCCCCTGCTGCTCTCTCTACTGAAGCGGAACAGTGTTGTAGACAAACAGGGCGGCAGTGGAGCGAGCAGCATGGCGGTTTAATACGACAGCTCCACTCCGGCGCCGCCGCTTCAGGCTGTCCTGCGCTGTGTGTTGTGCCGGCATCATGACAGGCATTATACACGTCAGAAATGTGCTTTCATGTCTGCCAAAGCAGCTTTGAAGTGTGATTAACATGAGTGGAAATTATGTAAATTCCTGTTTTTAAAAAAATGTAAAAAGAAAAAAAAGCGCGAGTGGACTCAGCCAACGACGGAACGATGACAACAGGCTTTATTTATTTGCATTTCATTGTTTTAGGATGTGATCAAAATGGCAAAATAATGAATATCGTAAACTAAAATATTTGATTGGTGTATCGTGCTAATTGTACAGTCGGCTTCAGCTACAAAATAGTTTTTACGTTTTCCACTTTTCCCTCTCAATCTGTGGGGGGGGGGGGGGGGGGGGGCAACAACAAAGCAGGAATAAACGCAGGAATAATCCAATCTTTTGATTCTGATGTGTTTTGAAGCTATTTCTCACCTGACTGCTGTTCCAGCCTTCTTCATTCCAATCAAAGCTCCGTCTTTGATCCAAAGGCCACGCGGTCTTTTGATCCTTTAACCGTCAGACAGACGCTCTCTAAGTGACTCCTTAAAGGCTGGAGAAGAAGCTTCTGTTTCCAGAACAAGGGCGGCTTCTCTCCCTGCTGCGGTCTTCAGCAGCACGGAGACACTTTGAAGACCTCACATGTGGCGGCGCGGAGAACAAAGCAAATGACTTCATTCACGTCTCAAGGGCGCGAAGCGTAGGGAGGCGGCACAACGGCCTTGGACAGACGCCCGTCAGCAGGAGGCACGGCTGCCCGGTTCGTCCGGCTCCTTCACGCGAAGCCTCGGGTTCAGGGTCAAAGGTCACATGAGCACCGTTGCAGTTCCAGCTGTGCAACGATTATGACTCTTCAGTTATGAGCCTGTTAGCTCAACTCAGACCCTCTTTGGGGTCCTGTCTGAGCCCTCCATCGGCTGCAGCCGTGCACACTTTGACGTGCAGGGAAAGCCCGTGACAGCCGCGGCGTGAAGGATTGTGGGTATTTTTCTCCGCTAAAGGATTAGCAGCTGCTAACCGTGTTTGTGTGAAAGAACAGAAAAAAAGAAACGCACATACGGCACAAACGGGAGGCACAAACAACTGGGCCATGCAGGGAACACGAGCATAATCAGTCGTCTGTTGGAGAGCGATGGGGGGGTGAGGGGAGGTGGGGTGGGGGGGGGGGGGGTGGTCAGGATCCCCCTCTGTTCAAGTGCCCCCCCTCCTCAGAATGAAGAAATAATTAACACGTCATTTTGATAATTCTGTTTATCTGCTGTGAACAATATTAATCCATTTAATCAGTGTTCTGTGACTGGATCGGGGGGGGGGGGGGGCTTTTTCACGCCTTTTATTTTGGCATTTTAAACGGTGCAAGCACGCGTGTTGAAGCGGTGCAGCCAGCTGTGAAAGCAGCTTAATTAGTGGTAATGACTTCAGATGGAAGATGTTTCCACTGTTTACCTCCATTAAGGATGCCGTATTTCTCTTATTATATCCACCAACTGCTGCCACTCTGCCCCAGGTGGGCCCCAGGTGGGCCCCAGGTGGGCTCCCGTGAGGACGGATGCGTCCTACAGGAGCATTCCTGGTGTCTCGATCTTGTTTTGACACCAGGTAATGGGCTAGTGCTCAATAAGGGAGAAATGGGAATAATGAGGTGCTCACTTCACATCGGATCCTTCATCCTCTTATCATATCAAGCCCCATATCAAGCCCCACGCACAACCCAGGCCCTTGTGCTGTCTTTTTCTACAGTGTTAGCATGACCACGCTAACGCCGCGGGATGGGACCGACGGTGAAGCGCACAGGCTGCCAGAGCGACCGACTCAGGAAGCGACTCCACCCGATCAGAGACGTAACGTCTGCAGGAACATTCGCAGTGGAAACTGCAGCAGCCATAACTCCGACTTATGTGAACGTGCTTATTTCACGCTCAGCGTTTATGCTAACGGCGCATCCAGCAATCAAGGAATTCAGCTTTAAATCGCACTTATTC
Organism: Takifugu rubripes; assembly: GCF_901000725.2. Lineage (NCBI taxonomy): Eukaryota > Metazoa > Chordata > Actinopteri > Tetraodontiformes > Tetraodontidae > Takifugu > Takifugu rubripes. Next base: position 20,531,284 of record NC_042297.1, on the reverse strand, counting down.
CACTTAGTTTTAAAACAGCACCAGCAAAAGTCGCGATCATTTAGTCAGCGTCATTTTTTTCCTTTAATCCTGCAGCTTTTCCTCCTTTCGGTGCCGGTTGCTTCACGTGCTCCTCGCGGCCCGTGACGATACGCAGCGAGGAGCCATTTGATTCTCCCTCGTTGGTCCACAGCACAGCCAGAGGTGAGCTTTAATAAGGATCAATGGCGCTTTATCTGGGACGGGACCCACTCTCGTGCATTGAAACCAGAACAGCAGCAAAGTATTCAATTAAAAAGTGAACCTCCAACCACCCGCGCTGGAAATTCAATTAAAGGATTTATGCAAAGGTGCAGCTGCTTCTTTTATTCCTGTTTCTGTTTCTGTAATGAGCTTTTCATATCAAGAATCAATACGTCATCTGGAGAGAGGCCATGGGGAGAGGAGGAGGTTGCTTTCTCATATGCATTTTGGATGCAACAATAATAAATCCTCTAACTTAGCAGGACTTCTGAGCACTCCGCACCCTGGCCGTGAACGGGAAGGTCTTGTTGGCTTAATGCATATTTTTTGAACGGCCATCATAATTATCGCGTGCAAAACTACTTATTCCGAAGCTGCCGATGGGATGCGCGTTATTTATCGAGTGGGACACGCCAAAGGCCAGCATCAGTGAAGCCACTTACGGAATGCTTCCTCCCGGCCATCCCAGCACAGACGCTAAAAGGCTGAAAGCGGAGCAGAAGCCCAGCGTGTGCACGGCGAGGTGCACGGCGAGGTGTGTGTTTCAGCCTAATGAAATGGGATCTCAATAGACAATAAACCTTGTAACGAGATTGAATGGGGACACCCATGTCAATATTAGCAAATGGGATTGCTAGCTTTTCCTATTCATGTGAACACACACACACACACACACACACACACACCTGTGTGTTTTCATAGCTTTTGTCCATCTGTGTTTATGTCCTGCCATATTCCTCCTCCTATTTTATAGGGAACAGAAAACGGGCCCGTTAAAGAGCGCCGGCACAATTAGAAGGGGACCAGATGCTTCTGATTTTCCACAAAGATTCAGCAAAGCAGCTAAAAACCTGTTTAAAGGTAAATATAAAGGTAAATATATGACCACGTTTTCCATATGAGGTCAAATGAATTTGATGAGGTCACATAAATGAGCAGGAAAATGTGGTTGGACCCTTCAACAATACGTGAGACGTCTTTCATGCAAGTGTGAAAAAGATCCGCTTAAGAAATATGTAAAAAAAAATAAAATAAAAGGCTTCTCTTAAATAAAACCAATCAATGAAGCTCTCAGCCGCGGCACCGCGACAGCACGCCGCTGAGAGCTTTATCCGTCTTCCCATCAGCGGAGGAGGGAGAGACGAGCTGTGAAGCAACAGAAGACTAAAATTACCGTCCGTATGAAAAGTGAAACGGCACCGGCCATTCGCATCCTGTCCCGGCTAAAAATAGGGCGCCGCGTGGCTAATGTAGTGGATGATAGCAGGAAGCAGACGTGGCCGCCCGCCGGCCTCCTCGGCTCGTCAGAGATCCCGGCAGATGCCACTCTATCCCGAGCCCTGACGTTCGGCAGCGGAGGGTAAAAAGGTGCCGCGGTATCTGTGTGTTGCCCCTGTTGACCCAGACAGATGTGACAGATGTGAGATGACATTTTCTGACTGACTGAGTCTTCTCAACCAAATGAGCAGCCGATTTCATCCTCGTCTGTTCCTGGTTCCGTAAACAGACGCTAACGGCTGCGAGGGTTGGACGGAGCCGGCGTGTTTGCGTCCACCAATGGCAGACAGCCAGTAGACGCTCCCCTCACCTTTCCCTTTCTCCTAATGACCAATTAGGACTCCATTATTCCGGCCTGGCAGCTCATTTGCTCTGGAGGCGGCTGGGGGGGGGCCTGGTGAGTGGAACCTTTGCCCGGGCACGTTCCACTCCGGCGATTACAGCGCCGCACAGCTGTCATGGTAACGTTGCCACCGTGTCTTCCTGCTCTACAAGTGAAATTCCCTTTCCTCATTTTCCCCTACCACTTCCTGATTAGGGAAATACTCCTCAAGCTGCAGGTAACGGTAAAGAGGTGGGTAGGATGGGGGGGGGGGGGGGGGGGGTCTAGTGGAGCCACTTGTCAGGCTGTTCATTAACTGCGTGTCCCTCTGGTGAAAGGCTGAATCGGAACCCTTATTAACAGGAAACCTTCAACAACCGGGATGCCTCGCGTTCCCAGCCTGGTGCAGCACGGCCGGAGCAGTGAGCGGGTGGGGATGGGGGGGTGGGGGGTGGGGGGGTTGATGAAAAGGGGGAGCAGGGACAGAGTCACATTGAAAGCACTAAACAGCCTCTCAACCACATTGTGAAATTACCCCGCTGATGCCCAAAGCTCTGAGGAACTTGTTAAAGCCACTGGCTCCGAATCCCCTTTCCAGCTGCTGTCTTGACTGATCTCCCACCAGTGGGTCCTGGTCAAAAGTTCAGCACATGCATATGGAAAAAGGTAAGCAAATGCCAACGGCAACAGCCAGGCGAGCTCCAGCCAGAACCGTCCCCTCTTTGGGCACAGGATGGACATGAATATGTGGGGGAGGGAAGGGGAGGAAAGGGGAGGAAAGGGGAGAGACGGGGAGGAAAGGGGAGGGATGGGGAGGAAAGGGGAGAGACGGGGAGGAAAGGGGAGGGAAGGGGAGGGATGGGGAGGAAAGGGGAGGGATGGGGAGGAAAGGGGAGGGAAGGGGAGAGACGGGGAGGAAAGGGGAGAGACGGGGAGGAAAGGGGAGGGAAGGGGAGGGACGGGGAGGAAAGGGGAGGGATGGGGAGGGATGGGGAGGAAAGGGGAGCGATGGGGAGGGAAGGGGAGGGATGGGGAGGGATGGGGAGGAAAGGGGAGAGACGGGGAGGAAAGGGGAGAGACGGGGAGGAAAGGGGAGGGATGGGAGGGATGGGGAGGAAAGGGAGCGATGGGGAGGGAAGGGGAGCGAAGGGGAGCGATGGGGAGCGATGGGGAGCGAAGGGGAGGAAAGGGGAGGGAAGGGGAGCGATGGGGAGCGAAGGGGAGCGAAGGGGAGGGAAGGGGAGGGAAGGGGAGGAAAGGGGAGAGACGGGGAGGAAAGGGGAGAGACGGGGAGGAAAGGGGAGGGAAGGGGAGGGATGGGGAGGAAAGGGGAGCGATGGGGAGGGAAGGGGAGCGAAGGGGAGCGATGGGGAGCGATGGGGAGCGAAGGGGAGGAAAGGGGAGCGAAGGGGAGGGAAGGGGAGGGAAGGGGAGGGAAGGGGAGCGAAGGGGAGGGAAGGGGAGGGAAGGGGAGGGAAGAGCTTCAAGCTCCCCTGAAAGGCAGCTCGGAGACTTTCAGGGGAGCGTGAACAAAACTGTCCATATCAAACTGGATTCTATCTTGGAAATGAACATGTGGCTGTGTGTTTATTTGCTCATTATTGTTTTTATTTTCTAAAAATTCTATTCCTTAACGAAACTGAGCGTTTCCTGCGTTGGCCGTGGGGGCGCTGGATTAGCATTAGCACTAGCATTGCTAAATTTACACTACCTGAGCTTCTCATTAGTGAGCGGTTGAATGCAGGGGCTGTTCAAACAGCACTGTTGGCCGTCTTTTAATGCATTTTTCTGAGTGGATAATCTTCAAAAGATATCTAAAATAAATGTTGAAACAAAGACTGTTTTGACTGGCGCTACGGCATCCAAGACGGCTCTAAATTACAGACGAGTAGATGTATCAGACGATGGCCGCGGTGGTGTTGCCTTTATATAGTTATGCAAATATAGTGTAGAACATGTACAGTTCATGGCTCTGATGCCATCTAATGATTGAACTTTAACACTTTAGGTTAGCCATCTAGCTAGCTGTGATAGCAACAGCTGGCCCGTCCCCACAGGAAATTTGTCAGGCGCTTCCTTCTCCTGACCAAAGGTTACCCCTTAATTTGAACCCTTCACGCAGACGATAGTTTTACCTGTAAAGTCTGAAGAAGGATGCAAACATTAGGCAGAATTACTGTCCCTCCACTATGTTGATAAATGCTATTTAGCATACCTTAGAATACCTCTAACAGATAGGAAATGGTCAGATATCAGGTTAGGCCGACACAAATGAATTTACATATGAGAAATGCTGAACAAGAACGCTCCAAAAGTGACCTAAAATGCAATTATGCAGCTTTTTCATTAGGTGTGCCGTGTCTACTTGCAAACAATAGACTTCTTGAATGCATTAAAGAATCGCACAATCACAGCTAGCAATTTAGTCAAGTGCGTGCAAAATAAATCAAATCCAGCTAATGTATATTTTGGCTTTCTTTAGTTTCATTTTGTTATCCCATCTCTGATCTGCTGGCCTTGGCAGTCTCGGTAATCTCGGTGAATCCCCGGAGCACGTACAAGCAATTAAAACAATAGCATCTTTACGCCCCTGCAACCAATAAACAAGCTAATGTCACTGCTCTATAAAGACACTTGGCGTCTTGGGCAATGCCCCAGCTGGATTTGAACACGGCTTTGTGCTTTTAATACGCGGTCTATAAAGGAAGGTTCGAAGAAATGCGTGCATTTTATTAAATGGACTCGGAGGAAATAATAGGAAATACACAAACAACGCATCGTTAGGCTGTAAATTCACAGATCCGCTGAAATATATTAAAAAACTGTCTCCGTTGTTGATGTCCTGGGACAGCAGAAGTGTTATCAACGGAAAATGCAGCTTCCACCAACTTCCCACATTTATATGAGCTCATCAGCTGAAACCGAGTAAGAGGCATTAGAGGTAAGCGTGCTAATAGACACCGTAGCGGATATAAACTCAATTTAACTGCACTGCAGATCATCTTTTTACAACTGTAAACTTATCTAATTTAATTGGCCTTCATGACCCGCTGTTGGTTGACCACCATTTTAAGCCCCCGGGCCTGGAATCCACCAGAAATAGTGGCTGAACTTTTGCGGTGCTGACTCGGCATTGGCATGGGAACGTCCAGCCCCAAATGGAGGAAACCAAACAGTGCTGAGATCCCACAGAGCCACAGGTGCCATCTGGACCCGGGCCTGAGAACTTCCCTGTGCTGACGTGCACCACATGGCCAAAGGCAAAGCAGTCCCTTTCATGAGTTAGTCCCATTTTTCCCCCTGCAAATTCCTGACAATGAGAAAAGAACAGCATCCAGGGAGACATGTATCATGGCCAGAGAGAGAAACGAAGACCCAATATGACAAAAAAAAACAAAAAAACATGAAGTGTGTGGCTCTGTCTGAGGATTTCTAATATGGTGTTTTCATTTGCCGAGAGGTTTAAACGGAATCTCCTGGGAGCGTTCCATACCTTCAGTTTCCTCAACAGTCTAGCAGAGCACGGCCTCGCCCTCGCTCTCTTCTCTTCTCTCTTTTCCTTGCAGATTAGATTTTATTCCACATTTCACCAAAGGTCTGATGGGACCTTCCTTCACCCAGCTAAATACACCCTGCAGCTGGGCAAACAGAGCCCCGGCCCAGCAGCAGCAAAAACTGGGAAAAGTGGAGAATGAAAAAGAAATTAGAGCTGGATTGAGGCACACACACACACACACACACACACACACACACACACACACACACACACACACGTCCTGACATTCCTGTCTTTGTGGGAACCTTCATAGACATAATACCCAGCTGTGTACCCTAACCCTAACCTTAACTAACTTCCTAACCCTAACCATCGATAACTCCCAAACATTAACTAACTCCCTAACAGTAACTAACTCCCTAACCCTAACCATCGATAACTCTAGAACGTTAACTAACTCCCTAACAGTAACTAACTCCCTAACCCTAACCATCGATAACTCTAGAACGTTAACTAACTCCCTAACAGTAACTAACTCCCTAACCCTAACCGTAACTAACGCCCTAACCCTAACCATCGATAACTCCCTAACCCTAACCTTAACTAACTCCCTAACCCTAACCATCGATAACTCCCTAACCTTTACTAACTCCCTAATCTTAACCATCGATAACTCCCGAACGTTAACTAACTCCCTAACAGTAACTAACGCCCTAACCCTAACCATCGATAACTCCCTAACCCTAACCTTAACTAACTCCCTAACCCTAACCATCGATAACTCCCTAACCATAACTAACTCCCTAAACCTAACCATCGATAACTCCCGAACGTTAACTAACTCACTAACAGTAACTAACTCCTTAACCCTAACCATCGATAACTCCCGAACGTTAACTAACTCACTAACAGTAACTAACTCCTTAACCCTAACCATCGATAACTCCCTAACCATAACTAACTCCCTAAACCTAACCATCGATAACTCCCGAACGTTAACTAACTCCCTAACAGTAACTAACTCCTTAACCCTAACCATCGATAACTCCCTAACACTCTCCTCACACACTCTCCTCTCTTTTCACAACCCCCCCCCCCCCCCCCCCCCCCCGCCACATACACACATGATAATGGCCAGTAAAAGTGATTAAACCCAAAACTATGAGTGGAGGGGCTTAAACGTGCAACTGTTTATTTATTGCCCCTTAAGGATCTTCAGAACAATGGAACCCTGGTCCGGTGGTGTTTTCCTCCAGGTTACCAGTGTTTTCCTCCAGGTTACCAGTGTTTTCCTCCAGGTTACCAGTGTTTTCCTCCAGGTTACCAGTGTCCGTCCCCACAGAAGCAGCGTTTTTAATCACATCGCCTCTTCTGCTAGAATAACCGAGGGTAGTTTCACCCACAGCCGATCCTCCTGTGAGGTCCTTTCCATTCTGATTCAATCAATCTTTATTCCGCCCGCTGCCAAAATCAATTGCACCCCACCAGAGATGTTGGGGTAAAATGTGGGAGTTCAGCGAGGAATGTGCGGAATTCCATACGCCGCTGTATCTCAACACCCTGCCGGAGCTCCGTTCCTCCGAACTCGGGACTCTGATGAATGATTAATCAGAAATCATTAATCACTATTAACAATTGAAATGTTCAAAATACATGAGCGAAAGAGATGAAATGTTCTGGGGGCACATTTAAAACTTTAAAAGAAAGGTTTTAAATACCAGGAGGATTCATTTGGGTCCATTTTAGCAGAGAAAAATGAACAGAAAGACACTAAAAGTGTTTGTGGCTTGACTGTGACCTCTTGTGACTTCACGTGCTGCTTATTTATTTGACATTTTAGTCACTACTGGTCATGACCCTGACGAGCACATCTAGAACCGCTCCACACCAAAGATCCCTGATAAGCCAGTCTGGTTAACGAACTTTGAAACCAGAGCAGAACTCAACATACGTAGATCCATCACGTCACATCAGAAAAACCACAACTTATGAGCTCTTTTCTTCACACACAAGCAGGTCTGAACAGACGAAGGGGCGGGGTTTAAATTCCAGTGGAGGGGGAGGAGTCACATAAAGACAGATTCAGGTAATTAGAGGTGAAGGAGAGCCGCCCAGGAGCAGCTGAAGGACCTGAGATCAGCCTAAATCGTGTCCTAACCCCTTCACATGCCGACTTCAGCCTTGACAGCAGCTCTGGGTCTTGACTGGAGCTCCAGAAAAGTCCTGAATAATGAGGAGCAACAGCCGCTGTGGCAGCTGTACGCCCACTTAGTAAAGACGCGTTTCCTTTGTTCTTTAATCATGTGGGATTGTTTTCTCCCTCTGCTTTTATTTACCCTTCATATCTTTATTAGCCCTCTGGTTTTTTGCATATTAGCCAAGATGGCAGCAGCATCACTCCTCTGGATTTATGGGTTCTTTACTGGCCATCCCAGGAAAAAAATAATTTTAAAAAATGGTGTTTAATATTGGATATTAAAATCTGTGCATTCAGCTGTAAATAACGGTTTTGTGCCCTACATTTAAACACTTGTCTTATTTCACGTGTTGACATTTTGACAGCTGATTCGCTGAGTTTAGTTTTATCTTTCCTGAGTCTGAATGAGGAATGTGGAGCTCTGCTGAACTGCAGGAGATCCCTGAGCAGCTGGGAATAACGGGATAAAAGTGCTTTCTTCCAAGCCTCTTTGCAAACGTGGGTCGTTTTTATTGTTCACGAACGCGTTGCTTCTGAACTCCAGTGGAAAGAGAAAGAGTTTGAAAAGTGGTCCAGTGTGACTCTGGTTTTCCTTCTTCTGCTGGATGAAGTAAAGAGGAGGAGAGTGTGATGGAGGGCAGATTCCAGTCTGACTGGCTGCTGTGGTCACGACACCAACACGCGTCCTGAGGAGCGTCCCGGAGGGACGCCACACGCCTCCCAGAGCCAGAGGCTGACCCCCGATCAATGAAGAGTGGCAAAGAAAAGCTGCCTTTTAACAGGAAGAACCCTCGAGCAGGACCAGGCTCAGACCAGGCCCGTCCTGATCCTGGGAAACTTCCTTCTGACAGATTGGAAGATGAAACAAATATGATAAAATGACCAAAACCCAATATTATGAAGAGCGTCAACACGCCACAGTTCGGGGGAGGGTGGTGCTCCAGCTCAGCTCCACGGCTCCATCACTGGCAAAGAAATCATCAGTGAGGAAAATGGAAGCACGCATTTTATTTATCGTCCATTTTACTGTCACAAGCAATAATAACAACACGAAACAGTTGGGATCATGTTCTCAGAATGAAGCCCAGTCATGTCATTGCTCTAACTAGCCTTGATTACATAAATCATTCTTCCAGTCCAGTGATTGACTAATTTGACATAATTATTGAAAGCACGCTGCCAGGAGACGAACCAGCTGAATCGTTTGCTGAAAAATACCAAACGCAGTCATGAAGTTGACAAACTCACGGAACATCCGTCGGCATTGGAAAATATTGTTCCAAGGATGGCAGACTAATCTCAGGATGACAAAATAATGAAAGGAAAGAAAAATCACCCCGAATGCCTCAGATTTACACTCTTGCATCTCTTAACCTGCATTAAACTGCGGTAACGAAGAAAGCAGAGCTCCGTCAGGGTTTACGGGGATTAAGGAAGTGGCGCTCCAACCTGAAGTAATTAACAGCTGGCGTCACAAGGCCAGCCTCCTTCATTTAGTGTCCTCTGGAGCTGTCTCTTCCCAGGAGTGAAGACCTTAACAAATGGCTTTAATAGGAGGACCTTCATAATGTGAACCCGCAGCCTTGTGGGACGCTTCACAACTCTGACCACAGAGCAAATATGAGTAATTTGTATACGTGTCTGCTGGGAGCCGAAACGGCCACACGGGGAGGAATTAACTTCATGTAATGACTGAGGTAGGAGAAAAACATAAGATGCAGGAAGAAAATGCAGGAGGGAGATTACAGGATCCATCTGGATGTTGGAGAAGCTGTGCGGTAAATCTACTCACATGGAAAATTAGGCGGTGGGGGCGGCTCCGTGCACTCTAAACACTGTATGGTTCTCTTGGAGCGATCGCGGGTCGCATCCCGATCCGAGACAAGCGGATCCCCCACCCATTCTGGATCGTCTGTGTGAGTCCTCCAGCATCAAAAGTTTTTCATGTCGCCCTCTTTATTTCGCAAAGGTTTCTCCCACCTGCGCGCACGCACCCATGTGTTTGTGGGGAATGCGTCGCGGGTGATAGATGAGTTGCGCTGCGATTGAGAACCGTGTCGACAGCTGCTGGCTGCCATTCACACCTGAGAGGACCCATGTCCTGATGAGAATTAATGTACTCTGACATCCTCCGGGACTCCGGCAGCCCCCAAAGGGCCTAATGAAGAAATACAACCTTGCCAAGAGAGAGGGGGCATATCAGAAGGCTCCCTCAGGCCCGAGAGGAAGAATATAGAGGGTATGAAAGACGAGAGGATTTGAGGGAGTAAAGTTCCGGTACAGTAGGAGGCTCAGATGTTCATTAAGCCGACTTACCTCCTCCTCTTAATTAAACATGTAAAATGTGCAGCAAACATATGCTGGATTCCTCACACCTGCTCATTAAAAACATAATAATCAATCATGTTTTCTGAACTCTTGAGGATGTACCAGTCGACCGCGGGTTACCTCCAGGCTGACCTCGAGGACAGCCGGAACAGAAAAGGTCCCGCAAGGTCAGAGGGCCGACCTCTTCGGGTCGCACGTGGGCCAGAAAAGCTCAATCAGAAAGGACCCACGTTTTTTCAGATGAAAATGGTCATTATACAAAATCTATTTGGGTCCCAAGTGATGTATCATCCAAATCCCAATTAAAATGGTGTGGGACAGATGGTAAAGTACAACTGTGTGTTTGTCCAAGCCAGCTCATCATAGACCATGAAGTCCACTCTTATTCACTCATATTCCTAAATCCTTGATTATTTTGTTCGGTACCTTTCGCCGCCGCGCCCGTCCCTCCATCAGCCCACCTGAAACAAATACGGGGTCACGTTAAGGACGCAAATCAGATTAAAGTTCCTTTTGGCCAACAGGCCTGAGATCTGAATCTCACAGGAAACTCTTTCGACTCAATTTAAAAGTCAGACCATGAGGCGGAGCATTTCCAGGAAGACAGTGGGCACCGGTGTTGCCGGGGTTGTCCACGTGCCCGGTCTGCCGCTCCGTAACAACGGCGGCTGCAGCCAGCGCAGCGGGGCAGCACGCTGGGGCGTCTGCAGGAGCAGAGCGACCCAGATTCCTTGGATGTTGTTGACAAGCCTTCCCCAGACCAGCAGGAAACAGCGGTGAGAGCTGCCGCAGACGGAATTCCAGGCGTGCGACCACGTGACGTCAGTGCAGCCAGCGCCTGTCATTAGTGCATCCGCAAGCTGCGCCCGCAAGAGGTTCTGTGCATTGTTGAATGCGGCGCTGCAGCGGCAGCTGATGGGAGGTTCGCCGGGGCTGCTTCAATAACAGCCGCTCGGTAGCGGCGCTGCACACACTCGTCGCTGGCCTCTTAGCGGGGCGGCCGTTGCCAGGATCCCTGACAGAATTCGACTCTGCCACTAATCCCTGAAAATTACAGTGTAAGGCCATCCATGGAAAGTCATGGTGGCCACTCGGATCATCCAGTTCACTCACGATGACACAGGCTTGAAAACACCCTTTTTTTCTCTAAACATATGGAAATTATCCATAACTCTGCACCAAATGCAGTTTGCAGCAAAACACTCTGATACTAAGATGTTTGGGATGGTTTAAAAGCTAATTTCTAATCATAGCGCTCAAATATGCACATTCCGTTGAGCTGGATGAGTCCAATCTCTTTCGGATCTGTACGATGATCCATTTCCTTATTTTGTCTTTACATTAAAATAACAATCATGTAAACTCCAAAACGGAGCGTGGAAAAGACCCGGGCCCTTTTCCCGTCTCCTCGAATGTTTGGACAGAAAATGAACTTTCATCGACTATTAAAGCGTCCTGCACATTTCTGTCAAAACAGTCTTCTGTCGAGCACATATGCTGAGGAGAAACACCCGTCCCGTCGTCCTGGGGGCAAACAGCTGAGCAAACACCCCCCGACAGAACAAGCTACACATGTCACCGGACTCCTGTTCCTCACTCAGACACCACACAGGCCTGATTTGCTCACATTGGACCGTGTAGCCTCTTTAATGATACATCCTTACACTCCACTCGACACTTTAAACAAACACAGATGACCCCCCCACCCCACCCCCTCCCAAAATGGGTCATCTTACTTAAAACAAACTTCATTTACGGTACACGTTGCCTGTTCCTGTTAAATAGCGTAGCGTGGGCTAACTAGCTCAAATCCCAGAGTTTTAAAGCCCAAACCAAAGGGAAATGAGCAGAAGTAGCGTTTGGAGAAGCATGTTCAGTGAGTGGGGTGATTTGTTTTTGGGGTTCATCCTCAAAGGAGAAATCTAAGATCACACAATGATTCACCTTCCTCAACACTACTGAACAAATGTGGCTCAGTGGGCTTTCTGGACTCCCCACGGATGTATGCGCCTCCTCCAACATCTAGACGAGCTCCTCAGGAGACGATGGATGTGACTCCTGGGGGATCTCGCCCCCCAGACCTGGATCAGCGCACCAGTCAGGACAGTCTGTGTCACTGTTGGTGGATCCAAGGACACATAATGTCCCAGATGTGCTTGATCCCATTCTGCACCCGTTAAATGAGAGCCCACAGAGCCACATTTGTTCTGGAATAGGTAATAATCCTCTGGACACCAGTGTGGTTTGCTGGTTCTGCAGCCGTGGGTCAGGTGAACTCTGACTCCTCGTCCCTGGAAGACAATAGGAGAGCAGCAGAGCCCTGACCTCTCAGAATCACATGCACACTGGTCAGAATGGCCACGCACAACGTCGTGATCAATAATTGATTTTGGATGTTGAGCATGTGAGCCGGAAAGAGGGGAGGAATCTGGATGAGCCCCCGGTGGGTTCCAGCTGTTCCGCTGGAGACTGTGCCAGTTTAGCTGTTATATAAATTCAGCCATGCTAACTTTATCATCCCGAGAAAAGATTTTATCACTGTAGTTCTATAAGAGCCTACTGTATCATTGCGGTGCTATTATTACCCCTGATGATGGCAATAATCCAGTTATACTTTCAACTGGGAGAGGGGGGACCGGCTCTGTGCCCACCGGTGTTTTCTAACCCTGAATAAGAATGTGCAGAGCGGCGCTTGTAAGAGTGGCTCCACGAGAGTTATGGCTTCAGCCGGCGTGTAGTTTATGTGCACTCTGGGTAAAATGCAGAGCACTTTGAGAGCATTTATCATAAAACACGGGCATGGGACCTGGACGTGAAATGGCTGCTCCGCTCAGGCTCAGCGTCTGAGATCTGATCTAAGCTCGTGGATAAATAATGCATGGCTGTTCTCTTAAAATATCTGAGTGGTTCTTTATTTCTCCGCCCGACGATTACAACGCTCTGCCAGCTTTTATTTTCCTCCGTTTGGTTCGGAACAGTTCTGCACCTCCTTAATTGCAGACGGGGGCAGATAGCGTGGACGCGGTCGCTGTTAACTTCAGCAGAGACGAGACTCACCCGAGTCGTCAGATGAAGCCTCGACCGGGGACGGACAAATGTTTATTCAGTGCCGTTTCATTTAATATTTCATGCACCAGGAGGGAACCATCACGCTCCCTTTTAGGCCTCACTGATGTCTTCACACTCGTAACTTCACCTGCACTAAATCTCAGAGCTGAAGCTTCTTCCTCCAGGGAGAGAACAACAAGCTACAGAAGCAGCTTCTTTAAGACGCCGTCTTCTGTCACTTTAGTGCACCTCCGGACCCAAGCACGTTCACTATCGTTGCTGCTGGTTAAATATAAAAGCATCGCACCAAACAGGTGCCACATTTCACACACACACATGCACACACACAAAAATGACTTTAGAGTCTTTATAACCACAACAAAGACAAGAGGCGAGGATTTAATCTCATTCCCTTTTTATATTTATGTGTTGATGGATTTCAGATTACAAATGTATTTTGTTATTTTGTCCTCTTCTTTAACACTTTTTCACGAGGAGGGTGCACGTTTGGGCAAAGGTAGGGTCCACCCCTGGATGAGTCAGGGCCCTATGTCAGCCTTTGTGGGCTCAGTACCTTGCTCAAGGGCACATCGGCAGTGCTCTGAAGGTGTTCTGCCTCCTACTAAACACCTTCCATGTCGAGTCCGCACCAGGGCTTGAACCAGGGATTGAGAGCTAACGCACAAGGGCCTCATTAAATATGTGGAACTCCCGTTTTAGAGGCTGGAATAGAAATGAAAACCACACTGTTGGCGACCGCTGTCAGAGAAAAGTAGCCAAAACGAGATAAGACGGGCAAAGTCTTTCCACTGTCGCCTCATTCCGGTTCCCTGGAAACAAAGAAGAGGAACACGGTGAGAGAAAAACCACCTTTCTTCACTCGGCTGCGCTGGCAGCACTTCATCTATCTGACAGAGGAACTCACAGACGAGGACAGTGGCCAGAGAGGCAAATCTCCTTCTGAGGAAAATGATTCATGGCTTCCACACCGAGCAACTCATGAGTCAACAACACCGGCGTCTTGGGAGGCGTGGCCTCCAGCTCCTGCATCAACGGGTAATAAATCTCCCAGCATTCCCAGTGTCTCAATCCAGTGACTCGGCGTCCTGCAGGTCCGGGAGGAACATGACCCGGTCAATCCTGAGGACCAGATGGATCCGATGGGCTTCACCTGCACGTGATGCTTCATCTGGGCTGAACGACTTCAGACCTGAAGAGCAGGATTTGAAGGTATCACGTTTCTTCTCATGGGGAGGGTGTGGGGAAAATGGGGGAACATGCCGCTGTCCTTTTGGGACAGATAAATGGACTAGACTTTTACTCCATTACTCCATTTGACTCCTCTTCTGTCCACTCTCTTGTGTCAAACAGCCTTAAATTACTGTGTTTTTACATCTGCTTAATAAATCGTAATAATGGGGCGTTCAAGGCCACTGAAGCGGGTGTGTGGCATAGATTACCCAAAGCTATCATGCTTATTTTAGCCTGTTACATCTTTAAAAAGCACCTTTTTAATAAATTAAACTGTGATTCCAAGTGAAGGATTGTATTTACTGCATTTAGCACAATAAACTCTTCATATTTATAAAAGGTTTAGTACAGTGCGGGTGTTGGGGTTGCAATTGGCATCGCAAATTCATAAATAAAAGTCCGTTTTTTTGCGGGGGGGAAAATTGCAAGGCTGGTTTTTCATCCAGTCCAGCATTTTGGTGTCGAGTCGGTATAATCTCACTAAAATCAGGCACAATCTTAACCAATACACCAACGCCAGCATGAGGAGTAACGTTCAGAGGTCAAAGGCCATCAACATGTGGATCTTGCGTGTCTGAAACCCCTCTTGAACCAGGAGAGCCACCACTTGATTAATGGTAATAAAAAGGGTTATTAGTGGGTCCGGAGAGATTTAATGTAGTGACTTAATGCTGAGGTCCCTCACCTCTCCACAAAGCTTCAGGGAACGCTCCTTCCTGATCAAAAGTTCCTGCTTCCTGATCGTCCACGAGCAAACCCTGAATAATGGAGGTCAGAGTGCCGCTAATAATTATTGATACTGGGAAAACCTGAGGAAGGTGAAGAGGAACTGAAGCGATCTTTCTTCCAGAGCATTTTTTGACACAATAGCAAAGGCCATTAAAACGCACAATCACGGAGAGAAAAAGAAGCACTGCAGCTAAGAGAGATACACTGATTTTATCTATTGACGTCTCCAAATGTCTTTTCTTGGCGCTCCGTCGGAGGACATTTCAGTCTCAGTTCACACGGAGTTCAAACGGAGCATCGGGAATTAGTCAGCACGTCGGTGTCAGCACGTCGGGCCGAGAGCAGCAGAATCCCTTCAATTAGAGCGATGCATGAGGTTATTACACGTGGATTAAAACCGGCCGAGCTCGGCTCGTTTACATGTTGATAGCATGACGGAGGATTGGACTGTTCAAAAATATACAGTCGACCACAGACTTTAGCTAACGTCTGACTGAACCATCTCCAAGGATTAGAACTGAGGCACTGATGATCTTATTTGGGAATATATCTCTTATGTTTTTCAACAGGCAGAAATAGGTGGAATATAACGACCTCTTTGATAATTGCGTTGAAAGTTAACATTTTAGCTCGTAATGGCAGCAGTCGTAGCTGGTGACAGCAGAATACTCGGATCTGTGCGGCTCCAGCCTGAAAACGTCGGTGGTGACAGCAGCACCAAAGGGCTGCTCTCCTCTACATCCAATAGAACTTGTTATGTAGATGTTCCACATCCTTAGAAAGAACAGAAATCCAATCTGACAGCAGCCGTCACACGCAGGCGTGGAATTTGTGTCTTGTTCCCTCGCCATGTAGCATTGGTTCATTTCCTGCTGCATCTGAGCCCCCAATTTTACGCCAGTCCAGGTAATTTTACATCACCGGGACCAGCGTGATTTCCATATGCATTATTTACAGATAGAATGGGGCGGGGTGGGATGGGGCAGGGCAGGTCTATCAAAACACTCCTTGCCCCAGGTAATTATCCAGAAGTCGGAGTGGAGCCCCGTTGATGAAATGTGCTCATGTTTATGCACATGAAGGGGATTACACATCCAAACGGTCCCACCACTATTTCACTTCAATGCTGTGTAATTATAAACGGATTAGAATACATTGGAAATTCTCAGCACCGCTTTTTTTCCCCGCATCCTATTCCCAATAACATTGCCTTCATGAATGTGCTTAGCTTATCTTTCTCCTAAATAAAATAACAATAATATAAAGAATAATAATAATAATAATTAAAAACCAAATGAAATAAACAAGCTCCTTTGCGGGGCAAAAAAAAAAAAAGAAATCATTTCAAATTGGACTCCATGAAGCTTCTCGGTGTTAAAGTCATAATGGGCTGGAGGCAATGAGAGGAAAGACATAGTGAATTAATTAGTCTGGCAAATAGAGAGCCACCCTGGACTGACCCCTCGGTGGCTTCTCCCTCTCTCCGTCTTCCTGCCACACAATGAACAGTGTCCCTAATTAAGAAATACCAGTTCAGACTGTGTCCTTTGTAACGGCTTCAGAGAAATCTTTGAATAAGAACTGGAAACATATCACATTAAACCATCTTAAAAAAAGAGGGAGAACTGACTGCCTGAAGACTGGAGTCATCATTATTCTGCAATAGCAGATCTAAACCACCCTTTGAGCTCTTTTCCCATCAAAGCATGTGTAACCTTACTCACATACAAACATGGACACACAAACACATATTAGCATCTACGCTGAAGAAGCGCTAATAAAGCCTAGCGATCCATCGGGTGCTAACATGTCTATGTAGGGTTCAAAGGTGACACTATGGCCTCATGTGGAACAGCCTCCCTTTGGAGACAGGACACATTTGCACACATACAGAAAAATCTCCATGCTGATTGCACTTTTCTGCCTGTTTTTAAAGGAGTTCCAATCAATTGCATCTTGATTCCCACCTCTGAATTACCCCTAATTCACTGTTTTAGTGTTTGCCCCGTGTGTGTTCGCTCAGACCTTCGGCTATTGCCGTCCTCTTCTCTCTCCCGTGCTGCGGCGCCTGCAGATGGGCAATATCCCAGCCAAGGGAGTCCTCTGACACGGCGGTGGGGCGGCGGGTGAGGGAGCGGGCCCTCGCCATCCCTACAATAAGGAAGAGTCACACCCAAGACAGAAACAATAACTGCACCTCCTCAACAACGGTGCCCCCGTGCACCCAAATGCAGAAAAATGACAGGCGGTAACGTTCCCCGCTGCATTACTTTTGAGTTACAGAGACGATTTGCAATTCAAAGCGTGCGAGGAGTGCTGACCACAACACTAACGCCTCCACGGGCCCACTGAGACAAATAAGACCCGGGGCAATTTGCAGCTCCTTTAGTGGGAAAATGCACTTTTAGGCCAAGTCATGTAAAATAAAAATGTGATAAAAACCAAAACTAATGAGGCCAAATTTTGTTTCCTCAACTAAATGTGTGTGTGTTGGGGGGGGGGGGGGGGGTACTCATCAAGGCTACGCTCTCTTAAAGTAACTCCGAGAGCGACCTTGAGACGTTTCACTTGTAAATGAACGCTTTGCATATCTGCTTAACTGGGGAAATTGTCAGGGACGCCTGGTTTGCTTAAGATGTTTGGATTTTTGCATGTAATCACGTATTAGTGTTCAGGTTTCGCCCTGCGGCTTCTTCACGTGCACCATCAATGTGAGTCAGGTTGATTATTGGACGCTCTGGATTCCCTCTGAAGCTGTTGGGCTGGCAGCTTCTCTACACGGGTCGACGCGAAACCACAACTTCCGATGATGAATGAACAGTCAGAAAACAAAGCAAAGTTTTTCAGGCACAACTGTCACAACCTGAATCACTCTTACGTGAACTATTAATCATCGCGCGGAACTTCTGTGCCGCCATATGGAGGAGCAGCGTGTGCGGAGGACCGAACTTGCTGATCATCCGTTAGTGGGCCCAATTAATCCTGCCGGCGTCATCATCCAGAGCCAGCGACAGAAACGTTGTGTTTGTGAGAGGCAGACTGTCTGGTCGGGGGGGTGCACAGGGGCGTTAGCGATGAAACTCAGACTCGACAGAGTCTCACATCGTCATCGCACCGGTATTCACTGAGTAGCCTAAAAAACTATGCATTTTATCACCTGAACCAGGGGTAGTGGTAGCTCAGGCTGTGGGGGGGCGGGGCTGAGTGGAGGGTTCTAAGGTCAAGCCCCAGTGTGACCAAACAGGGAAGCTTTTCTGATGCTGAGGGAAGGTGTCAGAACATCCTTGAGCAAGGAGCCCGAAGCCCAACTGCTCACGTGGGGCCCTGAACTGGTGAATCTTCCAGGGGTGGACCCTACCTTTGCCCACAATTGTCACACTCCCTGTGGCCCCAAACAGGAATTATTTGGTTAAGAAGACAAACAAATGACCTAAGACCTTGCAAATAAGGGGTGTATAGAGCTTTGAAAGATTTGTTCCCTTTTTTCTTTCAACGGAAAATTTCACATTTCCCTTCAATCTTCCTCAGCTTCGTGTTTGACTCATTAAAACCTTATTAAAACCTTTTCCTGCATTAATAATTAACAGTAATAGTAATTAATAGAGTATTGATTAGTCATGCAGGACTAATGACGTAAAAATCAAATGCTTATGTTTATTGTGGTTTGGGGACTTGCTTGATAGTTAACCAGTAGTAGCTCAACTGTACCAGAGAGCTGTAAATAATAACCTTCAGCAAGTCAGCATGTAATTAATGCACTGCGTCCCAAAGCGATGATAGCGTAGATCTTGCAGTGCTCCTCCTGGTCCTCCTTCCACGCAGCAGCAGATAGTAGCCTAGCTGCTGGACTCTTGTCCTCCGACAGCTTCCCACACCTCTCCTGCACCACAAAACAAACCCAATGAAAACATGTCGGTATTGTAGGTCAATGACAGGTGACCACGGTACGTCCCACAAGGACTGTCCCGTATTGGGAATTATGGAGGTTGTGCACCAATTGTGACGAGTCCTTCATGCTGACAGGTGTAATACAGGCGGGAGGTCAATCACCAGCTATGATCCCAATCAGAGAATGCTAACCTCGGACACAACGGGAGGGTTTAGCTTGTTTTGCAGCTAACCTCGGACACAACGGGAGGGTTTAGCTTGTTTTGCAGCTGCCTCAGCACGGCTTTGTCTCCCTAACAGAATGGAACACAAGACATGGTCACAGAGAGCGTGAAGCTAACTTCAGAACACTAAATAAGAGAGGCTTGAGCATAAGGGTCAGTTCAGGGTGGCGTTCTCTCGACTGGGGAGAGACCATCTGTTAAGGAGGAGGCGTTTTTCCTGCACGTGTGGATTCGAGTTTTCGGGGTTCAGCTAGCTATGCCTGTCACACAGTTAAGTGACGTCTCTGGCAGCACGCCACAAGTTTAATTAAACTCAAGTGTTGCATTTGGAAAGTACAGAAATAACAGAACGCAACACTTACATTAGAAATCCTTTTTTTATCAAGCAGCCTTTTATTTAGATTTTGGAGACACAGCTGTCTCAGGGTGAAACCCTCCTTGAACCTGTGGGACCCCAACACACCTGGAACTGCTTTAAATATCAGCGGTGTTGCCGGATGGTGACTTTTCCTGTTGTGATTAGACTCCAGTCCAGGTTCAGCGGGTCTTGTCCAAATGCCATGGTGGTGTCAGTGCTGCATCACTACGGGGCTACAGGTTGATATCAGCATGCAGAGAAGGTTGTGTAGCCCATTTCTCATCAGGCCAACACCTGACATGGACTCTGTTGAGCCCAGTATGGCACCAGTGTTTGCATATCTGAGGTAGGAACGGTGGCATTAAGGGCCTTGCCTGAGGGCCCAGACTGGATTAACCATACTGGTGACCGGGTCACTCAAGTCTGAATTTACCCAGAAGATAACTGCATCTTGTTAAAATAATTCATTTCAATACATTTGATTAAAACATCGACTGTATAACTCTGCATTTGCTGTTTGTATTCATAACAGTGTGATCAACAGCACGATTTGTGTCCCCCATTCACGAGCCAGAAGGCCCCCCAGCCCGTTCCATCTCTGGATCCCATATGCTGTGAATGGCCCCCAGAATCCTAAAAACAAACAGCTGCAAAGAACCAAAATCCATGTCAAACATCGTTGTCGTACCAAATCCAATTAAAAGGATAATCCATGTCCTGCTAGCAGCTTTGGTAAACGTATTGTATGATGTGGGAATCGGCATGATTGAATAATATAAGACAATAACAAATCAGGGTAAAGCAAACAGAGTGGACAGAGAGCCCATTCAAGGGCTCGGCCTCCTCTTATTTTCTTTGTCCAACTCAAATCCCGTCGTACAATAAACATCATAAATGTGTCTAAGGTGGTTATGGCCAGAGAAAATATGCTGTTGAGGTGAGGGAAGGATACAGAAGCAGAGGGAAAGCCCAATAAATAATATGCAACTAGCAAGAACGCGCACTTGTCCGACGTGTGGATCAGAGCTAATTCCTCTTGGCCTCCGTCTGAGTCCTGGACTGTAGCTTTAAGCAACTGTACGTTTATTTAGCTGCTCTCTGAAACATTCCACAGGTCTGAACTCAGCCCAACCATCGGGGACCAAGGGACCATTGTCCTCCACTGGCAATCTCAGTGTCCACCAAATGGTTTTATAAGTTAACGGGTCTTTATTCCATTAACCGACCGAGCAATTGTTTCCGTTTCACGTTTGCTTTGGTCTTAAAAACCTGCTTCTCCCCACAAAGACACAAGCGTCAGCGGAGGGATCCAGATTTGCTGACAGCTGTGATCACGGGCCAGTAATCTTGTTAACACAAAGTACCACAAAGAAGGAAAGAGTCCACAGTTTGCAGATTTAAAATGTAAAAAAAAAAAGTGAGAGAGCATCTGAACTTCCCTTGTGATGAAAAAAAAAGCATTGCGATAAGAGGTCAGACGTCTTCTCAGGACCACCTACCTGGCTGGAAAAGGTCAAGCACCTGGAAACCGAAACACAAACACGGATTTGTGATTCTGGTTGCTAAGGACCAGCCACCCCGGAGCGGTTTGGCTGTGGAGCGCTGCAGGCTGAGAAAGCATGGATGGACTACAGACACATGCAGGAGCCAGAACCTATTAGCATGAGCTGGGATCATACGTGCAACACAACCATCATTATGGTCGCAACTGTAGCTTTCCCCTAGTTAATGTCTACTTTAAGGTTAGCACACGCAATCCAGCGCCTGTTAACATAACGCTGATATTTTAGTGGGATATCTCTATAAGTGGAAGAGTTCTTGTCATTGAAGCTCCTGAAAAGAAGAAATTGTCTGAAATATGAAGAAATTCGGCCTTATATTTAAAACCTGTATTCAGACATTTGTGTTTCGGTAGTTGTGTGAATGTTTAAAATGCGACGATAGTGGTGTGAGAGCGTTCCGACTCACCTTCCAGGTGCAGTTGAGTCCACGTCCTTGCAGCAATGGTCTGAAAAATGACACACACTCGATGTCTAATTGAAATTCACAAAGGAGATCTGCAGGACACCGGATTGGACGAGCCATTAAAAGGAAGCGGAGAGCTCTGCCTTTCAAGTTTGGGCCGGCGCAGAAACATCCTCCCAGTTGTTGTTTGTACTGTAGCTCACATTATGTTCCACAACGCCCTCTGTCAAAGCAAACACCTCCCACTGTGACACATTAATTATAACTTCCTGTATGCGGCCTATCCCAAGCCATGAATACGTAATGGCCGAGAATGAGTCATATTCACGCAGCAGACACCCAGCAGCGTAGAAATACAACCTATCCATCACGCACCGACCAGAGAAAAATTACTGAAGGCCCACAGAGGCAGGGAGGAGCCTGGGCCCGGCCGGGGAGTGGGAATTATTAGACTTTATTTAAAATTTTAAAATACATGAAGCTTCTCAGGTAAACCAAGTAGAGGGAGCGTGAATAACTGACCCAAAATGTGACTGAAGAGTCATATCAGTTCTGGCTTCATCTTATTTAGGCTGAAACTTGGGTTTAATTTGGATACAACTTCTTTTTTTTTCAGTCCTCAAAGGCATCGCTGTCCTTTCCAACGGTGAACAATGCAGCAGAAACTGGCAGGTCATCCATTTCTGTTGTCCCAGTGGGTGGTTGCGGCTACAGGTTGACTAATGGTCCTGCTGGAACGCCGCACATTTCTGAGTAATGACACGGTTTAACAACTAAACTAACTCTAAAGACAACTCGTCTGAGCCCTGCTTTTTGGGTTCAGTCTCGCCCCCCTTATTTTCCTGCTTGTAAGAGAATTATATCAGACACAAAAATATCATTTCATTTTAAATCCAATAAAAAAAACGAATGCATTGCCAATAAAAAAAAAAGAAAGAATTTGAAACCTTTTTTGACATTTGAAGAAAATCAACCATTGTCAAAGCTTCAACGCTTAACTGTCCTTTGGGCGTCCAACTAACTGCCAGTAAAAGAGCAGGGCGATAACGCGGAGGGCTCCGTCCCACTTGCCCCCCCAGCTGCGCTTCCACTCCTGTTATTGCTCCTTCTGCTCCCCGTGTCTGTTAAGTCAGCATGACATTTTATGATGCCTGGATATTAAAAAGCAGTTTCTATTATGTGAGAGAGAAGTGGAAACGGCAATGCTCATGCTCGGTAATTAGGGGAAGCAGGCGAGGGGATATTTATGAATGCGGGGCAAGGCTAGTGGGAGAAGGCGGAAATCGGTGCCTAATGTCCTGCTGTCAGTACCAGTTTCTCTGTAACGCCGTGAAAAAAACACCGTTAGCAGCAGAAATAATTCAGTCGGGCTCTCGGAGTTCATTTGGTGTTTGTGGAACTAAACGGTGGCGGCTGCTGAAAGTATCGGCGGCAAGATTTAGTGCCGCGGGCGAGCTCCGTAATTACACTTGATCATGTGAACACAGACAGGAATTATAGGGTTAACACTCGCCTGGGGGGTCAAAGGGGACCAATTTTGTCAGCACACTTAGATTTGCTGTTAAGGACCGACTTGTATCTGGACCTGAGGTACGACAAAAATTCTGTGTCTAACCTCTGACGTGGAAAAGAATTCCTTAAACATTCCTCACAGACCATTTTTGTTCATATTCTCGTCATGTCTTGCAGTAACTTGTGCTTCTTTGTCAACTCTTTGCAAAGGTACATTTTAAAGAAGAAATGAACAATGTTTCTTTTATCCAACTTTCTTAAGCACTTACGGGGCCACATCACAATGAGGGGAGTGTGCATGACTCTTAAAAATGGGGTTTTATCCAATTCAAACGGGGCTCCTACTCATGTTAGCTCGACTGAGATGACACCGATGGTCAACGCAACTTCAACGCTAAAACGGTGACGCTCCCGTGCACCAGCATAACGACACCAGTCCAGTCAAACAGCTTTGTCGTTGTGCAACCTGAGTAACGTACGAAATGTATCCTGTAGTCTGAGCGGTGCTGCACAACTTCCCTGCTCAAAATCATTGGACAATATTTCCAGGCAGACTGCCGTTCCAGGCCCCCAGCTCAATAACAGTTTGAGGGTGTGAGTGGAGGTGGTTTAGACACCTCGGGGCCTTAAGGACCGCGCCGGGCTCTCCCTGGAACCACATAACAGCGCAGGTCACATACGAGTTTGTTGCTTTTCGTTTTCTTCACAGCTCGGGGACAAAATGAAGCCTTAACCTTGTAATCTAGCCAATGTGTCCCCAGATAGCACTTCTGGATTTAGAGCTGGGAAATTACACTCCGGGCCAAGGAGGTAAGCGGAGAGGGGTTGTGATTTCGGGAGGGGGGGGGGGTGAGCGATGGCAGTTGGGATCGCCGAAATCACGGGGCTGGCGTAAACTTTCTGGTTTTCACGACAGTTTCACAACAGGGTGCACCTGGAGGCATCAATAACCGAGGCAAGCGGTTTTATGTTCATTTAAAGGGGGAAAGTGTGTTTTTTACGGCACTTTTATCTTTGACAGCTACAGTTTCAGATGCTGGGAGGGATCTAATATGACAGCAGTCTCTCTGCCACCTGTCACTGTGCAGCTTTTGGGAAAACATTCTCCTCCCCAGAGCCACCCTGGACCCTCCAGCCCACTCCGTCTTCACAATCCTTCCTCTGTTTCTGACTTGGGGTGGGTCCCATTCCTTCCAACCGCATTACTGTGAAAACAACCCGGCCTCAAACACACTCTCTCTCCAGCTTACCCACATGTAAATACACCCACACACACACACACACACACTCCCGTACCCACTGCTAACCTCCGCGCCCACCACCGTGCAGCGGGACCTTTGGGAAACCTAACCCCAGTCCTGCCACTTACCATTACCCTCCTTCATGTCCGCTTCATTGAAAACATATGGACGTGTGTTCGTGCGCTTCACACGTAGATGCCTCGAAACGTGCATGCCAAGGTTATTCTACCGTGCGCTTGGCTGTGACCGTGCATAAACACGAACAATGTTGGCACTGGCACCAAACGCGCTTCCTGCCTTTTTACGGCCTCGCACACAATCTTGATCTTTCCCCACCACCAGGAACATTTAAATCGGCAAACAGTCCGTAAAAAACCCAAACCGCAGTCTGAATGTTCGACACCAGACTGTAATAAATGTAACACTTTCACACGTGTGTCATTATGTTTGTTTTCTCATCTGCCATGATGTGTCGGGCGACCTCTTGACTGCACTTAAGAGCATCAACGACCACCGTTAGAGTCTAATGGAGATTCCAGAGCTACTGTTCTCAAGCACCATCGACGTGATCCACCAACGGATGAATTAAAGCCTGGACAATCTCATGACGGCCGTCCCTTGGACAGAAGATTCCCTGAGCTCTGCAGTGGCGTGCAGAGAAAGCCCCCCCCAACCCCCCCAACCCCACCATGGGCACATTTGATGTTCCTCTTGCAGACAAAGCTCAGCAGCAAGATGAGGGATGGAAACAGAGAGACAAGATGGACCAAGTCAAGGAGTCCAAAGGCAGAAGGTTCCACTCCAATAAGTCCATCTATGCATCTAGTCTTTAATGTCTGAGTCTTTCCTCATTCAATTCACTTTCCGTGATGAGAAATAAAATATTTTCTCCAAAAGACCAAATGTTCACAGTCTATTACAACCATTTTCTAGGACAGATACAAAGGTCAGAGTTCATTTTAAGTATATTGAAACAGAGCCAAGTACAGGTGACCTGGTCAGATGCTCACGATCAAGAGTTATGTTATTCCAGACTGCATTGGCAGCTGTGGTGACTTCTGCATGGTCGTCTGTCCATTTTTTTGCACCTTTCCCTCAAATGATCCCCAAATTCAGACCTGTGCAGGCATGAACCTACAACCTTGAGGTGCACCACATGTCCCCTCTGCCTTCCCGGTACAGAATGAGACATGGAGACGCGCTCTCATAGGAGAGCCATAAGAGAGCACGAGGCTGACGGATCACAGCTGCAGTGGTGCGCACATCAGGAGCAGGCTGGTCCCAACCACCTCCTCTATACATCAGAGACGCTTCCGAGGCCGTACCTGCTCCTAGAGAGGGCCCATTCAGTCCGAAAATGAAAACAGAGAAAGCCTCCTGCGTCCTTGGAGCAGAAGGGTGGCTAATGTGTCTCACTCAGACCACACACATGCACGCACAAAAATAATCGTGCCGCACAAACACAGGTACGCACTTACTACCAAAAACACACAAGCAGGCACTCAATTTTATCACCCAAACATTAAAGGACAGCCAAGACACAGGATCAAACTCTTGCCTGATGCCTTTCCAGCGACGGCGGGAGCAAACGAGCTCCCAGGTTTTCCAGGAGTTAAACGCTCTCTTGATGAAGAGCAGTAAGTGATATAATAATCACAGCGCCGCTGCGTTGCCAAAACACTGGCCCCTGCAGCCCGGCCGGCCCGGTGCCCTCAGGGGAGCGGCCAAATAAACAGATTCAATTTCTAAAGGCAGAGAGCGGTAATGAGGAGGCAGGCCCCGCCAGACCAACCGCCTCCCCCAGCCCAGAGAGCAGCTCTTTATTAGCGCTGCTCCTGTTGACGTTCCACACCCTCGACTGTGTTCACGAACGCCGGCTGGAGTTTACACCAGTGCCGACCAAGGTGATCCATCTCAGCTGAGAGCACGCGGGGGGGGCTTCCAAGGAAAAGCGCCGTCGTAGCTTCTCGGCTCACGTCTCCTTCCTGCTTCCTGGTTCTTGGTGAAATGCGAAGCGACTCTTGTAAAAGTTCCTAAAACGTGGAGCCCGGGACCAGCAGCAGCCGGAAGATGAGTCAGAAGGCAGGCTTGGACTCGTGGGGGGGGCACGTTAAGCCCGGTGTGCCTGCAGTAAACTGGGGGGGGAACGCCGCATATGCTTTAGGCTAATTTGTCTGTGGACGGTCAGTCTAATTAACCTGATTAATTAAGTGAAACAGGAAAGTAATGAGTTATTTAACATGCCACCTTAGACAGGGAGTAATGTATAAAGTAATGAGTGGGATATTACAGCTAACCAGCTCAGAACCGCTGGTTGTGGGGATAAGAGCCATGGTGCACCGGCGGTAGATTTATCAGGAATGACGCGTACTAATGAGGACGGAACAATCGCAACATATTTTAATATTCAGCTCTTTTGTGGAGAAAACTCGCTGTCGATCTCACGTTGGAGCGTCCTGATCCACCTTCATCACAGCAGTCGTCATCATAGTCATCATCCTCCCAGTTTATATAACAGAACATGTGATTGTTCGCAGGTTCACAGGTTAAGAGGTGTTGATATGAGACGGCGAGCAGCTAAATCTGATTTCAGTCCATCACTCTCAATATTGGCACATCCACAGAGCGCGTTCGCTTTTCCCGCCATCCCATTTCCTGCCCCGGTAATAAGCACCTGAATACATAAAAGATTATTCTGGAGTCCTTCCTGTTTATATTAATGTTTTATTTAGTGTTTTGTATTATCATAATCAAAGTTCCAATAAAAATAACAAAGTAGAATAAAATATACATATCAAGTGACAGCCGAGCTGCGTAACCTGTCCCACGCGGAATCTTGATGTTATGTTAACAAACAAATTAGCATTTAAATGAGTCCTGCATTTTATCCTTCAAGGTTATGTTGCTATGGATATTAAATTAGAGTGTGTGTGCGTGTGTGTGTGTGTGTGTGTGTGTGTGTGTGTGTGTGTGTGTGTGTGTGTGGTCTATAAGCTGCCAAAAGACAAGTCCCCCAGAGAGGTGTTAGTGCAGGTTTGTGTTCTGTCGGTCTGGGAGAACGGGTCGGGATGGGGGGGGTCTACAGTGCACGTGGGTTTTATCCTTGATGGGGGAGCAGTTGGACTTTTCCTCCATGAAGTCTATTTGATATCCTTTTCTCATGGACAGCGTTGTAATTTTTCTAAGCTAATGCGCCCACTATTATTTCTCAAGGACGACAGGAACTCAGGTAGGAAGAGCGCGTCCTCGCCACATGGGCGGAGTCAGTCTGCAAACACTCCTGTGGGGTTCTGTAGAGTCCACACGATACGGGTCAGGAGAGACCCGTCTGTTCGGATAAGAAATTATCCACCACTGTTCATGGCACGGAGGGAGGGGGCTGTGTGTGTGTGTGTGTGTGTGTGTGTGTGTGTGTGTGTGTGTGTGTGTGTGTGTGTGTGTGTGTGTGTGTGTGAAAACTACGATCTGGGTGGAAGCAGGTGTCCGATTGGTAGGACAGAAAACCCGGCTGGATTCTTCTTGTCGGACTGGATTGGTGACCACTGTTCAACAGACGTAGCAGGGGTGGCGGCGCCACGCCGGCTCGAGGTTCTTACGTGTTCTTCCATCCTGAGGGGAGGAAGACGACACGACTCGTGCACGAGTGAGTGTTGGAACAGCAACATGATGATAACACACCACAACAAAGTCCACGGCTGTGGCGCCGCTGCAGCAGTTCTGACACATCTGCTGGTGTCAGGCCCATATTAGCAGATACACATAATCTCCAGGCCCAGATTTAATCTGTGCTGGGTCCAATCCCTTCCACTAATCTCTGCTTTAATATACTTGATGTTCAGACTCCAGAACATGTTTTTAATCTACCCTTCGCCGGCTCAGTCGCCATAATAAATTGTGGATTAACTTGTAAACTAGATGATACGTGGAGGTTTGTTTTTCCTTCCCCTTCAGCCGGGATTCTTGCGCAACAGTAAATATGTATGCTAATACAGCCGTTCAGGAGGCTTAGAACACCTGCAGATATTACAGAGGAGCCGCTCACGTGTGCTCACACACAAACATCCCACCCTGACTTTGCCTGAGGCCCACGGGATGTTTGGAGAAGCCAGAGTACGGAGCGTATGGAGCGTATGGAGCATATGGAGCGTATGGAGCGTGTGGAGCGTATGGAACGTATGGAACGTATGGAGCATGTGGAACGTATGGAGCGTATGGATGAGCTTCACAGTCCGTCCCTCCATCTGTCCGTCCATCCATCCATCCATCCATCCATCCATCCATCATCCATCCATCCACCCCTCCATCATCCATCCATCCATCATCCATCCATCCATCATCCATCCACCCATCCATCCATCCATCCATCCATCATCCATCCATCCACCCATCCATCCATCCATCCATCATCCATCCACCCATCCATCCATCATCCATCATCCATCATCCATCCACCCATCCATCCATCCATCACCCATCCACCCATCCATCCATCATCCATCCATCCATCCATCCATCCATCATCCATCCACCCATCCATCCATCCATCCGTTTATCATGGAATCATACATTCCCACTCCAGTTAATCTATTGTGGGTGTTTTTGGCTGTGTTGGATCTACAGGTGGGTCCAGAGCTTTTCCATATCATTCCCTCAGCTCTGGTGATTAGGAGCATGTGGCCATGGTTACGCCTGGGTCCACTAATGCCCCGTCATTATTGCTGAATCTGAAACCTGACTTCAGATCACCGCTTGGGTTTCCAGCGACACCCTGATCCATCACGGACAACCTGGAAACACTCAGAACCCAATGCAAACTATTTCCTGAAGCCGCTCGTTGTCCAATCACCCAGAACAGGCTCATATTTATTTAGCGTCGGTATCGTGTGCCGTTTCGGTATGTGCAAAAACTCATTTGGACTTTCAGGTGTAGGTTAATGGTGGTGGGTTTGATATGGCCTCGTGGTTTTGGGACAGGAAACAAAGATTTACAGAGTGAATTCCCTTTAAGACATGCCAGTGTGAGGCGGGGTGCTGTTATTCCAGCATCAGAAACGTTCCACCTCCACCCTTGAAACATCCTGGAAGTCCACATCCACAGCTGGTACCGGGAGGGGGGCCTGGGGGCTCTGCCTCAGAGAGACTGAAAGGCAAATATTCAGAGAACCCAAAGATAAACCACATAAAGATGAAATTAGGGCTCTTCTGAATGTTCAATATGGACAATTCATATTTCCGTGTTCATGAATTAGAAATCTTTGCTGTTATTATGTGAAGTGACAGTTTTAGAGGCGCGGAAATAACTGAGGTTTCAACAAGGTTTTAAACGGATGCGACTTTAAGGCAGCTCATAGTTTAAATGATGGCATCTAATTATCTACTGGTTCCACACCAGCAGGGGCAGATAAAAATTGGGGGGGCACCAATCCTTAATTATTACCTACGTGTATAACATCGTTATAAGCGGTGGACAGTTTGGATCTGTAGAACCTGTGAACTGCCTTATTTTACATCTTTAACACAATTATTTCCATGTTTATTCAGAATTATGAGTTCAAATCAACAGGAACGTTAAAAGGGAATAATTACAGCGCAGGTCAAGACCCCCCTGCCCCCCCCCCCCCCCATTTCTGCCCATCCAGACCAGCAAATCAGGCACCAGTCAACACACACTCACACACACACACCTGCAAATGCACGTGTGTGTGTGTGTGTGTGTGTGTGAGTGGCAGAGACTTTAAAGGCCCCATTCAGGCGTTTGAACCCATCATTACCAACTCCAGCCTGGGGATCCGCTCAGCCCGGCAGCCTTGTTGACCCACTGTAATCGCGTCCTCCCACTTGATTGACGGTGTCACACTCGGTGTAATATGCGTCCGTTGGAGGTTACGGGTAAGAAGAACCCCGGTAATGACTTCCTTTCCTGTCCTGGCAAATGACCCCGTGCAGACTGGGACGGACGCGAATCCAGGTTGAAGGAGAGGAAACTTCTGCTTCTCTCTGTAGATAATCTGCTTACCAGGCAAAAGGAGGCTTCCGATTTCCCTTTGAATCAAGTTTCAATTATTCCGAAAGAGGAGGGGAAACGCTCGTTTGGTGGCAGTTTCTGCCTGTGTTCTTTAAAACCAGTGCTTCCCTTCTGCAGCGCCAGGTAATTAATCATCCATACATGCTTTAAAAACCAGCAGCTCTCCTCGCTCCAGCCTCGCTCCCTCTGTCGGTACTTTGTCTCTGTTGTCCAAATGTGTAAGTGATTACCACCAAACTACGTATATTACCGATCGGGGTATGTGGAAAACACACATATGGTGCCGTCTTTGAAACGGCGCCGCATTTGAAGCATAAGCGGAAAACATTAAAGGAGGCTGAATGAAGTGACTTCTAATGTACAGGTGCAGCTAACAAAGTTAGAGGAAAGAAAGAGGGAAATTACAGTAGCAGGTCACCAATTCCCCTTTATAACAAGCCAAGAGTGAGCATGAAAAATGATTTCTTGCCAAAACTGTGTCCATTAAAAACCAATTTGGTAAGCTGGGAAACTGTTGGCTGTATTCTTTCAATGCTAAGATGAATTTAAGACTGTTCTCAGCTGCGGTTTCACCATCTCAGCAGTGAAATGTTGGAGTAAAGTTGGGAGGAAGTCAATACACACATGCTAATGAGCACGAAATAAAGTTCCAGACAAAAATAGCTATGAAGATGAGCTTTACTTGTCCGTCTGGTGACAATCCTTCCGTCCTTCAGTGGCCCACAAATCTCTCTATTTAGATATAGTTTTGGTTCCCTTCTGATTTAGAGGTTGTCGTTGCTCCTTGATGGACTGGAAGGCTCCTAAATTTAGGGGGGTTAAACCCAATTCTTGGACCAAACAAAGATGTGATAAAGTCTGAAAGATTGATGTGGCTGTTACTCTTCTCCAGCCAAGTGAATTAGCACTACAGCCACCTATCTGTCCTCTCAGTAATTAGCTAATTAGCTTCCAGTTTTTAGGGGTCAGCTTTGGGGAACGAGGCACCGTGCGCACATGTGAGTGAGGATGTTGAAGAGGCAGGAGGAGGAGGAGGAAGAGGAGGGGAGGAAGAGGAGGGGGAGGAGGAAGAGGAGGAGGAGGAGGAAGAGGAAGATGAGGAGGAAGAGGAGGGGGAGGAGGAGGAAGAGGAGGAGGAAGGGGAGGAGGAAGAGGAGGAGGAGGAAGAGGAGGAGGAGGAAGAGGAGGGGGAAGAGGAGGGGGAGGAGGAGGAGGAAGAGGCAGGAGGAGGAGGAAGAGGAGGAGGAAGAGGAGGAGGAAGAGGAGGGGGAGGAGGAAGAGGAGGGGGAGGAGGAAGAGGAGGAGGAGGAAGAGGAGGAGGGGGAGGAGGAAGAGAGGAGGAAGAGGAGGGGGAGGAGGAGGAAGGGGAGGAGGAGGAAGAGGAGGGGGAGGAGGAGGACAAAGAGGAGGAGGAAGAGGAGGGGGAGGAGGAGGAGGAGGAAGAGGAGGAGGGGGAGGAGGAGGACAAAGAGGAGGAGGAAGAGGAGGGGGAGGAGGAGGAGGAAGAGGAGGAGGAAGAGGAGGAAGAGGAGAACAAAGAGGAGGAGGAAGAGGAGGAGGAAGAGGAGGAAGAGGAGGAAGAGGAGGCAGATGCCTGAGGTACAGCAGTGGTACCGGTGGCTATCGGGTCTCCCCCCATAACGTTTCCAATCTGTGCAACAGAACTGAGAGCAGCAGAGATTCTGAGCCTTGATTTAACTGGCATTTTGCTTTGGATAAATCTGTTTCCTCTTTATCATTAAATAGGTTTTGTTTTATTGTTTCTCGAAGACACTAAAAAGAATAAAAGAGAGGAAACGGTCTTGCAGATGAACACTTTTTTACAGTCACACACACACAGACGTTTCTGTGTCTAATACACCCATAAATCTTCAGTTTCCTTTAGCCAGTGAACTCTAATGGAAGTGGATCTAAATCAGGGTTTTAGAGACTGCCCAGGTCTGAGATGTTTCCTGACAGAGGACGTGGAAAGAGACGGATCGGTTTCCCATCACTTCCATCTTCTCCTGCTCTTCTTTGCTCGCTCTGCTCAGGACCCACTCCCGGGTCTATCTTTGTGCCCAACCGGATCAGCGCCAGCCAATCTCCCCCGCCGGGGTGAGCGGTGGGCCGGAAACAACGATTCCTGTGTGTCCTCAGAGACACCAGGAGACACGAGGGTGGGAAAGTGAGTAGACGTCTAAAAATACAGCTGGAATCTGGCTTTGTTCTCGGGAATACCGTCTATCTTCTGATCCTCGGGTCTGTTGGCTCCATTTAGAGTTGTGATCTTATCTCAGCCATCTACTCGTGCTATACAGATGTTCTGCAGGTGTGGCCTGTTTGCACACCATCACGTTAAGCCCTGGACCCCGGCTGTGTCCCGCCCGTCTGAGGACAGCGTGCGTTCGCCGCTAATTGGTTCCAGAGTGAACTGTAGCAGACTCCGACCAACAAACGTCCACCTTCATCACCACAGGACCGTAACGACTCTTCTCCAAATAACACAGGGGCTGATAAGAGGCCGCGCAGGTAATTGATGCGCTTGCTAAGTGGCTCATTTGCATTCTTTATGCATATCAAAGTAAGGAGTGGTAGAGATAAGGGTGTATTACACAGGCTTGAGTAGCATTACGGTCCTAAATGACGTTATTGAAAAGGTTTTAGCTCTTTCCAAAGGAAGGATCTTGTATTCCTATCATCACGATCAGAGGGCAGATGTGTCCCCATCCTCCTGGATCCTTCTGGGCCCTGACCCATGTCTCCTGTCACCCAAAACTTTGATGAATATTTGTTCACAGTTGCTCAGATTTGGTTGCACTTTTCTGGCAAAAATTCTCAATCCCAGAAGATGTAAATGAACACATTTGGTCACTTTTGGCAATAATCTGAGAAGGGTGAGACAGATATCACGAAAGTTGTGGAAAAAACAGGAAATAGAACAAACCAAACGGCAGAAGGAAGGAGGAACCTGTGCTTTCTCCGATGCTTCCTCTCCCACCTCCAGATGCTGGCAGGATAATTAGCTGGTCGGCTAACGGAGACGAGCGTTGCTCCAAAAGGGAGAGGTTAGACCGACCCCACCTGCTCCAGCACCAGATTCTCTCAGGGACCCTTAAGCTGAAAGGAAAAGTGTGCTTTGGCTCATTTTAACAGATGAAGCTCAGTAAAACCGAGGCTATTTATCAGCGCCGCGGCCGCTCGAGCATTCACTCACGGCAGCATATCATTCTGCACAAAGCAAATCACATCCATCAATCAGGCCGTGGCGGAGGGAAGACAGCGTCTCCAGCTGGTCATGAGGACAAATGGATGCTGGCCGGTGTTGCCATTTGTATTTCGGAATGATATGGACCCGCGCGTTCTTTAAAGGCCAGTGGAGAACGGCTGGGAATGTGGTGGAGCTGAAGCACTGGGGGTTCCCCTGCCCCCTCAGCGTGGATTAGCCCAGCAGAGCTGGTATTTTCAGCTCCATCCCTCATCTTCTCCACATCGGTGCAGCAGCAAACTCCTCCTGCTGGTGGCTCTCCTCACCTCCAGTGTGGATAAACAGACCGGACCACCACGTTCTCCATATAAATTAATTATCAAAGCAAAGTGCATAAAGACACAAGTGTCCCCCCCATATTCTGTTAGGAGAAAGTGCTTTAGGCAGAGCAGCCGGGGCAGCAGCCATGTCTAATGAGGCTGGAGCACAGGGCTGAATGTCTGTGTGCCGGGGAGAGACGGCCCCTCAGGCGATGGCCTCGGGGCTATTTCACAGGAAACTCTCAAGTGTTTCATCATTTCCAATCATAAACGGCTACTCTGGATCAATGGGCTGTGCCGTTACACATCTCAATTTTGGCTAGGAGTGTGACAACTCGCGCACTTTTTCATGTTCCTTGATGATAACAACGCGGCCGAACGACAGAGGCTGAACAGGTCAGGTGTTACACAGGTGGGTCACGCTCGCCTGCTGCTCTTCGCCCCACAGACAGTTTACATCATTTAAAACGCCTTTTGTGATCCGTCATCTGCCCAAAACACCAGCAGGTCTGTTGGCCTCCAAAACGTGGGTGTTTCCTTTATCTTCACTTATATTCTGAAGAGGAAGAAGCTTCTTGGTTCCTGTGTAAACGTCCTTATAGCACATTATACGCGCTAAAAGATCCATTTGTGATGAATTTTACTCTTTTCATCAGATAAGCAGCACCGTGAGGGCTAATCATCACATGGTTCCTCATGAACAGCCAGCCCAAATGCTCACACGCACACACTCTTAATTAGCAGGAATCCCTTCCTCGGTTAAATATCTAAATTATATTTGTGCAGTTCAGTGATTACTGACCAATGTGCAGAGATTCTGGGGCGGGGAAGCAAATGCAGGCTCATAAACGGGTCCATGGAACACTTGACCGTGCGTGAATCAGTCTGGCCTTAATAATTAAACAGCGGTTTATCAGGAGCGTGAACTTGTGGGTGCACGCTAACCCTTTCAGACTCCCCAACAGGCTTCTAAAGAAATGAAATGATGGGGCGAGGAGCAGCCCCTGATTTCTCTTTTCCGGGTCGTTAATAGTTCTTTTTGTGGCACTTTCAGGTCCATTTGGTTTCTCTGTGTGAACGGTGTGTTCAGGGACCCGTAAATCAAGCTGTCAGGACGGGGGAGCATAAAAGGGGGAGGTTACCGTAGCAACCACTGCAGGTTATCAATGAAAATATTGTATTGATAATCTGAAACTTTTCGCTGTAACAAATAGGCAAAACTAGAGTTTTGATTATGTAATTTAGGAAAGGTGGATATCTTTGTTTCACTGAGGAAGGTTTGACTTTTCTACTCATTTGACTCGAACGCCACAGATATGTAGAAAGATCAAAGGTCAATGATGAATAAATGTAAATCCTCTCTTCTCATCAACCGTATAAAGACACAAGTCACATTAATGGACCAACTTCCTTCCACTTTTTACACTTAATTAAAATCTCCTAGCATTGATGCTAGACAGATGCTAGCGTTAGCTCCGTTGTCAGACCCTGTCGTTCCTCCTCTTTGTAACCTTAAAACAAACGTCTGCGGCTTCACTTCTAGCTCCGAAAAAGGATTTGATATCCGGCTTCCTCCTGATCAATACGAATAACTGCAGGTTATAGCAACATTTGTCATCTCTGAAACAAGCTGCCGGTCTCCAGAAGACCGATACAAGCATGCAGACTAGCATCCAAGATTACTCATAAAGACTGATTACTGCTAAATCAGAACTTTTCCTTCCTGAATCTTGAGCATATCATCAAAAAGAAAAGGGTGCCGGGAGTCAAGCAGCCGTGTGATAGACGAGCGTTTCGGAGCGGGAGGCCACGCTGTCGTGCGTGGCGTGGAGCTTATTTCATAGGGTTGGGTGATAGATGTTGTTTAGAGCGATTTAAGCGGCCCTTATGCTGGTGTCAGCATCTGACCCCTCGGTGGTGATAAAGCTATCAAAAAAAGAAAGTAGAACCAGAAGTGAAATATTGAGGGGGGCCGAGGCGTGCCAGATAACGCCTGCGTACTGGGCACCAGACCAGAACACGGGATGGAGGGGGTTCTGGGGGGACAACATATATCATATACATGCACACGTATGTGCACAGCACGTGGAGTCCTCTAGATCTTAGAATTCAGATTATCTTCAACACATCAGCAGTTGAATATTGATTAAAATGTCTTTTGAATTCTGTATTTTTATCTGACATATATAGTGACGTCAGCAGGCAGAACCGCTCAGCAAAAGGCAACAAAGCGCCTAAATTGTGCTTTATTTCTTAGAATAAAGTTTCAAATGGTGGACTCCTTCAAGTAAAAGTGAAGCTCTAATGACAAATTATTCATGATACTTTTAGTTTGCATTAAATTCAAGAAATAATCTGGGTTTTAGTTTGACATTTGTTGGACTTGTCTGCCCCCTGCTGGCAGAGACGAGAGGCAGAGAAGGCGCCTTTTCTAGGTTAGAAACTTTGTTTCATTCACAAACTCTAATTAGGAGCAACGCATTTATTTATTTATTTATTTATTTATTTATTTATTTATTTAACTATTAGTGAGCATCGAACTCTCAGTAGAAACTTTATCAGATGTTGACTTCAATTAAAACAAAAATGCCAAATTTTACCCCAAAACATGAATAAAATGTGCATATTTCATCATTGATCCTTTGGTTTTAATATTAAAATGATAATATGAAAAGACTCAAGGAGAGTCAAGTGGGGCTCTAATTTCATCATATTCATGAGGGAAAACAGTCTAAATAACCTTATTTATAAAAAGTAAATGTTCCTAAAAATATATGCTTTTCATCCTGGCGTCTTATAAATCCTGAGAACAGGTTTAATAGTTTTAATAGGACACAACTGTTCCTTCATTAATCTACAGCAGAGAGGGTTGATTTAACCTTTGACCTCAGCCATGTGATTTACATTGATAATCTATAGTTGTTGGCATT
Organism: Takifugu rubripes; assembly: GCF_901000725.2. Classification (NCBI taxonomy): domain Eukaryota; kingdom Metazoa; phylum Chordata; class Actinopteri; order Tetraodontiformes; family Tetraodontidae; genus Takifugu; species Takifugu rubripes. The sequence continues at coordinate 20,494,763 of NC_042297.1, read as the reverse complement.
TTATGATCTCCTATCAGCATAATTGATCCTATTGTGCATTCATTAATAGTAGATCATTGATAACTAAATTAATAACCGATGGTTCATCCAAAGAGAGCTAAATGAAAGAGGATTCATCTTGAAACGTGCTAAAAGTCTGTAGCATGAAAGCTTCTCTGTAATGTAAAGCAATGTTGCCACCTAGTGAGCAACTGTGTAACATGGCTGAGCTGTGCGGAGAAGGGAAACATTCAAATAAAGATAAACATTTATTGGTTCAAGACCACAGTAGTTCAGTAATAATTCTATGAATAACATATGTAAACAGATTGAGTGTTTTAAAGTTGATATTTATGGGATGAGTTGGATATTTCACAGTGTCCATTAAACCTTATTCAAGAGTCCTCTACTGAGGTGTTTTCTTCTCTTTTTTGACCACGACAGGGTGATGGCAGGAATCCATGTGACCTTCTGGTGTCTTGCTCAAGGGCACCTCAGCGGCCTTCCCGTTGCACCACAACACCTTCCATGGTTCGTCTACACTGGGACGTGAACCGAGGCCCCTCTGCTCCTCAGTCTAGTCCCGCACAGCCTGATAAAAATTGATAAAGAAAGATCCAAGCTCATCCACCCTCCCAGTGCTGGGGCCCAGTGGGAGGAGCTGCACGAACTGGCCGTACTGGAGGGTCTGACTGGTCTTTTCCAGGAGCTTTAGGCTATCGGGGGTCCGGCTGCTCTACCGGCACCGGATTGGCTGGATGGTCCAACACGAGGGGCTGGAGTCACCTGAGGCGCTGACAGAGCAGCTCAGCCAGGATGGAAACTGGGAGCACAAGGAGCAGCAGGTGCTGCGATTCCCAGTTAGGGGGAAAAAACAGCAGAAGGTAAACTAGGATAGATGGGGGCTAGCTAAATAACTAGAGGAGAGACGGGAGTGTTCTGTTCTCCAGCAGGTCCTGAGAGGCAGCCGCGGACGGGAGGCTGAACCAGCCGGAGGAGATCCAGCAGAGGTTCCTCTCTGCAGGCCGGGACAGCTGGGGAACCAGTGGGGCCAGTTAGGAGGCCAGCAGGCAGAGGAGCAGCTGGCTGAAGACCAGGAGGCCAAGGTCAGCTGGTGGTTACCAAGAGGTGAGCAAAGGCAGGTCGGCGTTGGACAACGTTGGTGTAACAATGTTGTTATAACAATGTTGTTATAACAGGCTAATGACAGGCGATCTGGACCTGAACATGAAGAGGGAGCAGCAGAGGAACCTCCTGTGCTGCTCAGGTTTTGGACCTGCGCTGGTTGCTAGGTTACAAGTTCCGGTCCAGAGGTTGGTTATTGGGGATAAAATTCGCTGTTATCATATTCCTCTTTTTGTCGGTGTGTCCACTACCACGACTCGGGCGGAGCAGCGTGATGTCACGGCGGCGCTGGGATCCACTATGTTTATTTAAAAATGGACGCCGGACTGTTAGACGTTGTCTTTCCTGTCGCTGCTTTGCCGCTACCAGGTGATGACGCCTTCCAAGCGGGTCGGGCCCAAACTGGCAGAACATTCTTCCCTCTTCCAAATGATGCAGAGGTGCCGCCTGGTTTGTTCCGGAGGCCGCCTGCTTCACATGGATGTCGGGTCAGGTGCTGAATTATTCAGGGCTGGATCCTCTTTCTCCTCAAGACCTTCCTGGTCTCGCTGAAGCCTTGGGAGATGTTTCCGCAGAACCGTTTTGGGTTTTTGGGGTGAACTGATTGTGATTCTGTTGCGCTTTAGCAGGTCTTCATGTGGTCCAGCGCCACCCCGATTCAAAGGGTTCAGGTGGTGCTCGGCGTCGAACCGCCCGTCGTTTTTGATTTAACGGCGTAATGTGTAGCGAGTCCATGTTGCCGCCATATGAAATGTCACAGGCGAGCAGCTGCTGCCTGCTGAGTAAGATCGAACCGGTCGGTCCTGTTACGCCAGCTTTGGCCCGTTCCCTCAGGAAGATTAGCCTGGTCGCTAAAGACCAGTGAAAGATTAGCGCTGCGTTAGTACTGGTGCTCGTGTGTCTTGATTCTGCTGTCATTTCCTGTCTGTTTCATACTGAGTAGATTCTATTCCTCCTCACGTCTCGTTTTCATCTACAATTCCTCCCTTGTTAGCCAGCGCTAATTAGCCAAAAGGAGAGCGCCCCTGGAGATCCCAGCTCTTCTGAAAAAAGGGATAAATGGGCCAAAAAAGGACCAGTTAAGTAATCCGTTGTGAGACTCTTCCTGGTGATGTCATTCGCTTTTTAACTAGTTGAGCCAGATTTTTAGACGTGGTAAATTAGACAGGACCCCCGCGGAGCTTCCTCCTTGTGGATTTTATTTGTTTCAAGTGTTTTGCTCTGAAATAAAATTCTGTTGCCTCGAGACTTGTTGAACTCCCCCCACCATCACTGGGACACCACAGGGCCGTGTCCTGTCCCCACTCCTGTGTACCAATGCTTTGCTGGGTCAGTGAGGTTTTCTGGTGGCCCCACAGTCACCAAGACCAAAGAAACCATCTTCTCAGAGCCTCTAAAACCGGAAATTAGCTGAATTAATGGTGGATTTCAGTCGAGGACGACAGGCTCGTCCATAAACCCACATCTGTAAAGGCTTCATTCCTCTCACATTCAGCTTCACATTCAGATTCACCAATTTGTGGAGGTTTGGGGACTTTTAGGATTCATTTCCAAGTGTCCACATGTGGCTGAGGGTCACAGAACATAGTCAGACAACTGGTCTTCAACCTTTGCCCGATGCCAAGTCTTCAGGGGAGAACAAAATGGCAGACCGAGGGAGACCAGTTTTGTGTGGGCCAGGTGGTTCTGATAGTTGATCCACAAGTCCCACGAGCTCTCTGGCGCTGGAGCGGACAGACGCATCAGTCTGGCAAGGTTAAGGACAAGACTCAAGAGCAGTGGATGACACCAGGAGACTCTGGGACGGTCTCAAGAGAGACATTTGGGGACGGCTGTGTGAGAAAGAGCAGCAGGTTAAGGCCCAATAGCGCCACCTACTGGTGCAGAGAACTGCAGTCGAAAAGAGCACCTGAACAAGCCGGGGCCAGACTCCCCAAACAGACTCAAACAGCAAATATGACAACCAAAGACTCTGATGAACTTTGACCCTCGATCCTCCAAGGTCATGGTGCTTCCACCCCGGGGTTCTATAGAGGGCATCACTGCTGCCCCCTGTGGTGCTGTAGGCTATACCGCCCGGATCAATTAAGCCTAGCCTTCAGACTATGGTCCAACCTCACACATGTGGTTTCATTCAAATCCTATTGGATTTTTCTTTGTTAATAATTCAGATCTGTCTTCCGGAGCACATTAATCGGAATCGTGGTCGACCATCTGCCTCGTCCAGCAGAGACGGGTCCTTTAGTCACACGGTTTGTTCCTATTTCCATGTGTAACTATGGATCACCAGCTAACTTTTGTTAATTCTAACAAAAGTTGTTTTGTTTATTTTTTAAATAATGAGTATTAATTCGGGGAGTGGGTGAATTCCTTTTATTAGCAGGTCATGCTGATGAAATTCAAACGTGCTTAAATATCTTTCTTATGTGGCGCTGCCATCGCGCACTTTCGACCTTTAGGCACATTTTCCAGCTTCCACTGGTCATCCTTCAACACAGCCCCAGTTCCAACTGGTGTGCGCGTTTTGCGTGGACGCTAATTGAAGCAGAAAGCGGGTGTTCCGCGGACAGGAGGGTGGACAGGTTGGTTCCAGGTCACAGCCCCTCAGCTGCTGCCTCCACCGCAGCACATCTATGTTCTCCACCGCGGGGCAGAGCGCACGCACGCCGTTTCACCCAGGGACTGGTTTCCAGTCGGCCACTTGGGTTTGGAGTCAACAGCACCGCCCCGATGCTTGTTTGCTCAAAGTGTGGAACGATCCATCGCGGAGCGCCGGGCTCGATTGACACTGTCTGCTGATCTGCTGCGGATCGCTCAGAATAACAAGGCTGCTCGCTAATTCGCGTCCATCCGCGAAGCACCGCCGGAGTCCGGTCCGAAAAACAGCCGAGCAGGCAGGCAAGACCGCCGCGGCGCCGGAGCCCGCAGCCCAGAATGGCTTCAGGAGACCTTTACGAGGTAAGATCACGCCGGAGTCCGGCTGAAACCACCCGTAATACTGGCGGATAATGGAATTAGGAAGTAGAGGGGAGGGCGTCGCGTATGCGAGCGAGAGCGGCGGACTAAGCCCTTTAAGCAGGCGAAACTAACCGGCCGAGCTGACGGGGCAGGTTGCCTCGTCCACGCCGACACTTTGACTCGGCTCCCGGCTCACTTTGGTGGAACGGCCGCCTGGCGAGGCGTCATTTACGGACCAACTCCTCAGTCAGCGGCCGAGTTTAAAGTGGTGGCAAAGTGACAGCGGCGGACATGGTGAACGTCTGCACGCGCACGCACGCGCGCACGCGCTCTCACACACCCCACACGCGCTCGCGCGCACGGGTCACGAAGAGTGCGCGTACGTGCTGGCTGATATGAAGTCATCACCGTGTTTTGGGGCGGTGGGACCGTTCGGCGCACACGCACCAGCCGAGACGAGGACGAGCGCGGTTGGAAACTCCGGCTGCCGCGCTCCGCGCTCCGTGCGCGATAAGCGGAAGCCCCCAGCGGCCCCCCACCCCCCAAAAAGTTGCTCAAATGAAATGCCGGAGAATCCCAAGAAGCTGCTGCGCAACTCTGGAATGTCCGAATCTGATCTGCCCGATTCAAATGGGTCTGTTTCAGGTATCCGGTGCTGATGGAGGCAGACAAATATCTGCAATATTTGCATCTTACAGGTGTCACTTTATATATTTAAATAAGGAGGCGCAACACGAGTGCTGGAGGGAGATAACAGTATGTGAAGGCAGCTCTGCTGACCTGGGATCAGCGGCTCTGACATCAGCAGCTTCTCGATGTTGAGGCTCCGACGTGGAGAAAGCTGCTGTTCTAATGACTTCCTTTAAGATAGCTGCTAACTGCGGCTAGCCTCTTCTTGATAATAGCATCGCCATTTAAAGTGTCGCTGTTATTAAACCTGTCTCAAAAGTGGGGAAAAAAGCTTTTGAACATTTACAAATGAGCTCTACGGCGAAACCTACGGAGTTTTTATAGAATGAACACATTTTATTTCCCCGTTGATTTGCTTTTGCTCTGCACAGCCCCGACAGTTGGCTGCTTCCCATCAGTCTAACTGGAGATGCTGGTGCGAGTGTGTTAGGGAGTGGTGTGTGTCCCGCGATGGACCGTGACCTGTCCAGGGTGTCTCACCCAGTGGCACGTGTGGTTCCACACATTCAGGGTGTGTGTCGGCACTTTGTGGGTTGGAGGAGCATGAAAACACATTTAAAAACCACACTTGCTGCTCACAAGTGTAATATGACTCTGTGTGTGTGTGTGGGTGTGTGTGTGTGTGTGTGTGTGTGTGTGTGTGTGTGTGTGTTGAGTTAGCCAACTTGGTGCAAATTTTGCATCATTAGTACCAATTGACTTTAAGTGTCTAATTCTTCCTGTTAACCCTCATTCATGTTTTCATCATGTTCTCTCCAGCCTGTTAACTCAACAATTTAGTAATTCCGAGTTAATTCCAGCTGATCTACCCAAAAAAATCATTTTTATTTCTTTTTCACGAGTGTTGGCAGACAGTTCTTCGTCTACGTCACAAGACACTTGAGTCAACGGAGGAACTTTGTGTTAATCAACTTAAAAACAAAAACTCTGTTGCCACAAATGTCCTGATTGTGCAATTTCCCCCTTTTAATGAAATGGGATCCACAAAAACAGGAATTCAAGGTCAGGCAGCTGCCTGAATTGCAATGGCAGCCATTTGCTGCTTTATGTTCCGTTATTATTCCAGAAATAAAACAGAAACCTCAGAAGATGGGGGTGTACTCTTGTGCGTCCTGTATTTACATTTTCCAAGGGTCAATGCTTTTCTCTTGCTTGACCGTGACATCATCAGGCTAAAATCTTACACGTCCTGGTTTCAGTTAGAAATACTCATATTTAAAAATTCAGCCGCTGTGTCTGTTCGTAACGGGCGATTTTGACCTTGTTTTCAGAAAAGGTGAGCTGAACGGTTGCTGTTGCAACTTTAACAGATCTTTCTCCAACATCAAACACATCCTACTGCTTTCAAGTCATTTCAAATTCAGGGTGTAGAAGTTTTCAACATTAAAATGTGATCACTTGATCACCGGCGACCTCACAAACATGATGAGGTAACGTCGGAACAGCAGCGTCTGTCCCTTAATTCAACTATATGGTCTCACAATGGGAGCGCGTCGGAACAACGGAGCTGCTGATTTCTCCTTGAGTCTAATCAGAGCCTTTTGATTGGCTCATCCAACCTTCATTGGGATGAAAACGTCGCTTCAAAGCTCTTATTTTCCTCCTGAGTGTGCGCTCACACACAGGTGCTGTTTTACATTGTAATCCATTTATTTTACATTCTTTCGTACAACCTCACCCAAATCCTTTATCCTAACCAGTTAAGATCTGCTTTAAATTATGACTTTAACACCCCCCCCCCCCACACACACGCACACACACACACACACACACACACACACATTAATCACAGGGGACAAAATGGCAGGAAAACAAACACAGTCTGAATAACTTTGCTGTATTTCATGGCCATAAGGAGCAGCGATGTAACTCTACGCCTTCATTTCCTCCAGCATGGAAGAATATTTGTTTGTCTGTCGTGGTGCCACTTTAACCAGTCTAACGTGCTCATGTGGCCACGTTGGTTTGGCTCCTTTAAATAACGCCCATAAACACACACACATTCCCAGTTGGGTGGCTCAGGTGCTAGTTGTCATTGTATTGGTACAAAGGCAGCCGGTTCCATCTGGGCCTCTTTACAAATGTTAAAGCATGATTGTTTATTTTGCCTGAGAGGTCGTGATGGTCGTGGTGGCCACCGTGATGGTCGTGGTGGCCACCGTGATGTGGACGGGACTCCCAGCAGCTGAGTGCAAACCAGTAAAGAGAAGATGGACTGTTTTTTAAACGATACAGTCGGTTAAAGTGGCACAATTGCTGCGTGACCTGATTTGGCTTCTTCTTCATTTCCATTTAGCAGCAACATTTAGTAGTTTGATACTCTAAGGGAACTAAAGACGCCGGCCTCCATCTACATGATGTCACAAACCAAAACTAATGCCAAAGTAAGGGGTCAAAGGTTGATGGCTTGTTGTGTGACAACAGGTTGAAACGTTGAGAAAATGTCCTTTAAACTTCAACGCGTCCTTCTTTGCTCATCTTTGCTCATCTTTGTGTGGTGGCTTAGCGAGGCGTCCGTGCATCGCTCCAAAGTTCTCTGATGCGTCCCGCCGAACTTCCCAGCTTGAACTCCAAAAGGAAAATAAATAACCAACATTGCTGCCATCAGAAGAATTCTCCCCTCCAGGCTCCACCTCATTTTTCCTCTTTTGATCAACCTTTAGAAAGTGCTACATCCTGAGAGGGGAGTCTCCCTTCTGAAACACCTATAAGCACAAAAACAGCACATAATAACTTAAATAAATATTCAATATTTCATCTTTTATCGTTTCTCTGACCTCACAAAGCTGACCTGTAACGTCTCCAACCGTTCCCCTCTCTTGGTTTCTTATCTTTATTCTGCACATTATCTTAAATGTGACCCGACACTGTGGGACAGAACCCCCCCCCTTGTTCAGCAGTCGTGTCTAGCTCCCTAATTGCCCCGGGGTGGTGTGTCTTACCGAATTCTGTATCATGTTTTCTACACCCTGCGAGATTCTGGACGGTTCCAGATGAGCGATAACAAAACCTTTGAGTGTTGAGCTTTTCTGTCGTGAACGTCTCCGGTTCAGCAGTGGGTCAAACATTTGTGATGGACGCCACAAAGACGAAATCGTAGCCTGAAACATCAAACTGTAATTTTAGTTCATTAGATCTGGTTCTCACATAGCTAAATAGCATTTTCATTTATTTAAGATCACATTAAAGTCATCTTTTCATTAATAAAACCATATGGGCAGGTCCTGAAGCGGACGTGCCGTCTGGAAATAGTTTCTTCTAGAAAACAAAAGAAAAAAACAAAAACTGAGATGAGGAATTGAAAGTTTTAATGGTTTAAGGGTTCGATCTGGCCAGGTTTCACTTGGCATGCGGAGTTTTGCTTTGTTGGCTATATAGAAAGTCTTAAAATGAAAAAAAGTCTTTAAAATGAAAAAAGTCTTAAAAAGAAGATCCACCAATTTCACAAATTGTCTCTACAAAGGTTGTTGCTGAAGGAGACTTTTTGACGAAGACCACATCGACTGTTCATAACTAAATTACACTTCCTTGTCCATGTAGGTGGAACGAATTGTGGACAAAAGGCGCAACAAGAAGGGTAAGTGGGAGTACCTGATAAGGTGGAAAGGTTATGGAAGTAAGGAGGACACGTGGGAACCAGAGCATCACCTTCTGCACTGTGAGGAATTCATTGAGCAGTTCAACAGCTTGGGACTTCATAAAGCCAAATTTCCCAAAAGTCGTCAGGAGTCCCTGATCCCCCGATACCCAACGGCAGCCGAAACCTCCAGAGCTCGTTCAGAGTCTCGGAAAAAGAAAAGGACTTGTGACCCAGCGGTGGGGGTAAGAGCAGGAGATGTTCTTGGGATGGGAAGTGGGGGATCAGGACCTATGCAGAAGCAGAGGAAAGTTGGAGTAGGACCTGGAAGACATGATTTAGGGCTTGACAAAGCCATGATCTACAAGGCCTCCTCACATGGGGGGTCTCACTTCTCTCCTGCAGCACCAGTTCCTCATAACGGACTCCAAAACGGAGAGTTGGAGCCTCTCATTTACAGAACTGCAGCAAGGTCACATCGGCTGCCATTGGACAGGGGGGACGGAGAACTGGGAGACATGGACCCGACTGGACAGCAGTTCAAAAAGCGAGGTAAGATAGAACCACAGAGAAGGAAACAGACGCTGGACCGTTTAACCAGATGTGACTTGGATACAACCTAAAAGCCGATAAGAGCTCTGAATGATACTTGTGGGTCACAGTCCGGTGCTGCCCAGCAACAGTTAATCATTACACATCTTTTCCTTGTCCTGACGTGTAATCGAGAATGTCCAGATAACAGAACCAATCTGTTCCACGTTAACTGACCTGATTCCACTTCGACTTGCTGAGGTCAGAGTGTGCTGCTATAAAAACGGAGCCATTCAGAAGCTTTTTGGACAAGTTTGCCCGTTTAACAGTGTAAATAAATATTTTCTGTACATCAGAGGTCCGTTCTGAAATTTGGACACTTTGTTTCTATTTGTGCACGAGCTTCGGTCCGATCAACGGGGGGGGGGGGTTGTTGCAAACCCCTCAGATGTGGAAGTGACTCCTGAGAGGGACCGAGGGTTCAAACCTTGGGAACCTTGTTCTGGCTGCTTCCGTCTGCATGTCTCATGCAGTTTGAAATGTAACATGACTGACTTTTTAATAACGTGAGCAAAATAATGTAAAAAAATAAAGTTAGCGATCCCTCTCTCCTGTCACCCGTCACCTGTGATAAATATAGTCTGGACATCTTCCAATGTTGCTTCAACATCCCAACCCTCGACATGCACGTTTTCCTTTATTTTCCACTGACGCCATCGTTTCACCTGTGGAGGTGACGGGAGCACCGGGGAGCCTGTGGGCCTCCACCAGCTCGCCGCAGGGGTGAGGAAAGATGTTGCAAAATTGATGAAACCCAGAAAAAAGCACTGGGAGAGCCGTCACATGACCTCCTGGGCGGGGGGGCATGTGTGTGTTGCATCTCTATGCTGTAGGAGCGTGTGCCGCACCACTGATGACGCCACAGTATGAAGGTGCCATTTCTACCACCGCAGTAACATCCGAGCACCACGTGCACGAGGTGTCCTGTGGTATCTGGCACAGCTGTGAGCTGCACATCTGCACAGCCCCTTAATGTGCAGACGTGTTGTTGCAAGTGATGCGCTCGGTTTGGAGGAATATTCCGAGGTGCATGAATAGCAGGCGCTTTTCAGAGTGCAAAGGTCAAATCTATGCGGAGTTTGTTTTTGATTAGAAGAAATATCAGAACTCTTTCTTCATTTGAACCACATTCTGGAATTGATCAATTTCATTGTAGATGATGCTGATTCTGAAGAGCAGCTCCACCTTTAGATTGAATTTACATTACGTTTCTTTAGCCTCTTGTTCTGTTGCTTTGCTTCTCCGGTTAATTTCTCTTTTAAGAGAATTTTTGACAGTAGTTTCATTGTTGGAATTATGGGGTCTTGGTGGTTACAGCAAGAAAGTCCGGGTTTCCTCCCCCCCGGAGGTCAGGGGCGTTTCTGTGTGAAGTTTTTCTCCCCCTGCTACGTGGGTCCCCTCCAAGGACCTCAGCTTCCTACCACAGGAGGAGCAGATCTAGCTGGTAGATCTGGTGACTTGTTAGTGTGATTGGTTGGTTGTTCTATATGTTCATCCTTTGACTAGCTTAAGTCTTGTCCGGGGTCTACCACCTGGGATAGGCCCCAGCCCCAACAGGGACCTTGTCTTTGTTACACTGCGTAAACCTTTGTCCACTTGTCCTGTCACCATTTCTTGGTCCTGCTGACACCCCTCTCCTCTTAGGTTCCGCCCTGGCCAACGGCAAGCTGCATTTGCACAGCTCAATCAAGCGCAAACTGGCCGAGGAGAAAGGCTACGTGTTCGACAAGCGACTCCGACACAACGTGCGACAGAATGAGAGCAACTGTCGATTCCGAGACATCGTGGTGAGGAAGGAGGAAGGCTTCACGCATGTCCTGTTGTCCACACAGACGACCGAGAACAATGCACTGACGCCGGAGGTAAAATGCACACGCACGTTTCAGTCATCAGACAGCTGAGCTGTTACGGGGGGGGGGGGGGGCATTAATTCGCTTTATTTTGCTATTTCTCGTCAGGAGTTCCAAAACAATGAACAATGTCTGGGTTTTATTTACTGGAACACGCTGTGTGATTCATTTTGTGTGGTGTTATGTAATTGACACAGGAAGTGAGGCTTCAGTGGTCGCTTCCTGTGATGGAGAGCCTCACACACTTCACACACACGGGCCCTATTCAGCGCTGCTTTCATTACCGGATTTCTACAACATTTCCTACTTTTCTATTGAATCTCAGTGATTCCACCAAAGGGTTCCTGGTAGTGAGCTGCTCTGGTGAAACCTGTGGAGAGAGAGGTTCTCCCTCCTGCTGTCATGTTCAGAGCTGTTCATTATGCAGGATTGGGGAGCTTTTAAATCACAACTATTGAAGAGTTGTGCTCCTTTTCTGTAAGGTCACATGGTTCCTTCATGTCAAAATGAAATATTAGTCATGTGATTTGGGTGAAAAACGAAAGAATTGAGCAGAGTCTGATTCTACATGGGTGTTTCACAGCTCTGCTCTGAGCCAGTAGCATCCGTCTGCAGTCCCCAGAGACGACGGTTCTCAGCCACTACGCTTTTCATACCATGGCCACGGAGGCCAAATTGGGCCAAACGGCAAAAGAACTGTGATTCATTTGAAATGGTTTATTGTACAGAAGCGTATAACTGCCACGTGTACAGAACCAGTGGGTGCTGAGTATCGCATTATTCAGAGATAAGATATGTTAAGGTGAATTTCATATTATTATTGTGAGATGAACGACCAGCAGGAGGCAGGAAATATGGCTCATTTACATGATTAGTTTAATTCTACTTCTGGCTTGGTTTGACACATGGCATCATATGGTCTACATACCCTCAGAAGGATGATGGAATACATGCCGCTGTACTGCAGACATACACATTTGAGCCTCTTCTGGTAGGGTTGTTCTCCGTTGATCAGGTGGAAGGAGCCACTTCTTTGATCAATTATTAATGAGCCATAATTCTAATAACAATAGACTCTTTAAAATGCATAACCATGCATAACAATTGATGAATATGCTAGCCAGCTTTATCATGGCCACCAAGTAAACACACCTAGATGTTATTTAGGATATTTTAGGGTTTTTTTCCCTTCTTGCTATCCTAAACTAACAGATACATAACACAGAAATACTCACATTTTTGACACAATACTTGTTCAACAAAGTTCCATCAGAACTGGAAACACTGTTGTGAAAACCAGAGGGGCCTGGAAACTGCTGCCTCTGGGCCTTCAGAGAGCCGCTGCTGGGAGATGAGAGCACATGATGGAGATATCCACATGATGGAGATATCCACATGATGGAGGTATCCACATGCTGGAGGTATCCACATGCTGGAGATATCCACATGCTGGAGGTATCCACATGCTGGAGGTATCTACATGATGGAGGTATCCACATGATGGAGGTATCCACATGCTGGAGGTATCCACATGCTGGAGGTATCCACATGCTGGAGGTATCCACATGATGGAGGTATCCACATGATGGAGATATCCACATGCTGGAGGTATCCACATGCTGGAGGTATCCACATGCTGGAGATATCCACATGCTGGAGGTATCCACATGCTGGAGGTATCCACATGATGGAGGTATCCACATGCTGGAGGTATCCACATGCTGAGGTATCCACATGCTGGAGGTATCCACATGATGGAGGTATCCACATGATGGAGGTATCCACATGCTGGAGGTATCCACATGCTGAGGTATCCACATGCTGGAGGTATCCACATGCTGGAGGTATCCACATGCTGGAGATATCCACATGCTGGAGGTATCCACATGCTGGAGGTATCCACATGATGGAGGTATCCACATGCTGGAGGTATCCACATGCTGAGGTATCCACATGCTGGAGGTATCCACATGCTGAGGTATCCACATGCTGGAGGTATCCACATGATGGAGGTATCCACATGCTGGAGGTATCCACATGATGGAGGTATCCACATGCTGGAGGTATCCACATGATGGAGGTATCCACATGCTGGAGGTATCCACATGATGGAGGTATCCACATGCTGAGGTATCCACATGCTGGAGGTATCCACATGCTGGAGGTATCCACATGCTGGAGGTATCCACATGCTGGAGGTATCCACATGCTGGAGGTATCCACATGATGGAGGTATCCACATGCTGAGGTATCCACATGCTGGAGGTATCCACATGCTGGAGGTATCCACATGCTGGAGGTATCCACATGCTGGAGGTATCCACATGCTGAGGTATCCACATGCTGGAGGTATCCACATGATGGAGGTATCCACATGCTGGAGGTATCCACATGATGGAGGTATCCACATGCTGGAGGTATCCACATGCTGGAGGTATCCACATGATGGAGGTATCCACATGATGGAGGTATCCACATGCTGGAGGTATCCACATGATGGAGGTATCCACATGATGGAGGTATCCACATGATGGAGGTATCCACATGCTGGAGGTATCCACATGATGGAGGTATCCACATGCTGGAGGTATCCACATGCTGGAGGTATCCACATGCTGGAGGTATCCACATGCTGAGGTATCCACATGCTGGAGGTATCCACATGCTGGAGGTATCCGGACTGTCCCGTAAGAGCCTTGAGGAGATGCAAACAGGTCGTTATCTGACTCTGGTAGTTTAAAACATTGAATTATTTGTCACTGAAAGAGGGAATTTTGCATCTGTCCTCTTTCCTATTGTTCTTCTTCTCTCTTGACCACCTTCAGGATCTCTGCGAGGGTGCTGGGGTTTGTCCCAGCTGCATACGTGCACAGGCACGTGCGTGGCCTATGAGAGCAGTCGGGGGTTCGATGCTCGGCTGCAGGGCCTTCAGACTGGTTGGATGTTTATCTTTAACAGACCTGGAGGAGCTTCATGTTTGCTGCTGTTTCCTGCATATAAATCTCACAGATGAAACAGATTCTGCAGTAATTACTGTAAAAATGCACTTTATTCTGATGACACGTCTTCCTGTTCAAACCAGCGTATCACAAATGGTCTTGTTTGATCCGCTCACATCGATAAGGGAGCGGGAGGATTATTGTCAAATTTAGGATGCCATTAAAAAAGAGCTTGTTGCACAGTTAAACGGAGAGAAACCTTTTGTCAGGAGCATCTCAAGCACATTTAGCCCTGGTGATAAGCTCCTATCTCCTTCCCAATCACATTCCCACTAACATCTGCTGGCAGAACCCCACGTCCCAACATAATCAGGACAGAAGAGGCTGACATAATTGTTCATGCCTTGATTCTGCTTTACATGAGATGATCCTGGTGGCACGAACGCAGTCGACTCGTGCGCTACGTGCCACTGATTGCTCATTTATTCACTCTAATCAACAACAAGCTGAGGCTCAGACAGAGGTGAGAAAGCTTTTACAATCACGGCAACCTGTGAAAACCTGGCTGTTCACCAGCCATCATATTAACACTCACTCTGGCTCTGCAGCGTTTGTGGCTGGATGTGGATATCCAGGTATTCCAGGCTCCAGAAACATGGACAGGAGGTTCACTGGAGACCCTAAATTGCCCCAAGGTCAACAGTGAGTGGACACTGTGTTTTTGCTGTGATGGACAACAAGCTCATTGTAGCTTTGTAAAAGCTCCCTTTTTGTCAGTTAGTTGTTAGTTTTATGCAAATTGTGTATAAAGACGTTAGCATCCACGTTGAGAATCAACTGTGAAAGAAGGGATGTGGTAGGTCTGGAAGACGTCTGCGTAGCCGTGGAAGTGAATTCCCTGAAGAGAAAAATAGATGCATCTCCACTGCCAAAGTTCCTGGTAGGGCCGGAACTGGGCCAGGAACTTCAGAGGGACCGTTCTTCTCACTTGGCGCCATCATGAGTTTCGGTCGCCACATAATCACAGTTTCATCAACCGAGGAAGCCGCCAACCAAGCAAAGATGGAGGAGGAGTCTGGTTTGTGTGTTTGAATGTGAAAGCTTGTTTTGGTGATTTCTAATGGCGTCACATTCTTCTCCCACTCGGCACCAAATAAACACCCCCCTCCAGGAGTTACGCGGACCTCAGAAAGGTTCCATCAAATGGCCCTTTGGGAAGGTTCCTGAGTAAACCGAATCTGTAGCGTGCTAAATATGGTTGAGGATAACGTAAAGAGAGCGACGCTCAATGAGAGCAGACGCGGTGGTCGCCGTGAGATGTGGAGGTGACCTGGAGCAGCAGCAGCAGTCACAGGCAAACAACCCGGAGGGCTCTTTTCCGCCCGTGTCATTTCCTGTGTTACCGGTATTTCCTGAGTTTTGATACAAAGTGTTGGTTTAGAATAAAGCAGTCGGCCGCGCCTGATGATGAGGAACTGTGTGGTGTGAACAGACCTCAGGACTCCTGACCAGATGGCACAATTGTGTAGTGTAAACAATACGGTGACCCGATGACCCAGAAAGTCATGTAGCATGAACATGGCATAAGCTAAAAAGAAGGGTCCCCAGGACACAGCCTTGGCGCTCTCCACTGTGAGCGGGCAAAGGTTCCTCATCGCTCATGAATGGAGGTATGTGGTAAAATGGGGTTAAACTGGGGCTAAGCTGCGCTGATGGTCCCGTTAGATGTCCTAACGACATTAACACACAAGCTTCCAGAGGATTTTCCTCCTCTTTAACTGCAGAGTGAGTCTGAGGGTGCTTCTCACGTGTAGTGTTGCGTTCACACTCACGCTGAGGTCACCTGATGCTGAGAGCGCACTTTGAGCGTACGACTGTAAGCCTGTAAGCTGCCAGCTTATAAAATAACTGTGATAGCTTCAACTTAGTCTCTCACAGGGACAAGAGCTTTGGTGGATTTGCCTTCTGAATATCTTTTGTGGGGGAAAATCATTCCCCATATTCCATTTCCTTTTTCCATTTAAACCCTTAATGCCTGAATCCTGAATAATTTGGATCCGTTTCAGCTTTGTGCTGTGCGTGTGTGTGTGTGTGTGTGTGTGTGTGTGTGTGTGTGTGTGTGTGTGTGTGTGTGTGTGTGTGTGTGTGTGTGTGTGTCTTTGATAGCTGCAGTGCTCTTGCTAATATGGCCCATTTTCCTGTTATTTAACCATAAATGTATGTAGCACTGCATACATTAATGATAAATTCATCACTGAAATTTCTTCTCACTTCTTTTCTGCTCTGATGGCTGTGATGCATCAAGTGGAGACAAACAAACAAGATGAATGGTCACATAAATAACCGCTGTGCCTTATATGCTCCACAGCTAGCATACAGCCGGGGGCCTGATGTGATGTGCATGACACTCTGTGCTGTGACATCTCACTGCATCTGGCAACGAAACAACATCAAACAACACATTATTTTATACAATGGAATTATCTGTTTTCTTCTCGGTAAAAGATTCCTTTATGTCTCTCTGTAGACATTAAGTGCCGACTGCAGCTTTAATGGTGTCCTCGTTGCCACCCTGACAGGACTTTGCTGTGTGTTGATGCTTTTCCTGACGCCTCCAGTGAGGCTTTAACACATGTGAGAAAGCTTGTGTTCATAATGGAGGAGGCAACGTCTCATAGGTCGTATTTAGGAAGAGCATTAAAGCTTCACTTGCTACATTTACAGTAGTTTCGTCCTCTATCACTGTCTACCCCCCCCCCCCCCCCACACACACACACACACACACACACACACACACATATACCGCTGCCCCATTTTAGTCAGATTATTACCCCTGACCCATAGTAACCAGGCAACCTCAAAGAAAACAATTCTGGACATTTCTCCAAGCTTAACATTCGTCCCCTTTGTGCGTGCATGTGTGTGTTTCTGTGTGTGTTTATACTGCACATGTGTCCTCACATTTACTCCATGTTGAGAACTACAGTCCTCATTGTACTTGCAAAGCAGGGCCTTTTCTTCACAACTTCAAAGTACAGTTTGAAGGTTAACACAGAGCTTCATGGTTGAGATCAGAACTGGGTTTGGGTTAAGGGGTCCGTTAGGGGGGTTCTGGCATGTGCGTGTGCGATGAGGCGACAGCCACAGACGATGACCCATCGCCCCGTCTCTACAGATCATGAAGGAAGTGTGCCGGGCGCTGGGTAACGCAGCAGCTGATGACAGCAAGCTGCTGCTGTTCAGCTCCGTGGGGACGGTTTTCTGCAGCGGCCTGGAGCCGTCGTACCTGATGGGCCGCCTGACGACCGACCGCAGGAAAGAGAGCAGCCGCATCGCGGACGCAGTCAGGTAATGCGAAGTCTGACCTCTGACCCCCGAACGCGCCCTGATCTTCTCGCCGCGTCGTGACATCGTCACTGTGGTTCCTCAGAGACTTTGTGTCGGCGTTCATCCACTTCAAGAAGCCCATCGTGGTGGCCATAAACGGACCCGCTCTGGGCTTAGGAGCCTCCATCCTGCCTCTGTGTGACGTGGTGTGGGCCAGTGAGAAGGCCTGGTTCCAAACCCCGTGTGCAGCCCTCCATCTGACCCCATCGGGCTGCTCCTCCTACATGTTCCCCCAGATCCTCGGTGTAGCTCTGGTGGGTATTAACGATACCATTTCTGCCTCTTTGACCCTAAACTGAAATGGACTTGCTTCATCGCTGCTTCGTGATTGTTCCCACTGGCAGGCCAACGAGATGCTGTTCTGTGGAAGAAAACTCACGGCGCAGGAAGCGTGCAGTCGAGGCCTGGTGTCACAAGTCTTCTGGCCAACCACATTTAACCAGGAAGTGATGCTGCGCGTGAAGGAAATGGCATCATGCAGCGCGGTGGTAGGTACCAGTCTAGAGAAGGAGGAGCCCTCCTGAGTCCACCCACCTGAGCCTTCGCTACCTCTGTGTTTAAAAGGTTCTGGAAGAATCCAAATACCTGGTGAGGAGCATCGTCATGTCGGTCCTGGAGGACGTCAACGAGAAGGAGTGTCAGATGCTGAAGCAGCTCTGGTGTTCAACCAAAGGACTTGAAGCGCTCTACAGTTATCTGCACAAGTCATGTGACAAGTGATCAGGGAGGGAAGCGAGCAGACTGCGCTTCCGTCCATCAGCAGGCTGGAGTTCCCTCCGCTCCCGCCTGTCAACTCTTGTGTGCACGTGTGAAACCCTTTTTATTTGACTCACATGTGTCCAGCTGTTTTAGTTTTGGGATTCGAAATGTGAACGGATGAAGGTGAGGAGCAGAGTCGGGCAGGAAACAATCAGGATGTACAGTAGGGAGGGGGTTATCTCTCCTAGCACAGGGAAAATTATGAATAAGATATAAAAATATATTTATTTCGAACATCTATGAAAAAAGAAAATCAGCATTTATGTTTTACGTTGTTGTGAGTGTTCGCATCTCATCTCCCTCCATCTTTCTGTGGTCGGAACACAGCAGATCACACCGTGTGTGTGTGTGTGTGTGTGTGTCTGTGTGTGTGTGTGTGTACCGCCAGCTGAAGAGTCATTTAAGGTTGAAGATGAAGTAAATCCCAGTTAGAATGTGTGGAACTGTCATCAGTAACGCCCCCTTTTACTTTATTTACATCTATTTATTCAGTTAAATGAAGTCAACATGTTGATTGTGAACAAGCAAACCAGGACTGGACTTGATTAAATGGGTGATATATGTCACAGACATAAAATGAGCTACAGGTTTTGTTCTCGGAGCTGCTCTTGGTTCACATGACGGCTCGTTTTGAAGCGTGTATTTTTAGATCCCACAGCTCGGTCCTCATCTAATGGCGTTGTAGCAACACTAATTGTTGGTGATTGATAATGTGGTGGAAGTGTCCGTCTTGTATCCAGTCGCCGTTGTCCTCTATACGTAGATCATTAGTCACTTCCCCAACATCATTCTGTGAAAGCTGGTTTGTAAAACTTGGATATTTGTCCATTTCTGCATTTGTACACACGCAATAGAGATTAATATATAGATGATCTAAAGCATGGAGTATACTGTACATATGACTGTTTGCCAGTCGTTTGTATTCTGAGCTATATTTTGTACCAATGATGTATGTATCGTTAGAAATGGGGTGGTTTATTTTTATATTTATTTGGATGTGCAGTGCCATGTGTCCTCGCTGCTCCGGAAGCACCACGACTTTGTAAATGATCTTTGAATATTGAAAATGGGATTTATTTTCTGCGTTTGCACATTTTCTCTTGGCGCCATCAGGTTAAGAGTTTTGCTGTCAAACATTAAAGGAATGTCTGCTAGTTTCATCTGAATCTTTTACTCGATTTTACAGATACAGAAGAAAAGCTGCGGGGAAAGTCTTGTTGCTCAAGCTTATTTTCATTAAAAATGAACATTCATACCGACGTAAATCTTCGGTACAATTGTAGCAACCAATGTATAAGTCACTTTTGACATTTAATTTGACGTGTAATTAGGTAATAACTTAATACATTAGTGATTGCTACATACTTTTATTTGGCATAAAAAGGAAACATTTCGTCTGCTGACATTAAAGACGATGTTGACTGGCACATTTCCCACTTGCTGTTTTCATTTACTTTTATATTATTTATGCAATTTCCTTTTACTGTCCAACACAGGGGTGTCCAGAGCCGCTCCTCGAGGGCCACAGCTGGGACAGGAAACCCTGGAAATCACTGCCTCATTCTTAGAATATCTAAAATTAGAAAGGAAAACCAGCAACACATCTAAATCTTTCAGGTGTGTTTGGTAATTCAATCACATCATGTCAACCAAAAGCAAATGTATTTGCCAATATTTGATGTGCATGTTAAAATAATCATTTGTCTATTGTGTTTCCTGAAGAAAAAAAATCAAAATTTCGCTCTAATTATATAACATTACTGTGGGAAGGCCACTGTTATTACATTAACGGTGCTTTTAAAACCTATTTCTCATTTAAAATTTTATTCTATTTAAAAGAAGTTCAACTCGTAGAGAGTCGTTATGATTCCACATTCAAATAACCTTCTCACAGCAGCAGTAATGAGCAGTGAACGCAACACAGCCGTCGGCCATCCTTCTTCCGTCTTTGTTCCTAAATTTCGGACCAGCTGAAATGGAATCTCCCTGCTGTCATGAATAAATCCTGAGTTCAAATCATGGTTAGAAGAAAGGCAGAGAAAAAGTGGGTGATGCTGGGAGCCAACACTGAGTCCAAATGAATAAAATGATGGAAACCTCTTAGCCTTGATATAAAACAGCAGTCTCGTTACATAACGTGATGCTTACAGTAATTTAAAGTAACCCGTTGCCGGAGAACATTGCCGTGAAATGTTATCAGAGCTGCTGCTTGGGTCCTTCTTTTATCCGCTTTTTCATCTCTTGTGCATGCTGCTTGCTGCGCTCCCGTTTCTCCAGCCTCTGTTAGGACGGCGCCAAAACAAAGAGATTATTAGACATTGTTGTCTTTGTCTCCTCAGAGGACGTCACTGCTCAAAATCACACCTCTTTCTTAAGGCATGCGCGCATATCCCGGTCCAAGTCATTGCACGTGCCGAAGAACTTCAGGAAACTGTGCTGAGGGGTGAAAAGATTGACAAGGTTTGGTTTCCTGTGTGGATGAAGCCGGAGGAACGTTCAGAGAGCGTCTTACCTCTGCGTGGCACTGCCTCAGACGGCTAATCAGTTCATTACACTCGTCCGTGTGCAGGTGAGGTGAAAGGTCAGGGTGCATGCTGAGTTAAGGACTTAGAAAAGAACTGCGGCAATACTGAAACCCACAAACAAGAGGAGCAGATTGACACCAAAGAATGTACCATCTAATGTCTAAAGACGCTCATCAGGCTCTCACAAACCAAGGTGACTGCTATGAACTGAGTTTGACATCAAAAGTCAAAGAACAATCATATTTCATATTTAAAAATCAATATTAATAAACGCTCATTCTAAACGTGTTTGTAAGGATACTAATGCCTCCCCACCCCTCTCCTTCCTGTGCTGTCATTTTGAGGATGGATTTATTCTTTCCAGTTGTCACTTACCTGCAAAAATAAACAGGTGCATGTCGAGGAATAGGAACACTGAGACAAATGTAACATAACAGCCAAGAAACTACGAACATTTACCCTGAATCTTGTATCACTGCAATGGAAAGATTTGACAATATTGAGTCACCTTGGTTTATATACAACACATGCATGTCACAGCTAATTGTGGCTGATTGTTAACACAAAGAGGCACCTGCATACAATGCAACAATGTGTATTCCCGCTGTAAGCAGATGGAACATTCTCACCTGTGGAGAACTTGTGTCATATGAGAAGATTTCCAGCAAAACCTTTGATGAAATGTCCCATTTAGCTAAATGCTAGGCTTCTGCGAGCTGATTTAAATGGAAACGAAATCAAGTGGAGCCCCTCAAAACTTTAAAGCCTTTTCCGAATAACCTAAAAATAAAAACATATAAAATTGACCATGTGGAGATGTGAATTACCAAAAACCGGTGTAAACATATAAGGACATGCCGTGTTTGCTAATACAAACCGGAAGTGTTTGAGTGTTTCCGCAGAGAATGGGCGTTGCCTTGTTCTCGATCCACCAATCGGTTGCGTGTTTTTGGACACTGGGGCGGGAATTAAGCGAAGGTTATTCAGGACTAATAGAAGCTAGTTTTTAAAGTTTACTTCTTGTTGTGTAGCGTAACCCTTAGTTTAAAACTTTACCAGTCTGCCTTTAATTCCTAATACCAACACTTCTTTTTAGGATGCGTAAATTTTGATGCTCATTTTTCCATGAATTTACATAAGTTCAAATGGAAATATCTGAGTTATGTGAATCTACTACAAAAGCTCTGATTTTGACAGATGCTATTTTGTGTGATTTTATAAAACATGTGTACAACCTATGTGAATGAATTAATATTTTTTATATTGTTCTACTTATCTCAAAAGTGCAGCGGGAGCGATATTACGGGTGTAATTCCACTCCGGGACGAGAGGGGGCGCGATGCGACATTTTAGCTGCTTCTCCTCTCATCATGATTGGTTGGTTTGAGCGCCTCGTCACGGGCGGTTTGTTTGGATTTTCTGGACACCGTTTCTAGTGTGAATGTGGGCGGAACGTGTACGAAACATATTTTAAATAAGTTTAGTTTTAAACGAGGTTGTTTTATTATTATTTTAAAAAGAATGGACAGCTCCAAAAGACGTTTATTACAGCGAGTCATAAGACGGATACCAGCTCGAATGCTGAGAACGACGCTCGAAAAATGGGGCCGCTTAACTGCGCCACAGCGGCAGTCCCTGGATTTTACGCATCCGAAATTGGCTTTAACAGAAAAATTAGTGGCTATTTTTGAGGTATGTGTTGTTTTAAAGCAGAAGATATGTTAATGCAGTTTGTTCTTTGTGGTGAGCGGTCGCTATTGTTGAGTAAAAGCCCGTCTCCTGTCTCTGCAGATGTAGTTGAATCGAATGAAAATACAACTTCAGTGCAGCTCAACATATATAAAATATATTATTTTTGTCGTGGTGAACCCTGTATTTCTGATTTAGCTTTCTTTGGTGTTGTTTTTCAGGAAAATGGCTGGACTGTTAAACATATCACAGAACTGGAGATGACACGTAAGTTCTTATTCTTTTCACATTACTAAGAATTGCGATAATAAGTGGTTCTTGTGTCCCTTTATCTCGTTTATTTTTTTAAAGATGTCATTGACAATCCAAGCCTGGGGATATGGAATGCCTACCAGCTCCTGGAGCCTGAAGGTTTATTAAATTTCGGATTCTTAAATTACAAAACAGCTGGTGTATTTGCTAATTTTGGAGAATTTGATTAACCCATGCAGGTTATTTCTCTTGTACATCTTTGTGTTTCTCTGTCTTAAAGATGACGTGCATTTTGTAGAGCTGACTCAGTTCAAAGAGCAATTTAAAGCTCATCTCCGGGAGCTGGTCAAACCGGTAAGTTCAACTTATGTACTTGTATAAACCCAATGGACGCATCATTCAGAACGCTCCTTATGTCACCAACCACTCATTATTAGGTGTCCGTCAAAATAAAGAAGCACTCAGATGAAGCGATTTGGATCCGAATTGCATGGGGAGACCACTTCTCCGAGCCCAACCATTTCAAACCAGCATACGTGGTGCACCATCTTCAAACCCCTTATGTTTTCATCACTGGGCTGAATTTAAAGAAGAAAAAACTGCTGTGTCAGGTGATTTGTTTCTTTGCTGTTCCTACACCTACCCAGTTGTTGTCTTCATATCTCAATAATGTTCTTGATCATTTCAGGCCTTGGTTCTGGCCACGAGATATCAGGCGATCAAGGATGCTAACCTCCATGGACGGAACCTCGACGCCCTGAGGGATGTGCTAATGAGGCAGTATCAGCAGGTCGGTCATTCTGAGCCTCTTGTGCTTTAAAGGTTATTAACTGTAGTATTATACATATAGATAACGGAACACAATGGAAATCAGTGAAATGCCCATAACCTTCGCACCGTATCGGTATCACTAGTTCACTATTTGAACTTGAGTCTCTGAGTCTGATAATGTCGTGTCCAATAAAGCGATTTTCGGATGAAAGGAGCTACTGTAATTCAGCTATACATTTCACATATCCACTTCCTAGATTATGTTTTTGTTTACTGAATGAGTGAGATACATAAAGTTTGAAGTGCTGCATATACTCTTTATTGTATTGTCTTTATTATTTCTCAGGCGTTTCCGACGGCGTTCCCCTGCACACTTGCCGCGGTGCAGCAACCTGTCTCGAGTAATATTATTTCTAATCATCTTAACTTTATTTAACTGGATTTCTTGTTGGAATTAATTCTCCTGCATTTACAGATGTGCGTATCGACAGAGAACAGTCGCAACTTGCAGCCGCTCGAGTGCACATGGCCTCTGAGGCCTTTGGCTGTGGTGCGTTGCCCGAGCTTCAGTCTGCCGTTTACAAGGTGCCCGCTTTTGTCTTCCTAAACATTTATGTTGGGATATTGCAGAAAGAAATTCAAGTCTTTGTGTTTTTCCTCAGCTGGAGACAAAATTCAAAGACAATGCCAACAAATCCATGATGGAATGTGAGGAGCCTTTCAGATGTTTTGTGAAATTTTCCAGCAGCAACCTCCTGGAGTCCTTCAGGCACTGTGCTTCCTCAGGTTTGACTCATTTCTGAGCCACAGATACAAAAGAACCTTTTCAGGAAGATTCCTGTCGGTAAATGTGGGAATGTTCTAAACCACCACAAGAGGGCGCATCGTGCACTAAAACGAAATGACCTTTTATTAACTAATTACATCCATATTCTTTTTATCTTTGCAGGAATTGCCTCCACACCTGTCACACCTCTGCTCTCCTCGATCCTCCAGAAAGGAAGAAATAATTTTGTCATCACTGATAATGGCCCCTGATGTGTTGCTGCTTCTTAACAAACAACCTCCCTGTTTTGTTTTAATGATTTTATTCTTTATTCACTTCCTTTTGAAAGGGAACAGTTCCTCTTTAATTTGGTTTGTTATGTTTCTCTGTGCTTCTATTTGTACTATTTATACTATGTGTATTTAGCCAAAGCTTAGTGTGATCTAATTTTTCTGTTTTTTTACAGATCTTACTAGTTACAGTTTTTAAATGTCTTGCGTTTTGTAACTTTTCAATTTTATACTGTAGATTGATTAAATTTTCGATTATACAGATTATTAGGACAGATATTCTGGTGGTTTTCCTCTCATGTTTCCACTGAACTTGACCAAGTCTTTAAGCTGCACACAACATCTAGTGTCTTTCACCTCATGACCCCAGATGTTCCCAACCTCTGGGAGGGTTAAAAATCACTACTGCTTAACACAATAAAGCCAGAATCACTTTTAACATTTATTAAAACAAAACTCAGTTCAACCATGTTTTCTTCAAAGAAAATGACAATAATAGTAACATTTTTTTTAAAAGCCAGTCATTTGTTTTAGGTTAAGTCTTTTCATTATCGAGTGATTTCATTTTGAGAATAATTTTAGGGCCATTTAAAAAATAAAAAAATCAAGCAACTAATTTGTTTGAAACCATTATTCATCAAAAATTATGTTTCTTGAACCCAATGGTTACAATAATAGAACAGATAATTTCCCTGACCCCAATGACTTCGAATGCCTTCACTTTGTGAAGTGATGTTCTTGAAAAGTTCGTTAAATTCCATTCAAAACCTTTTATAGTTATTTTGCTAAGTCAGCAATAAGAAAATAAACGCCGACTGTCACGTGGCAGAGGTAAAAACAGTATAACCCAAAAATATCTATTAAGGCTTGTTAGACAGCAAGGATTCTTGAAATACTTCTTATCTGAAGTACATTATTTTGAAAAACGGAAACACGTTTTACCGGATATTACGCACCTTGGGCGGAAGTGGCGTTGTCGGAGGGCAGCAGAGCAGCCTTTTAGGCGAGCTTGGCGTGACACTTGGGAATGTTTCGCTATCGCTAATTCAGTGCTGCTGCTGTCCAACGTAGGATGGCCTGTCAACAGAGAAACACGGCGTCCTCTGCGGGGGGCAAGGCGAACAACCGGGGCAAGGCGGCCCCCGGCGGCGCCAAGTGTCGCGAAGTGTCGCAGTCACGGGAAATAATAAAGCCCTCCATCACCGAGCTGACCAAAGAAGTGAGGACCAACATCCTCTGCACCGTGGAAGGATGCGGCAAGATTCTCCCCAACACGCCCGCGCTCAACATGCATCTTGTGAAGTCACACAGAATTAAGGTAAAAAAAAGGTGATCAGTTATCACGTGGTCCTCAAGTAGTGAGTCCGTTTCCACCGAATTCGGCGGAGCTAACGTAGCATCCGCGTTCACGTCACATCGGGAATATTTGAGATGTTTGATGGCAGCTGCATCTAAGTTACGGTCCGAGATCAACTGCAGGGCCCGAATCACCGTTTTATCCTTTTGAATAAAGAAAATTCTGTCCTTTGTGATGTTGTAGAAGAAGCTCCTTTTTTAACATTGTTAAATGTGTGAAGTTCTTTGAAGCAACCAACTTTAAGGGCTTATCACTAAGCATAGGCTATTATATTCATTTGGAGTGTTTCTCAGCCAGTATGTACTTTTTATTACAGCTAAAAATATCAATAAATGTAAAGATCTTAGAGGTCCAAGGCCTTCCCTACTGCAGCCATCACAAATGATGCATTGAAGGGCTGATTCTGACTGTAGGAAACTGTGGTTATGCATAGAATTAATGTACACTTGGGGTATGTAAGAACACCTCTTTCTCCCCTGCTTCATCTGCTTATTCAGGAATGTGAATGTGGGTTGGATGTACAGCATTTTGTTGATGTGCTTTTCCCATCGTAACGGTCGGTTCACTGTGTTTTGTTTTCTCAGTCTTTTTCTGAGTAAGTGAACGGGGCTTTTGTAGCCGTCTTCCTGTCCCGTCCTCCTCTCCGGGTAGCAAAGGTCCTTGAAACCACAATGTTTATGGTCAACTGGAAATTCTCATCATACCAGTAGTCAGCGGTGCATGAGTGTGGCTAACATGTCCGCTGGGTCCTTTTCTGAGCTTTTCTGTCATCTTCAGGACGGAATAGTAAATCCCACAGTCCGGAAGGTCATGAAAGGATCACAGAAGCTTTACTGCTGTCCCATCGAGGGTTGTCCAAGGGGACCTAATAGACCCTTCTCCCAATTCTCCCTGGTTAAACAAGTAAGCATTGGAATGGTTTTCACCTGTTTATGTAGTGTTAGGTTTCCAGTGAATCAATACCAGTTATCCCGTCCCACCGCCTGCAGCCTTCTGGTACATCTGAAACTCGTTGTTGGGGAAGATGTAAAACTCAAAGAGCCAAAAATGATACTTAGCTGAGTATACAGATCTCTTCCTGTCTGGCATTTCAGGAGGTTTAACTTTATTCTCTCCATCTGTTCCCTTGAAGCATTTCATGAAGATGCACGCAGAGAAGAAACACAAATGTTTCAAGTGCAGCAACGGCTACAGCACCGAGTGGGACCTGAGGAGACACGTAGAAAACTGTGGGAAGACCTACCAGTGCACCTGTGGCTGCCCCTACGCCAGCAGAGCCGCCCTGCTGTCGCACATCTACAGGACAGGTCACGAGATCCCCACGGAACACAGGTATGCGCACGTGCACGGCTCCGAGAAGTGACGACTGTTGTTTTTTTTATTTAAAACCGGAAAGATTCGAATTTTGAGGGTGGACTCTTGTGTTTCTGCACAGGTTCCCTCCAGTCAAAAAGAGAAAGATGGAGCAAATGCTGAGTGCTTCCCAAAGGGCCGACGAGCCGACCGGACACAACACGACCAGCAAAGAGGCGGCAGACGCTGCTTTTGCCTCGGAAGCAGCGATTCAGGTCTCGGACGCGGTCAATCCCAACTCCAACACGAGTAAAGCCTTTCAGAAGTTGCTCCTCCCCAAGCCTAAAATTGCTCTGGTCAGTGTCCCTGTGATGCAGCTGGCCCACCTGCCCGTCCTGCTCCCCTCGATGGACAGGGGCGCTCTGAGCTCTGTGCTGTTAGCGGTGGACCCCCACGGCTCCGTCGGCACACTTCACCTGCTCCCACAAACGGGAGCGGTCGGAACACAGCTGGACGCCAAGGCCATCTCGCCTACCTCCCACCCCAACCTGAGGCCCGTTAGCACAGGGGTGCAGGCCAACCTGGACCCCGCAGGATTAGATGATGCAGGCAACCCGCCACTGCAGCGTGGAAGAAGCACCTCGGCCACCATTCAGACGGACAAGTCCTACCTGTCGAAAATGCCCGCCGGGGCAGGCGCGGGGGAGGGGCTAAGCCTGTGTTCAGTTGGCGAGTCCTCGGTGTCGTCGTGCTCCCAGACGGACATCAGCGTGAGTGCCCAGATCCTTCTGCCGGTCAGTGTGGAAACCCAGACCTGGTCCTCCCAGCTCAAAGCCATGTCCTCTATTGGGGCCCAGACCGACCGGCACATGAGCCAGATTCCCTGTTCCGCTTCCCCAACACCCCCCCACCAAACACGGCAAACGCAGACGGCCGTCGTCACTCCCAAGACGGAGGCGAGCGCTCAAGATCAGCCTATCATGTGTTCCGACTTGTTCGGCGGGGACACCCTCAGCGTCTCCACCCAGACTGCGTTGGAGGTGGGCGTGGCCCTCGAGTCCACCGCAGGTATGTACGAGGACTCCAAGACGACGGGGGACATGTGCTTCGGGGTGAGGACGGACGAGCTCAACTCCAACAACGCGGCAGACAACCAGACCAAGACGATGACCTTGTTGAATGACCTTGAGAACATCCTCTCCGACAGCATGTCGGGCCACCAGGTGCTCGCTCAGGCCGCCTCGGGCCTCGCCTCCGAGCCGGAGCAGCCCCAGGGCATTGACTTTGACTTTGAGGACTTCCTCAATGCCGTGCACATCCACACGCAGACGGAGGAGAGCGAGCTGGCAGGACTTAGTGGCGACGCGCCGCTGGAATCTCTGGACATCCAAACCCAAACAGATTTCCTCCTGATGGATGATGTCAGCCAGAGTCGCACGCAAGCCAGCGATCTGGAGCTGTTCGACATCCAAACTCAGACGGATCTTAATTTCCTGCTGAGCCCTGGGACACACGTGCCCCTGAGCAGCATCCTGCGTCACACGAGCTTTTCCATCAGCGCCGAGTCCTCGCACACTGAAACGCAGACGGATCTCCCGTCCTTCGCCGCCGGCCTCCCGGCTCAGGCGGCCCCGGGTCAGGGCGAGCCCGCGCGGCCGTCGAGCAGCGCCGAGACGCAGACCGTGACCAGCCACGCGGAGGGACTGGGACACCTCTTCCTGACCAGCAACGAAACGCAAACCGCGGTGGACGACTTCCTGTCCGCAGACCTGGCCTGGAATGTCGTGTCCCATTTCAGCTCCGTGGAGACCCAAACGTGCGAGGAGCTTTGCGCCCTCTTTCAGCACCCGGAGAAACCGAACCGCTAAAGACGCGTCGAGAGAGCTCACAGTGGAGTCTCCCCGGGTGCCTGTTGGGCCCCGTCCCAGAGGGCCACAGTCCAGCCGCGCTTGCTGTCCTACCAGGCAGAAATCCCTTTCACACATAAGAGTGGGATCCCAGGACTTTTCCGTCTACCTGGCAGGACAGAACCGGCGTGGTGGGAACGTCTGAACATTTCAATGAACATTCCAATCAAAGTACAAGTCCAGAGCCTCTCCGCGTGTTGGCTCCGTCGCACTTTATTAGCTCCGTGGGCAAGATCTCTTACTTATTGTGACAGTTTACATATTTATTTGCACATGAAATGTTGTCTGTGTCGTGTCTGAAACGCCGGTTTACTCCGATATTCCGGTGTGGAACCACCGGGACTTGTTTTCACTGTTTAGTCTTACGTTTTCGTTCTTGAAGGAAAAGGGACGCCACCGTTAGATTTGCACAACTGTCTCTAAACGGTTGACGACCCCTTCATCCCCCTGATTAGACCCTGATTAGCGCAGGAGTGCGTCGGCGGCAGCTGGGACGGCTCGACGCTCCCGTTAGCCGGTGCAGCCAGCGTTGCCTCCGTTACTGTTGCCTTGTCAGCAGCATCACGGCGATCGTCTCCCAATAACAACTCGAACCCTTGGAAGTCGTGATGTGGATCAGCAGGGAGACGCGTGAGGTTTTAGCCTCGGCTGAAGGAGACGGTGGTGTGTCTGACGTTCCGCCCCGTCCAGTTTAGTCTCAGCACGGACTCTTCCCTCCCCGTCTGGTTTATTTATTCGCCCTCCTGAAGCCAGTGTTACTGTATAGAAACGAACTCCGACTGCAGGATTCCGGTCGGCTTCTCCAGTCCACCAGAGCCAGTATTGTTTTCTCAGCTGACTGAAGTTTTTGTTCTCGTCTGAGTTCCCTTGCACTGAGTTACCTCACCGAGCAAAGGCTCCACGTGCACACGACACCCCCTTTTCACTGAAGAACCTTCGCTCGTTGGTTCCATGTTGTTGCCTTAATCCGAGTATTGGCTTCAGTTCCCGTTTGCTGCTTTCTAATTATTTGCAGAATAATAGTGTCTTGAGATCTTCCCGTTCCGTCGCACGTCTGATGTGTATTTATTTGAATCCTTCTTCAGTCCCTCTAGACAGGATTTACTCACTTTAATACATGGAAGAGAATCTGTTTGTCATATTTATCTTTTTAACAGACAGATGCTAAAACGCCCGTTGGAATATGTTGTAAAAAACTGAAGAATGTACAGAACAACATGCTCGACTGTCTTGCACAATTCCCGAACCATTAATGGATCGCTTGCTTCAGTTGTTGACGTTGACACTAATTCATTTCAGAAAAGGTGCGACCCCTCCTCCCGGCCGTGGCGAGCCCGTGGAGGGGAAGGAGCTCCGACCAGAACCTTGTAAAGCCTTTTTAGTGCCGTGCTTTATTTTCTCTTCTGTAACTGCATGCAGGTGTTTCTCCAGCACTAAATATCTGTTTTAGGATCATTTGAGTTGCTGCCTGTGTGTAGCGTTCATGGCTGCCTTGACCTTTGGGTGAAACATGATACATGTCATTAATAAACTACTGGAACGTGTGTTCGCCGCTCATTTTTAATCGCCATGGATTTCTTTAGGCTCAAAGGTTCACAGCACACACAGTCTTGCTGGGATTCTCCCGGGCCGCCGCTCCTCCGAAGGGCAGGTCGTTCTTCCCCGGGAGTCTCCTGCGCTGGGAAGGTGTTGAGCCTCCAGCCATCAGGTACCTGTTGTGGGCGGAGCCACTGATGGCACGGAACAAGCAGGGGCTGTTCTGACGCACGCCTGCGGGCGGTTCTGGGTGGAGAGCACCCGCTCTTCCGCGCATCCTGCTTTTCCTGTCGAATATTAAACTGGCGTCTTCTGCGACCCGGTCGTCTGGGGCCTTGGCGCCGCTGCCAGGTATCGGACGACGCAGGTGTGGGTAGACAATCGGAGGCAAAAATGTAAAGTGTCTAATGGGAACCACCGTGTTGGTGGTGTGGCTGGGTCTTTGGATCTTAGCGGGCCTGGTCTTTACTGGAGCCTGGCCGAGGTCAGCTGGGCTCTTCTGGACCGCCCTGATGACGGGCGGCGGCGAGGCCTCGCTCTGGACAGGGCCCGTGCTGGAGGCGCGGCGGCGGCACCCTGCGTGCTGGTTTAACTGGTCCGGTGTGTTATTGGAAGCCGAACCCTCTGCGTTAGGAAGCGGTGGCTCAGCACATTCCTTTTGTTTCGGTTTCTTGCAGTTCTGGGTCACAAGGACGCAGCTCAGCGGGGCGGCTCGGGCCCATCCTCGGACCTGCCGGGAGAGTAGTGGGAAGTCACCAGCAAAAGTAAAGGGTGGCAGTGGAGGATCCTCATAAATACTGGTCGGGATATTGACCAGAACACGGGCACTACCATGTTAAATACTCACGGCTTCGTCCCAGCTGCTGGAGCAACAATATTCCAGCGGCTCCAGGTCCCTCAACAACTCCTCCTCACTGATATCCAGCAGAGCGTCCACGTGTCTCCTGCCTGGACTCTCATACAGCTGCTCTGCCTCCTCCTCAGCAGCTGGAAGTTCTTCTGACCCCCTCACAGTGGTCTCACCCGCTTCCACCGCCGCCATGGGACCTTTTCTCTTAGACTATTAAATCATGCTCTCGTTGTTGGTTTATAATAGTTTTACCACAAAAAGATGTCCTCATTATTTCGCTTCTAATGATGGTCCCTCCCCAGAAAGATGCAGCATCACATGATGACCCGGAGGATCCCTTTAAAAATTCCTGCCTGTTTATTCAGAACTGAAGAAGCTTTTTGCTGAAAAGTCTAGAGGAAAAAACTAGAGGAATTTTCTTAATCCTGCAGTTTCCCGTGAGCTGGCTTTAGCTGTGTTGGAGTTTTTGCCTCCTTTAGTTGCCATAGTTTACCTTCTCGTTGTAGAAGCGCCGAACGTCTTCAGAGTATATACTCGGTCGCCATGGCAACCGCTAGAGGCCGCACCGGAAACGGTGACGTAGAAATGAGAGGCCGGACAAACTTTATTGACGAAATATTTCGAAATGTTTCTTTAAAAAAAAAAAAAAGACTACATAGAAAAGAAAAGCATAAGCAGCAATTCCTTCATAATTTAATAAATATTTAAATAAAGTGGAACTGTGGCTCGTGTTTGACTGATTTGTATTTGCAACATTTCCATTATAAATGTCTTTAATAATCGTTGCGTTTGCTGTGTAAGTGCGTCCAAACAGTCCGACGCGGAAACCAGCGCGTCAGTCGCGTCCAAACGAGGGAACCATCTCACGGAGGTGCGACGTTCGGATCTGCACGTAGACATGAGGCGCCCCTACAGGCGCGCTCTGGATCCCGCACAGGATCACCCGCGTCTGGGAGCAGGTCCGCCTTGCTCTGGATCCCGTGAATACACTTGAATAAAAAGGTAAAGATCTGCGTGGAGAAAAGTGGCGTTTTTGCTGGCAGACGTCCTCGCCTCGGTTTATTGGTCCAGAGCAGCAGGGTGTCAGCTCCGTGACGCAAGCGCAGCGCCTATCGGCGGAGGGGCTCGCGGACACCTGACACCGCGCTCCTTCTCCTCACGCCGGTCTTTTGCCATCACGACCACTCGTTCTGCAGTGCGGCGTTGGATGGAAGCAGAGTCCCCGCGCACATCCGCCACCATGCTGCCTCCGAAGAGCTGCCTGCCCAGGAACTACAGCTGCATAGCCGGGCTGTTCGGCAGCCTGGCGGCGGCCAACCCGCGTCTGGAGGACGGTGATGACTGCGAAAAGATGAACGGAACCTGCGAGCCCATCGAGATGCCGGTGGTGGACGAGAGACCGCGGGGCAGAGAGACCTTCCTGAAGCCCCCACAGAGTCCCAACCTGCGCCGGAGGTGCAAGTCGCTGCCAACCCCCACGGAGAGGGCAAAGTTGGAGATCTCCAGGACCAGAAGCCCGACCAGTCAGAAGAAGGTCCGCTTCGCCGATTCCTTGGGTCTGGAGCTGATCACGATCAAGCACTTTGATGACACGGAGGAGCCGGAGGTACCGGAGCGCATTCTGGCCAAACTCTCCAACGGACCCCTGCACCTGAACACCATGGACACCAAGTTCCCCCGCGCCCCCGCGCAGACCATGTTCATGGAGCTGCAGTTCACGAACCCGGGGACGCTCCCCGGGTTCGAGCAGAGTGTGAGGGAGGTGAAAGTGCTGCTGGAGAGCGTCGAGACGGACGAGTTCAGCCTCTCCGGGATCGTCCGCGTCTTGAACCTGGCCTTCGAAAAGAGCGTGTTTTTGCGCTATTCCCTAAACAACTGGATAACGTTCATGGACAGCTTGGCTTCCTACGTGCCCTGCTCCAGCGACGGGGTGACGGACAGGTTCCGATTTAAGATCGTCACGCCCACCTACCTGGACAGCGGGGGCACCCTGCAGTTCGCCATCAGATACTGTGTCGGCGGTGTGGAGTTCTGGGACAACAATAACGGGAACAACTACAAGGTGCGACGTCACCGGTTCAAGTTGTCCCCGCCGCGGGAGTGGGAGAACGGATGGATTCACTTCATCTGAGACGGTGGTGCGCGTGCGTGCTCAACCAAACCCCGGTGTACCTCAACTATGACAGTAGCCTGTTCGTTTCTGTTCTGTCGTTTGGCAAAAGAAAAAAAAAATCCTCCACATTTTATCTCCAAATGGGGTCAGACTGAGCGTCGGAACACGGTCGGTGCCCTTTGCGGGCGCCTGGCGGGATGCTGTTGGACACATTGCCTTGATGTCGGGGCTCCGTGCAGCCCGGTGCCCTTTGGGAGGACACGTTCGCGTTATGTAACATTCACGTTCCACGGGAAACGTGCCGGGAACCGGGGGGGGGGGGGGGGGGGGGGGGGGGGGGGGGGTGATGACGCTGGGGTTTTAGGAAGGATCGGTTCGCTGTGCAATCACGTCGCAGGACGTCTCCATCACGTCTCCGCTGAGGGAAACCCGTGTGATAGATAGTTCGGATTCCAGATTTCCCGCTGTCTCCATCAAAAATGCCTTATTTGAAGCTATGATTTGGGAAGTCTTCCATTTAATTGTAACGGATTTTCACTGAACTCGAATAAGCCGCAGATGCATCAGAGGATTAATGTTGCAGTTGTATCTCTAAGAAAGGCCTGAAGGCACCATCATAGCTGTAATGTAGACTTCTAGACCAGGTGACTCAAATATATTCCTAATCCTGCTTTTTAACTTTATATATTGCTGTATTAACGTAAAATATATTTTTGCAAAAGTAAGAAGGCGACGCCGGAACCCAAAGATGATCGACTGTCGTCCCGCAGGGTTCTTAGAACAGGGGCTACGAGAAGATAACATATATTTATTTTCTAGAGAATCTGCTTGAATACACGCTCCGTGGTAATGTTGGTATTTTCCTTCTGTTCAGATTTACCTCGGTTTCCTTCAGGTCGATGTCAGATGTTGATGTTGTTTCCCACAGAAGCTCCACACACACCTTCCAGTGCTCTCTAATGCAGCTGTGTGCTGTTGTCTATGCAGTCAGTGTCTTCTGCATCCACACTGTGCAACGATAGTGCCGTTCCCTCCATCCCCACGTGACCACGCGGCTCCGACCGCACGGTTCCTATTTTTATCCCTCAGCAGCAGCAGCCCGAGCACCTCTTTTGTTTCCCGTAATCAGCCTTGAGCGAAGGTGTTGAAGTCAGTGCTGTTGATCTTTTTATTGAGTCCCACGTGCTCCCGATGTTGAGGAACATCAAGGACCAAGGCGCAGGATGTTTTGCATTCCGCCGCTCTGACTGTAATCCGACCGCCACTTTCCTGTGTTTACATCATCGGTTTTAATGGGAGAGACCCGGATAAAGACAATTCCTGTAACCACTTACACGTTGGAGCGGCTCCATCAGCGTCCTCGACCTCGTTGCTCCCACAGCACCCGAGGTTGTCGGAGTGGATGAGCCCGAGTCGAGGCCGTGCCGTGCACGGAGCAGCATTCCTCTGGGAGGTCGGAGCCCAGTGTGACGTGGTCAGATGAGTGCTCTCTTATCTGCCCGTGTCCCTTCAGCCTTAACGCCACGTTTGATCAGAGGGATGCATCAATACCAACGGGCCTCTTCTGCTGGTCGCACCTTTAACCAAACACACTGTTTCGGGCTTTGCCGTCAGTTATCTTCACGTGCACAGATCTGCAGCCGCGCTTGTTTGTAACTGCTGTTGTTATTGGTGCATCGAATGAACTCGCGACAGTTTGGCTTCAGAACTCACTTGTGTGTTGATGTGTGTGTAAACCTGTTGGTGTTTTATGTCCACTGTCTTGTCACTGTTTGCTGTATTTTGAAGTAGTTTAAGAGAATCTCGAAGGGATGTGGACAGTGAAATACGAGCTAGCTGGCGACCCTGCGGAGTTTAAAGGTGCAACATGCGCCCAAGCTTTACTGGTTGCAGAAGCACACTTGCTCGAACTGGTCGCACCTGTATTTGGGACAGTTTTGCTCCAAACCGGTTCAACCGACCGTGAACAATGGAGTCTTCCCTGAATGTGAAAGCCTGCTGTTAGATGGATGCTGCTTTTCCTAAATGTGAGTTCATGGCAGGACGCACGATGTGCAAGAATGAGCGTCGGGTGTGGAGGGCGACGGCGGCTCACAGCTGGAGCGGACGGACGACGACTGATGCTCGTTGGCATTCTCGTCAGGAACGACTAATGAATGTAGCAGACCTAGAAGAAGCAGGTCCTGATGCACTTTGAGGAAGAGCGGGGGAAGAGGGCAGAGTTGTAATTCCTGACAGACAGCAAAGCTCTTTGTTTGGAAGAGCTTCATTTCCCCTCTCTGACCCCTCTGTTCTCTCCCTGGGAACTTATAGCAATTGTTTTACACTCACTGGATTTGTGTCCCTCTTCTGTTAGAACATCTGCTGGATGCTCGCGTACTGCCCTCCTCCTGTTTTAGTGTTGCCATCTGCATGTAAAGCTGAAGCCTTCCTTCACATCTGGTTCCTAATGTCACCTGTGTTTGTTAATGAGTGGCTAATAAAGCTAATAAATGGCTAATAAAGGCATTTGTGATCAAACTCCTCAGGTGTGAATGATTTAGACATCGCTCTTACAAATAATCACGTGCTTCTTTCAGCTGAGTCTCAGCTGTGAAGACACGCACAAACACGCACAAACACGCACACACACCCCCGCGGTAGGCGGCGCCATTAGAGGAACGGCTGCAGACACGTCCCTGCTTCCATTACTGCGGAGGGGGTCCGTGTAACCTTATCAATTCTATTTTCAGTCCCGAAACTTGAAACATCGAGTTCAATTTCCGAATATTTGTGTTTTTTACTTATTTGTTTTTATGTGTTGCGTTTGTAGAAAAATAAAAAATGGGGAAGGTTCCGTTTCAGAGCGTCTCCAGGACGCGACGCAAGACTCGGCTCTTCGTTTGGCGACACACACACACACACACACACACACACACACACACACACACACACACACACACGTTTGTGCTGGCCAACTTCTATATTCATTTCCATGTCGAGTAACTGCTTGGTCAAACAGGAAAGAAATCCCGCGAGCATTTGTTTTAACGAACATTTCATTTTTTGGGTCAAAAAAGAAGTAAAACAGGTTAGAAGTAATTCCAGGTTCACGCTGTTGATGGATGAAAAAAAGTTTGTAGCCTAGAAAAAGTGGAAAACCCCTCATCTATATTCAACTGTAACCCCGAGTGTTAAAACAATAAGAAATGAAGTAAAGATGAAGAAAGAACGCCACACAGAATATTGTCATTCTTCATACGACAACCACGAGATAAAACCGTCAGCGTCTGAATGGCGGCTGCTGCATTGACTGTTGGGTCAAAGTTCATTCCAAGTGAGCCTCGGCGTCTGTTTAGAAGACGGAGGGTTGCTAGGATACCGGAGTGTGTGGTGTATATATTTGAAGAGACCTGTGTAGGTACAGCAGCGCGTGTGTGTGTGTGTGTGCTTCAGATACGATGTTCTGTCCATCCGCTTCTGCTGCTGTGTCATTACTTTTATATTAACTCTGCTCTCGTGTTATTAACAAAATATATGGCTGTTTCTTGGTGGCATTTTCCTTCAGACACTAAATAAAACACTAAAATCAACAAATTGGGGTTTTTAACCAAACAGTTATAAATAGTAAGTGCAAGGAAACCAAATTGCTGCATTAGGTCGATTACCAAAAAGCATGTGGGACCAACGCCCCCAGAGAGTTCGGCGGGGAGTCGAGCACGTGGTCGGCGAGCCGGCCGAGGCAAAGGTCTTTGGGTCGATGGCGAGACGCCGCGATGCTGATTCATGGACACGTAATCTCACCCATCGCTGCTGCTGGTTTAGCTGCGGCTGTTACCTTGCTGGGTTCTTTATGGATGTTGGGGGGTGGGGGGCAGAGGTCACCCCCTGTGGTTAAACAATGCAAATCACCACCTGGGGGGGGGGGGGGGGGGGGGGGCGTTACTCCACCCGTAATCTGATTACAAACTGCTGAAGACAGAAAGTCTGGTTGCTTAAATTATTCAGACGTTTGGTCTGATTGAGATGCGCATGTCAGCGTGAGTGGGGACAACAGCGAGAGGTCGCCAGTCGTGACCCCGGAAACGAAAAACAGGACCGAAACAAACGGGAACGCTCCCCCCCCCCCCACGGATCTTCCTGAAGTGTTGTCTCATCGTTAGCGGAGCCGCCCTGATAAACTATCGGAAGTGTCCGGTCCAGTTATTCACATTTATCCACATTTGCCTGAATGAAACGAGCATTTGCACTTTGAAAGCACACGTAAAGTCACATGACTTTTCTGTGCACGGCCAAAGAGATATCTGATATCTGGGCTGTGGCTCCATTGACGAGCGCACGTGGACGCCGAGACATTTCAGAGACGTTTCACTCTGTTGACCTGGGAGCAGAAACGCTGCTCTGCAGCTGACAGGAAGTTAGAAAACTACTGCAGCATAAACGTCCCCTCCGAAGAGCAACGAAACGCCTCCTGGTGGCTGGACTCATCATCCCATTACTCTGCTTTGTAAACATCCTGGTGGCGTAAATTATTTTACACCATTTTCCATCAACCTGATTTATTCCAGTTTTAATTTTTATGTTGTGAAATTGCTCATTAAACTGATCAGTGTTGGGGAGGGCAGAAGGAAGAGGGAAGCTAAAACTGGGTTAAACCTTAGAATAATGGCCGAATCCAGGTTGGCGATAAACACGCGCCGTCAAATTACATCTTCATTTAATGGGGGGGGGGCAGAGGGAGATGAAAGCAGATTGTGTGTGTGTGTGTGTGTGTGACAACAGCTCATATAATTGCTGCGTTAACTCTGTGGTGACCCTTTGGCCCCTCCCCCCACGGCGGCCTGCTTTGATTGGCCCCTCCCCCCACGGCGGCCTGCTTTGACACCGCACCCTGGCGGCAGCATCATCCCGCCTCTCCCCTCCACCTGCCCCTCGGCTCCGACAACGTGACCAAACACATTCGTATCAGCGCTGGATTTCATTTTAAATCATTTATAGGAGACGGGACTCAGATGAATAATTGATGGAAGACGAACCGAGCGGCTCTGGAAAAGAAAAGCTTCCTCACTCCATGTGACTGGATCAGTCAAACCGGGTGTGTCACACCTGGAGCGGCCGCCTGTCCATCACACACACACACACACACACACACACACACACACACAGACACAGAACCCACACAGACGCTGGGAGAAGGTAAAAAACTTCTGGTTGTCTCGTTTCCCACCAGAATGAGAGCAGGGAAACACAAGCGAGGCTGAGAGCAGACACACAACCTGCACACAACAGCCCAAACAAACAACACACGTTTGTTTAGAGCAGCAGCAAACTGCGGAACATTTATCGCTGCAATGGTGGACGTTGACATCAGGATAATTCTACTTCCTGCTCTGGTGTGTTTACACATCAGGACCTATTTTGCCAGGCGCAGCAAATGGAAAATGTCTGACGCTGATGGACGGAGTTTAATCTGAAAGTATGGTGAACAGTCACCGCCCGGGCAGGAATGCAGGAGCAGAAGCCCCCCCCGCCATCTCCACCAGCTTGTTAGTATGCAGCAGATGTCCTGGTGGGGCTCCCGGACCTTATGTAATGAAAGAAAGTTCTGTTTCATATGAGCGCGGCGGGATTTATTGCACCAGATGATATTGGACTGTAAAAAAAGCGAGGGTGCAGAAGCCTCTGCATCATAAACGGACCCTCCTTCCTTTCTCTTCCTGCCCCCCCCCCCCCCCCCCCCCTCAAGCTGCCCTCTGTCGTTCCATCCCTGCCTCTCTTCACCACCCACGACGGGTCTCATCACTCTCCAAGGGGATCCTTCTCTAAACATCTTTATACACTGCATTTGTTTCCAGGGCACCTGGACAGACCTAATAAATATGGGACTGTCTGCACCCCCCCCCCCCCCCCCCCTAACCCTAACCCCCCCCCCCCCCCCCCCCGTCTGACCCGGGTGAGATCAGCATCAGTCTGACAAACACACCTAATGAATTTAGTGCCTCCTCGTCCTCGTCATCAACACCTCACCTGGCAGTGACGCACAGACAGGTGAGGTGTTGATGATGACCCCAGCGGGAGATGGGGGGGGGGGTTGCTGGTGATGCGTTAGAACCAGCAGGTCCGTTCATGCAGGGGGGTTATTGCAGCGTTGATGAACAAGTGTGTTTGGTTCAACGATGATGAGACGTGTCGGGTTGAGGAGATGAGGTTGAGGCGGAAGCTGCGGCGCCCGTGGCCACGGTCCAAGCGTTTAATCAATGGTGCTCTGCTGCACACGATGTCAGGGCGCATGCCTGCGCCATGCACGCATGTGTGTGTGTGTGTGTGTGTGTGTGTGTGTGTGTGTGTGTTGGAAGAGAGAATCAATGAGGTGAACCTCAGTGAGGTCACCTCTACCAGACTGTTTGTCCAGTCTGTCTGTGTGTAACAGGAGCCAAAGACGTCTGCGCCCCCTCGTGTGCTCAGTCAGGTGATTCAGCTCCTCCTCTCAGGCTCTTTCCTCACCGTTTCATCTCCTCCAGGTGTCACGGCGCCTCCGCGACAGTGGCACGACTGGTCCTCAGCCTCATTTTCTCTTTGGTTTGAATGCGTTGGACAAGAAGCCCCGAGTGATTCAGCAAAACGTGACTGCTGTCAGAACAAATGTTGATTAAAGTGTCAGGGGGCGTCCCCTCGCTGATGATGGGAGCTGTAGTTCTGTACTTCTGTAGTTCTGTAGCCCGAGCACGAGAGCACCGCCATGTTGGAACTAAAGGCATCACGCCGTGATGGAGCCGGTTTCACCCGGCTGGACCGTTTTTATCAGGTCTGCTGCCCTGAGGCGCTGAGCTCTCACCGGGTCTAATGACATAATGATGCTGCTGCCCTCTCACGCCTCTCTGGGCGTCTGGAATCTATCTGCACACGCTCCGTCACGCCTCCCGCTCGCCCCCCCGCAGACAGCCACAGGTCACATGGAGCGACTGTGTGACTCCAAATGTTGCCTCTGTGATGCACAACACACTCCCACAAACACACACACAGATTAATGATGTATAATTATTATTTTCACAGCCAGATCAACAATGATGTTGTTGCAATGACGTCATATAGCCACAGATACCTTGTCAAATACCTTGAACTGAAATTATTATTATGATCAATATTATCATTCAGCATACATTGATTGACTTTATATCATGCAAAGAGTGTTATTCCTCTTGCCACTTTCAGGCTTCGCCAGTTTGAGCACATGAAGGTGCAGCTGTGTGATGCGCTCAGCTGATGCATTTCATGCATGTGTGCACACAGTCCGCACGCGCACAGGATTGCGATTTAGAGCACTCTCTGCTGCCCCCTCGTGTCCACAAAAGTATAATCTTTAGACGCTAAAGGTTAAAATGGTACCAGCAGCAGCAACATGTCGCCATTTCAGGTTCATCATCCCTCAGGGTGGCAGACAACTCTCACTCTAATCCGCATTTTCATTACCGGGCAAAAGCTGTTTATAGCATTTTTACTTAATCTCCAGGGAAATCACAGCATCCAGATGTAGAAGACCGACAAAGCTGCACGTTCGTTTTAAAGTCTATATTAGTTTGCGTTTCTTTGTAATGTGCTTTCAATCTAACATTGAAAAGAAGTTGTTGTTGTTGTTTTTACAAAAAATCTAATAAGAAAAGACATGAGGAAATTTTGAGCCGCTCTATACTAATTTTAACTTGACTTTTGCGTGCTGAGTTCTGTTGGAAGGGGAAGGGGCTCAGCCCGGATCTGTAGTTCTCCGCATCCGCCTCACGGGGGCAGCAGAGTAACAGATTTGGGCTCCTCTCCGAATGCGAGGTAAAACATGGAAATATACAATGACCTCATCGTCTCAGGCTTCGAGGAGCCGGATAAAATTGCAGTTTAAACGCACTCGCCCTCGGCTCCCCCTCCTCTCAATCTCCCTGCCTCATTCTTCGTCTCTCTCTGTCTTGAGGGGAGGGTTTGGATATGGAAGGACTGCTCCCCATTAAGGAGACTGAGGGAGATGTGTTGACATGAGGCCAGCTCAGCTCTCCCTCCGAAGAATGTGCTGGCATGGACACGGGGCGCCATTCACATGGAACTTTAATTCATTTACACAAAACCCTGAACAATCATAAAAGCAGACCTCACTGTTGAGAGCTAACAGCTCACTGGAATATAACAACCTTTAACCTGAAATTAGCCTTTCTTAATAATCACTCTTGCAGAGATTGTGTGTGTGTGCGTGTGTGTGTGTGCGTGTGTGTGTAGAAATGGGCAGTGAACGAGGCTTTAATGCAACTTGCCAAGTTTCCCCTGTGGACAGCAGCTGTCTAGTAGCAACAGATCCTCCTGAGATACTTTCCCACCCTTCATCTCAGCTCTCCTTCTTTTTTCCCCTGAGTCCCAAAGCATTTATCAGAGAGGAAATGAAACAATGGATCCTCCCAGTCTGCAGGTCAGCAGCAGCTCCTCCAACCTGACGGTAAATCAGTCAGACGGGGACCGAGGGAGGGAGAGCGGAGCTGCACCAGGCTGCAGAGTTAAAGGTGTCTCCACAGGATGGAGGACAGGGGAGATTGATTTTGAATTATTATCTGTGGGGCCGATGCCGAAAAAACCCCGGGATGATGCATTACGGGCGTCTGCTTCGCTGGAGGAGCTGCTGATGGAATTTTTTATCTTTCATGTGAGCCAGCCTTTCACCACACTCGGCTCTGTTGAAACAATAAAAATTCCCAAACGCCAGTGTAAAACGCCGAGTCTCTCCACTGTGACCACATGCATTTGCTATTATTTTACATAGCATTGTTGCTACATTCAGGATTACACAGAACAGTTTGTGCATCTGTAAGTGAGGGAAATTCAGACAGAATTTACCCACTAAAAACTGAGGTCTCCTTTTCATATGAGCATGGCCAGCTCGGCCAGAACCGCCTGTGTTACCGAACTGCTTAAGACGTGTTTGCATTCTGACCCGTGACCTGTTTTTGGACCCGTCCCGTTGCTGAGTGTGCAGGAATACAGACTTCCTCATCCTGGCAAAGCTGGCTGCTGCAGAGCTTTTCACAGTTTTCTGTCCTCGGCATCCCAGTTAGGTTCCTGTGTGTGTTTGCACATAAAAAAGGCATCAAGACTCCACAATAACCCCCCACCCCACCCCCACCCCCACCCAGAACAGCCCTCTCTGGATATCCTGTTGCTTTCCCCCTTCTGTCCAACAAACCCCAACACACAGCCCTGTGCACACGCAGCATTAAATCAGGCCCCAGGCATCAGTCAGTGAGTCGATCCTTCATGGGAAGCTTGTGCTGATGAGAGGAGGGAAAAAGAGCAAAAGGGCGAAGAAAGAGGGGGACAGATGTGGGGACGATGTAATGCTACGATTATGGTGATGGATGAGGGAG
Organism: Takifugu rubripes; assembly: GCF_901000725.2. NCBI lineage: Eukaryota > Metazoa > Chordata > Actinopteri > Tetraodontiformes > Tetraodontidae > Takifugu > Takifugu rubripes. Next base: position 20,452,185 of record NC_042297.1, on the reverse strand, counting down.
AAGATGCTGGTGGACGGCTGCGCCCAAAAGGCAGATTCTTCGTGTGCACGGGAACGTGTGAAACAAACTATCACGAGGACCCCCCACGCAACGACAACGCACCAACGTGTGCAGCCGTTAGAGGTTCAGATGAGTCCCTGAAAGACGGGGAGAAACCAGCAGTGGACGGTGGGAGTGATGCTGCTCTGCTTGGAAACGCAGCAGCACGCGGAGGGCCTCAGCACAGCTGGATTATCCTGATAGCACAGGGTGGATATCAGAGCTGGAGGGAAAGGAGAGAGGAAAACAAAGCAAAAGCAACTGCAATTCATCGATGGGCCTGATCCGCCTGCCACGTCCCGGAAGGGTCCTATCTGACTGTGGAGGGGGGGGGGGCAGAGCGGTAGGAGAGCCAGAGGGGTTCAAAGCAGTGGAAAAAGAGGGAGGGCAGAGGCTCCAGCGCAGGCCTGCACGACTGGCTGCGCGCTCGTGTTCTGCTTGGCCGCCTCGGCTGGCTGAATAAACAATCCTAATTGGCTGTGGAGCCCCTCCAGTCTGGGGCTCCGCTCGCTTTCATCTGTGGAAGCTGTGGGAGAGCTGAGGTGAGGCGTCGCGATAACGCACATGTGCTGGATCACTCCGCGGCCCAGGAGCCCGCAGACAAACTTGACTCACGCACAAGAGGATGTTTGCAACGTCGTGTTCTCTCGGCGTCGTGTTCTCGGTGACGCACGCGCGGTCGCACATGAGCGATGCAGAGGCTGCGCAGCCACCGACTCTGCACATCTGGAGGAGCGCGTCTCACAGTCATCCATTCATGAAGAGACGCAACAAGAACTAGACGCTCAAACAGAGAAATTCCCGGATGTTGTTTGGCTTGTGGCTGAATCCCAACACAGGCTCTGTCACAAACACAGCAGCAGCCCATCGCGGAGCGGCGAAGGTCAACTCCTCAGGTTTAGTGGATCTGTGAATGACCTCTGACACGAGCTCATCTCAGAACAGTGAGAGACGTTTGCGCGTGAGAGACATCTAGTGGTGAAAAGAAGAACAGCCGTCAATTAAATCATTCAAACCAATCAAAGGGCTAATTAGCGTGACAGAATTAGAGTAACGTGACATAATCAGATACCAGGAACCACATAAGGATCCCGAGTGATTTTAGATACGTAAATCTAAAAAGAAAAAGAATACTTGATTCTATTCTCTCAGGAATAGTGAAGAATTCCTGTGATTGTTTTCTTGCTTCCATAAACATCAATGAGGTTCTCGGGTGACAGAAATGTGTGTCTGGGTGAAACGAGAGAGAAGAAAGAGTTTTTATAGTCAGACGACACTCTGGCCTGGCTCAGGAAGGAAAAGTGTTACAGCGGTTGTCATGGAGAGGAGTGGAAGAACAGAGTCAGGACTGGGATGAACAACTACTCTACGTTTGTGTTAAGAACTAAACACACACACACACACACACACACACACACACACACACACACACGATGCTGTCGTTCCCACATTTCAAAACTGTTTCACAGGTTTGGAGGTTTTAAAAGACGCACAATTGTTTCCTCGCTGTCTTCCAAGACGTGATCTGGTGATCGGGAATTCACGGTTTGTTCCTCTCGGGAGCAAAGACCTGAATGAAACGATGGCTCCAGCCTGACTCCATCCATCCACCTCTGTTGACCTGCCTTTATGGGGGTGTGGTTTAGGGGGGGGGGGGGGGGGGGTAACCCTAATGGACTGATGGGAGAGGATGCTTTCACAGGACAAGAGGGCAGTGAGCACTTTTTTCCAGGGAACTCAAACATGTTGTGTCATCAGCCTTTCCCTGGCAGCAGAGAGAAAGAGAGAGGGAGGGAGAGAGAGGGAGGGAGGAAGGGAGAGGGAGGGAGGAGGGGAGAGAGAGGGAGGAAGGGAGAGAGAGGGAGAGAGGGAGAAAGAGGGAGAGAGAGGGAGAGAGAGGGAGGGAGGAGGGAGAGAGAGGGAGGAGGGAGAGAGAGGGAGGAAGGGAGAGAGAGGGAGAGAGGGAGAAAGAGGGAGAGAGAGGGAGAGAGAGGGAGAGAGAGGGAGGGAGGGAGAGAGAGGGGAGAGAGGGAGAAAGAGGGAGGGAGGAGGGAGAGAGAGGGAGGGAGGAGGGAGGAGAGAGGGAGAGAGAGGGAGGGAGGAAGGAGAGGGAGAGAGGGAGAGAGGAGGGAGAGAGAGGGAGAGAGGGAGAGAGGAGGGAGAGAGGGAGAGAGGGAGAGAGAGAGAGGAAGGGAGAGAGCGGGGGGAGGGAGAGAGAGGGAGGGAGGAGGGAGAGAGGGGGAGAGAGGGAGAAAGAGGGAGGGAAGGAGAGAGAGGGAGGAAGGGAGAGAGAGGGAGAAAGAGGGAGAGAGAGGGAGGGAGAGAAAGAGAGAGAGGGAGAGAGAGAGAGGGAGGGAGAGAGAGGAGGGAGGGAGGGAGAGAGAGGAGAGAGAGGGGAGAGAGAGGAGGGAGAGAGAGGAGGGAGGGAGAGAGAGGGAGAGAGAGGGAGAGGGAGAGGGAGGGAGGAGAGAGGGAGAGCCCGAGGGTGAGCTTCTTCCCAAGGTGGCAGGCAGCCAACTAAAACAGCCGACTCCAGTAGGTCGGCACAGGAAGGAGGGGAGGGGGGGTGAGTGTATGACTGTGTTTGTGTGGATGTCCCTGTATGTGTGTGTGTGTGTGTGTGTGTGTGTGTGTGTGTGTGTGTGTGTGTGTGTGTCTCTAGTGTGGTGCTTATGTGTCAGGAAGGGGTGCTGCTAAAGTCCTCAGGAGTGCACCCTTTGCTTCTCAATGTTCCCACTTGTTCCCCAGCCGGGGGCTCAGGCTCGGAGGGTCCGGGGGGAGTCTTTACGCTACATTCCTTTCCCATTATTCCAGGAGTGTCTCACTGTCCCCAGGTCTCTTCTGTGTTTTCCTAGCACTGTGGGGGCGTCCTGGTTTCTTTCTTCAGCTCCATATAGCTGAGCTGAAGGTCAAATGTTTATCATTAAGTGTCCTGAGAGGAGGATCACACCTGGCTGTGCGCACGTATACGTGCATGTGTCATCGCACGTCGTGGCAGCGAGAGACGCACAAATCAGCAACATCCCAGATGTCCAGTTCCGGCTCACTCCTGATCCTGCAGGGAAAGTTCTCTCTTCCAGCCTCAGCTGATTTCTTGTTGTTTCCTCGTCACTTCCTCCCCTTTCAAAATGTCCTCTTCTTGTTTCCTCCTCTTCCTCTGGGTCTCAGCGACTCGAGGAGGGAGGGAAATTCATCGGATGCAGACTTCCCCAGCTCTCAGACGGAACCGAGGCGGAGCGGGGGAGACTTCCAGGACTGACTGACAAGTACAGGTGAAAGTGGATTAGGTCAAACCCGTGTCACACACACACACACGCACACACACACACACACACACACACGTGGAGGCTCCAGTCAGGCTGTGCCACTCTGGGAAAGAGGACAAAGGTCAACTCCAGCTTTGATGGGTTGGCTGCAGGAAAAAGCAGAAGCGGAGTTTCAGCTCCGTCTTCTCCCACTTTATATTCCCTGGAAACCCGGAGACCTGCCTCAGCAGCGCACGTGTGGAAAAGCTTTACGTGGTGAAGACGGAACATCGCACCTCACCCACGTCGTGGGGGGGACACACACCTATTTTGGTGGAATGTTTATTTGGAGTCTAAATGAACCGTCTCCCGGTCGAGTTGAATGTTGTAATTTTTTTTTTATGTTCCAAGGAAACACATTCCTCCATCACACCTCTGACCCCGGAGAGGGCCGAGAGATCCTGCAGAAATAAAAGAATAAATAAACAGCAGGGGGAAGGTCCAGCCCCCCCTCTCTGTTCTTCTCTTTTACACTTTCTCTTTGGTTTGCTTTGATAAACAGTTTCCTTTTATCAAAAGAAAGTAACGATATCTAAAAAGCAGGAAATAATCAAAGTGCTAAATGTAGATCCCAACGGAGCCGGTTCTCTGCTCCAGTTGGTCACATCATGATCTGGTGCTTGTTTACTTCCTGCGTCACCTCCCCGTGATGCATGTGCACCCCTGACTTCCTGTGCAACAGGATGCTAACCCAGGCGAGCAGCCCAGCGCAGCTATTATTCCTGGCACTAACGTGCACAACCCAGATTTAACCTGGACAACAAGCACCAGATGTATCGACGCACGTCTGGAAATCACAGCAAACAACAGGAAGACGTCAGCGTTCCCAACAGCTCTGGATTATAAGGAAAACACGGCAGAAGGTGTTGATCAAACGGGCGACTGTGAGGGCGAAGGAGGGGCAGTTGTGAGCGCTCCGTGCCCTTTTCCTCTCTGCCTGGGGGGGGCTAATCAGGCAACATGAGAGAAAACATCTGTGTTAGGTGTTCTTGAACCGTTTGGCTGTGACAAAATCAGCTGCTCAGGAAGGATTAGGAAGGTTGGAAAGGCCGTCGGGGGGGTGGGGGTGGACTCTCTTTACGAGTATCCGGTCTCTCTGATAGAACGAGGAGGGTTTTTTTTTACAAATATAGTCATGAATGTGCGAACGGCCGAGAGAGCGAGGAGATTGTCGGCTCACGTGTGGGGAGACGTTTGGAGTGATTTGTCTGGTTTCTGCGCCGTGATGGCAGACCAGGTAATTCCAGACACCTTCTGGGTCGTGTTTACATTGCTCCACCACAAGTGTGATTTTCTGAAAGGAAAAGGAGAAAAGGATTCCGGATTATGGGGGATCTTTTCTCTTGGTCGCCTTCTGCAGCAGCAGAACGTTCTTTAACGACAGAATATTCTCTTACACTCTTACCGACACGTCCACGTTGCAGGAGGTCTCTTTGGAGAAAGCTCATGGTGTGACAATAAAATACCTCCCAGATGTGCCTTCAAAGGCCAGATGCATACAGAAATACTGAGATACATTTAACAGGGCTGTTAGACTTATTTAAAATGTCCATAGGGTATAGCGGTTCTTTTTTAAAACGTATTCTTTCTGTATTGCGTGTTGTGGTTTATCACAAGCCACAAGCACAAACACATGTAGTCACGTCGACACCCCCTACTCACAATCCTCTCTAAGGATCTATGAAACTCCACTATGGATTTGACTCAAATCAATATTTTTCTTTCTAGTAGACGCGTGCAGGGACGATCGTGATACAGGCCACCCTCAAAAGCATCCACCAAAATTAAACTTTATTTTCTAGCTTTGTTTGATTCGATATTGTTCTACTTTCTTGCAGCTTACAACTATAGTATCGATACAGTCTGCTTTTGATTTCTTTCCAAATTATGAAGACTGGCAAGAACCTAAAAGTCGTAGCAAAAATGCAATTTTCTGTTATTTTCATTCCCACTTGTGTGTCTGTGACTGCTCAAACCCAGCAGGAGTCAAACGATGATTGGAATCATATCTCCTTGTTCTGTAAGGAAGCTGCACTACCGCAGTCGAACACTACGCGGCAGTGTTGTAACCTAGGAGGGACGTCACTGCTCCAGCAGCGTGTTTAATCCATTCCTGAAGTAGAAGTGGGGGGGTGGGGGGGTGGAGCCTCCAGGTGAAGATGGGGCAGATGTGACGAGACAGGAAGGTTCAGATACCCCCCCCCCCCCCCCCCACACACACACACACACACACACACACGCACACTCGTGTTGGAGCCCCAGAGGAGTGTGTGAAACAATGGTGTCGCGACTCAAAAAAAAAAAGACGCCCCAGGGAGTCTGGTGGTGAGATAACCCCCCCTCCCCCCCACCGTGCATGCGGTTATGCTGCACATGCGGGGTTAAAACGCTGACGCTTTGCACGCGCGCGTGTGTACGTGTGACAGAGAGCGCGTGTGTGTTCATCTGTAAAATGATTAGCGGGGGTGTTGGCAGGAGCGGTGGGGGTTGCCTCTCGGGTGGCGGAGGGGTCCCGTGAATCGGGCACGGCGCTGCGCACGAGTTAGCGGCCGAAGTTCGAGCGGAGGCAGAAAAGTTGGCCGCAGAAGAGACCGAACATCACAACACCCCCCACCGGCCCCCCACCCCTCTCTCCCCCCAAACCCCCCCTCCTCATCATATCCACGGATTTCTTCTTCTTCTTAGTGGAAACGCGTGGACGTCAAAACTTGTGCGCTGTTCGCTGGCACCGAGCGAGCGTTGAGGGTCTCCGCCGGCGTCTCAATGGGACCGTCGGGCGGTCTCGTCGTCCAGTGAGTAAACTCGGGCTAAACTTGACAACTGTGGACCACAGCTTCTGCGTTCCCACTGTGCCATGTAGCCCCGCTCCAGGCGTTACGGACGCAATGAACTCGCCCGGCGAAAGGCAAGCGGCGCCGCTGTCGCGGAAACACCGGCTCATGGCCGCAGCGATGCCCGGCGAGGACAGCCCTTCGCCCGCTAACGCGTCCAGGAGCGATCGGAACGGGATAGCGGGGATATTTCACTGTTTCATCTGTGGGAGCGGGGTAACGCCGGGGAAGGAACTTAAGCTGCAAGTGACATACCAGAGAGAGAATGTGCCGTTTTTCCCGTTTTTGCAAAACCAGGAGCCAGCGCCGGGTGCGTGTGAAATGAGCCCGGATGGACACACGCTGGTCTGCGCCGTGTGTTACTGCTTCCTGACGGAGCAGTGGAACTCTTTCGAGCGGAACAGGACGCCCATTGAGAAGCGCATGTACTGGCTGAAGCGGCCCTACCAGTGCGACTCTCGGCGAGTCCCGCAGGAGTGGAACCTCTCCTACGACCTGGAGAGGAGGCTCGGCGCCGGCGGCCAGAGTTACGACGGGGGCGCAGAGTCTGACTTCTCGTCTTTCTCTGACAACGAGAACCTCTCCGACCAGGAGATGGACGTGGTCAACAGGAGCGTGACGGGCAAAGACAAGTGCCCGAGAGTGTCGGGCAAATCGCCAAGGGACAGTAACAGGAAAAACAATGTCATCGCGGTTAAAAACAGCCCAGATTCCCAGCGTGGGGTCCGCTACCCAGTGGGTGTGTATGGATCACCAAAAACGGAGGGCGCTCTGCCGCTGAGGCGCGGTGCTAAAATTATGAATAATGCCTGTCAGTCATCGGAAAGTCTAAAGCCCCAGGAGAGGTTCCCTCTGCCGGGCTATGGCAGTCCCGTCTCTGACGCACCTGTGCACGACAACGAGGTCATTATGCGCAACAGGCCGTGGCTGGAGGAGGGGACTGACAGACACGCGGAGCCCCGTCAGGTTGTGCGCGCCTCCGACGGCAGCTGCGCTCCATCCAGAGGCTCTCAGAGCAGAGCAAAGGCCGAGCTTCAGCCCAGCGCCGCCGCCGCTGCCACCAGATGCAACACAGCTGTCCCGCAGCTTGACTCTGACCACTGCAACGGGGACGAGATTAACGTCACCAGCGATGACGACGTGTATGATGGCAAAGCCCGTCCGAGAGCAAGGCCCAAACCCAGCGGAGGCGGTGGGGCGAGCGGCCGGAGCGGCGATGCCTGCGCTTGCTACATCTGCGGCGCGGAGCTCAGGCGCGACAGCCGCTTCAGAGTCAGTGTCCAGAAGCAGGAGAAGGCGCAGGGTCAGCCATTTTTCCCCTTTCTGTGGCTTCACTCCCCCCCCCAGGGTGCAATGCCCATCAGCCCAGCAGGTACAACCTCAGTGTGTAGCAACTGCCACACCTCCCTCATGCAGCAGTGGCAGAGCTTCCAGCTCGCAGATGTTCCGGTGCTCCAGCGCCTGTATGTGGTCCCTTTGAACCAGAACTCCAGTTCCCTGCATTCCCACAGGACTCCCCCTGAGGGAAAGTCCCCAGAGTCCAGAACCAACTCCAGGCCTCCCCGGGAGGCCTGTTTCCTTTGTGGTCAGGAGTGTGGGGGGGAGGTGAAGCTCGTGCACGCTCAGGCTGGCGTTGGCAAATCTCGCGGCGCGATGTACTTCCCCTTCATCTGCATGTTGCCCTGCCCGCCTCAAGCCCAGGCGCTGAGGGATGGACGCGTGCGTTGTTGCCCCAAGTGTCATTTCATCCTGGAGGAGATCTGGAGCGTGTACCGCCTCAGCTTGGACGAAGAGCTCATCACATCCGTCAGCTCCTTCCTGGTCAGGTACCACGCCGCCACGGCCATCGAGGGCTCCCTGGCGGTGCACCCGCAGGCAGCCGCGGCGTCCCGGCCCGGCAGCGCTGCGTCCGTGTGCTACCTGTGCGGAGCCGCTCTGCGTCCGGGTGCGGAGTTCCAGCTGCATGTCAACCCACCGGGACGCTGCAGGGAGAAGGAGCCCTTTTTCCCCTTTCTCACCGTTCATCCCCCGGCCCCCCGGGCCAAGCCCGTGGACGCCACAGGCCTGGTGTCCGCGTGTAACCTCTGCTACCACGACTTACACACTCAGTGGGCCCAGCATGAGAGCAAGGGCTCCGCTCCTTCGGCCTCATCTACCTCGGGTTTTCCCGGCCCCAACCCCCAGCCGCCCTGCTCCCCCTGGGCCCGCCAGTACAGCTGTGAGTCCTTCGTGTGTTTCTTCTGCAGGCAGGAGCAGCGCAGGTCAGGCCGGCTGTGCGCCGTCACCGTGGCCCGGCTGCCCGTCTTCCTGTACGCGCCGCGCAATAAACGCATGCTCCTGGTGGACGACGGGAGAAAGCTGGTCATCGGATCGTGTTTGGAATGTAAGGCAATGGTGCAGGTGGGAGAAGCCATGCAGCAGGACAGGGACAGGGCGAGACCCGGAGCCCAGGAGGGGGACGCAAAGGAACCGGAATCGGCCTCGACGCCGCCCCGACACAAGGTAAGATCGTCTGATGGGACACGACCCCGAGGTGTCTTCACACGACCGTGTCCTCGCCTGCATCCTGACCCTGACGCGCATGGTGGCAGGATGCTGAGGATTTGTTGTGAAAGGGGAACAAAAGGATTCTCATCTATGTTTACCTCGATTTTCCATCTTTAATGCAATTTATGTGACGCAAGAGCACTCGTGTGTGTGTGTGTGTGTGTGTGTTTATTTGAGCAAGCATGTCTCACCGAGCGCCGAAGCCTTTGTTTTGGTTTCGGCGCACTGACAAACTTGAAACAAGCTTTCAACAGCCTGAGCGCTACACAGAGCACATTTGCGACTGTAATCACATCAAGAGGAGAAATGGTTCCTCTGTCAGTCGGACCGGTTCTCTTTGTTTAACCCAACGCTCAACACTCGGGAACATCCCGTCATAGATTTGACACTCTTAAGTCGGTGTAACAGTCATCACGCGCCTGTAGCAGCTTCACATGAGACAACCGAGGCGCTGTTGGCGGCTGAGTTCACACACACACACACACACACACACACACACACACACACACAGTAAACACACATTTTCAGTCCTGTGCTTGTGCATCGTTGCCCAGACCGGTGTGGCGTTGTTGTCGCCCAGGGTTCGGGTTAGGGTGACCCCCACCCACGGAAAATCTGCTCCACATCAGACCAAATACGTGCACTCAGTCGCTCCACATCTCAGCAGTGGTGTGGGAGTTTACTGTTGATGCCTGTGGCCTCGTCTATTCTTGTGATGATAAATTCTGATCTGTGAAGTCGTCCACATTCGGTGGTCCAGCTGGTCCGGCTCAACATCTGCGTGAGCTCACAACCAGGACGCCGTTCTGCCGTTCCTCATTTTCTTGACTTTTTTGGGGGGGGGGTTTCTGTGAGCAGAAGGAAGCTGCTTTTCCAGACAAACAGTAGGTAATGATGTTAATATGGTGACAGCTAACAAAGAGCTGAGGAGCCCCCCCACCCCCACCCCCGGCCCCAGCCCCACCCCCCCATCCGGGCTCTTTGAGCAGCCCTATCGTGGAAGGAGGCGCAGGCGGTCGGCCCGGGCCGGACATGTGAGGAACATCTGTGGATTCCACTCACACACAACCTCTGCGTGCTGCACACTCGCAGCAGCTGTGCAGAGCTGATCTTCCCCCCGACCCTCGGTGATAAGCTTATCGCCCGGCCAGGCACCTGTGCCATCGCGGCACACACACGTGCGTGGAGATGTTCTCCGTGTAGCGTATGTGGTAAATATGGAGCGCCAGCGTGGGAGGGAGCGCATGGTTGAGGCAGGCAGAATTTCAGATGATCACTTTAGGCAGGGACTGTTGAAGGAAGCTCAGTCTCGTGTGAGTGTGTGAGTGTGTGTAGATGTGTGTGTGTGTGTGTGTGCGTGTGTGTGGGTGTGGGGAAGAGGAGGTGTGAAGGAGGAACAGGTGCTTTGTCCTCTGGTGTAATGCGCTCTGCCTGAGAGGGTCTGTCATCGCTGAGGGTTAGGCCTCCAGGAGCCAATGCCCATCTGGTTCCTTTCAACTCACACACGCACACACACACACACACACACGTGCGCACTTGCGTCTTTGTCGCTGTGGGGAAAGGAGGTGAATTTATGCCTCCCACTGAGACCAATGTCCATCAATCAGTCCTCATATAGAGTCGATGGTTTGTCTGGCTTGCACGGTAGATCGACGCCGGCCGCCGTTTTTGAAATTTTAGGCTAAATTTTAGACAGATTCAGTGTAAACACTTAGTTGCTTTTCTCTCCCAAGGCCATGGGAAAGCATGTGTGTGTGTGTGTGTGTGGGGGGGGGGGGCATAGACGGCAAAGCCCATATCCTGCATGTAAAGGAGGTATTTGCTATCTGAGGAAAAACACGTCAGCGTCTCGACAGCGTCGCCACTAAAGATTTATGGCGAGTCGGCGGAGGGCCGAGGCGGGCGTGACACCGCGGCCCTGCAGGTGACGTTAACTGAACGGGTTGTGACAAAAGATAAACTAAAAAGGTGTTTGTGTTACCGGGCTGTGACGTGGAAGGCCGGTATGGTGCGTGCTGGCTGTAAAGTTCCTGCAGCTGTGTCTCCCCCCACAGCTGCGGCACCAGGGGGACACGCGGCTCTCGCGTTTGACGGACAATCCCCGGGTATTTGGCAGGCTTAATTCCAAAGCTGCTGGAGGTGGGTTTTGATTTAGCACTCGGAGCTTTAATCGCTCTCTTCCCGATCGCATCCTCCGGTGCTGCATTCTTGCCCAGATCCGAACGGAGACACCAGATCCTCCAGATGAACTCGGCTGGAGGATTCTTTGACAGAACCTCTCCACCGATTCGGGTTGCACGTCCTTACTGTGTCCGGTGGTGCGGATCGACCCACTCCTGGACGTCCGGAACAGGGGGCGACAGTGCCCGCGACGGTGGGCGAGGCTAAAGCGGAATGGGGAGGATCTCAGGAGGAGAATTTCACTGTTACTTTTTTAAACTTTCATAAAAACAAAATGTGATAAAACACCTGTGACTGTGAAATGTATGATGGAATTCTCTTACATTTACCCGGAGCTGGCCTTCCTGCATCATCTGGTTCATTAAAAGTCAGAGTGAGGCAGCTTTAAAGCGCAGTAGATGCATTTAGCTTGTTAACCTAGTTAGCTAGCCTCGGGCGCCACTCTCAGCTATTCAGCTGCAGCATTTCGTACCAGTTCACGACCGATAGTCCTAATTGGAATTTCCTCAAAACTGACAGCTAATAGAAGAGCGCTAACTAGCTAATATCCATCGCTTTTCTCGTCCATTGCTTTTCAATTATAGAGAACCAGATGGGGGGGGGTTAAATGGTCACAGAGAGCAGCGATCAAGCAGGCGCTACAACGCTGGCAATCAGAGTCAGATGTGCACGTATAAGTGAGAGCTTAATGCAACTGGGAAACTTTAGGACACGGAACGTAAAGATCAGTCATCCCTCTGGTATTTGATGTGTCCTTCCTTTGATAATACACGTTAGCACTGTGAGCGGATGAATGAGCCACGCAGGATCGTAAAACACTCTCTAATCTGTAAATTCCCTGGCAGATGATTTCCAAGAGGAGGCAGCAAAGTGCCAAAGAGGGAGACGGAGCGATTGAATCCAGCAGTGGCTGGTGATTGCTCACATCCTGTTTCGCTATGGTGGGAAGTGATTGGGTGAATGGCGCTCTGATAGCCTCACTATAGCATAGCTGAATCCAAATGTGGAAGCGACTGCCACCAACATCCTTTAAGCTACAGACGAAGGCGCGCGTTAGCTCCACAGAGAGGGGACATGGACCCCAGCCCCCAGGGTAGGGGTCAGCAGGGGTCAGATGAGATGGAACAGGACACACCTGGTAAGCTATTTGACTTCTGCAAGCACAACTTATGCGACGTATTTCCCTCGTCACATGGACAGTCCACATACTCCGAACAGCTATTTAATTTAAACTATTTTAGGATGTTGCTTCAGTTTTTCTTGTCCACAGGTGAAGTAATACAAAACAGTTATGATAGAAGCTGCAGATCATAAATCACAGTGTAACGTACATCCAGCAGACTTGGAAGAAGAGCAAAGAGCTTAGATCAAGTGCAGCCCTGGATGGTAAAGGCCAAAGTGAATCATTAATCTCTTGATAGTCTGGCCTAAACATCTGCCCGTCGTTCATTGTCAATGCCCGGATTAATCCAGACTGAGGGTTAAAACGAACGAGCAGTGAGAGGGCGTTACACTGGAGCAGGAACCCCTCTGAGAAGCCTTTTGTGGGTGCTCACCATGTGGCACTAAAAGAGTGTGTGTGTGTGTGTGTGTGTGTTCTGGCCCAGACTGGGGACACAGCAAACTGTGTGTGAACTGTTCAGCTGTGCTCCTGTGAGAGCTGAAGCTGTGCACACTTCCCCTGACCTGCTGGATATAAATACCTGCAAACGCAGCATCAACTCCGAGTGGGTCCGGCTGCACGGGCCCCTGAACCGGGTCCGGCTGAATCGGGTCCGGTTGCATGGGCCCCTGCACCGGGTCAGGCTGCACGGGCCCCTGAACCGGGTCCGGCTGAACCGGGTCTGGCTGCACGGGCCCCTGAACCGGGTCAGGCTGAACCGGGTCAGGCTGCACGGGCCCCTGAACCGGGTCAGGCTGAACCGGGTCAGGCTGCACGGGCCCCTGAACCGGGTCAGGCTGAACCGGGTCAGGCTGCACGGGCCACCATAACCCACATTTACCCACAGTGAGGGGTAAATGCATACATCTGCAGACTCACGCGCGCGTACACGATTTCACGATGTGATCTTTGCATAGACAACAGCTGCACACGTGCGCGCCTGCCAGGTGCTGGCTGGTGTTCGCTGGCGTGCAGCTGGGTCGTGCCACAGCTGCGTGCGTGTCTGATCTCCACCTGGTTGTCGTCCCTCTTCCTCAGCAGCCTTCATCAGGCTGGTTCATTAGGTGCTCCTCATCCTCACATTCTTCCTGTTTAGCCTCGCTCCCGCTGATGCTTCCCGGAGGCTCCCTCTCACCCTTCTGTCAAGTCAACTGAAGATGTCAGCCAATGCAAAAATTAGCTGGCTAAATATACCACGTGCACGCACGCGTGCGCTTGGTCCAGCCACCTGCTGTCTCACATACTCAGCTTGTCATTCCAGCTCCAAGACAGCTGGGAAGGAGGACGGTGGATGTTTGGGACCTCTCCTGATACCCTGCAGGAATCTGGTTTGCAGACTGTTATATTAGTCAACATGTGACATCAACAGGATGCTAAAAGTAGCACATTTGGGGGGGGGGGGCTCCGGCTTTTACAGTGTGACATCAGCCCCTTTAAATTGCGGGTTCCCTCCCACGTCACCTGTAAACTCACATGTCCTGCAACACATCACATCCATCACATTTGCTTTGGTGCTTTCGCAGCACGCCCCCCCCCCCCCCCCCCCCCCCCCCCCCCCCCCCCATTAAAATTGGTTGGCATGAAGGCAGTGAGTCAGCTGTATGTGATGAAGTTCAAAAGAAGGAAGAACGATTTGGTTTATCTGATTTAGCAGCGCTGCCAGCTAATAGCCCCTTTTTCTCCGTCTCTTTATTAATTCCGATCCCATTGTTCCCATCGAAGCCTCTTGAACACGTTTCTCATATATATCCCATCCAGGAACACATGTGAAAGTCAGATTTGAACCTTCTGACAGCCCAGAAAGAAAGTCTGTTTCACATTGAGAGGGGAAAAAATGAGATTTGAGTCACTTCAGGATAATAATGTGAATGCGGCCTTAGAAGCAACCTCGGAGGGTCGGGAGCAGCCTCATAGGGTCGGGAGCAGCCTCGGAGGGTTGGGAGCAGCCTCATAGGGTCGGGAGCAGCCTCGGAGGGTCGGGAGCAGCCTCGGAGGGTCGGGAGCAACCTTGGAGGGTTGGGAGCAGCCTCATAGGGTCGGGAGCAGCCTCGGAGGGTCGGGAGCAGCCTCATAGGGTCGGGAGCGGCCTTGGAGGGTCGGGAGCAACCTCGGAGGGTCGGGAGCAGCCTCGGAGGGTCGGGAGCAACCTCGGAGGGTTGGGAGCAGCCTCGGAGGGTCGGGAGCAGCCTCGGAGGGTCGGGAGCAGCCTGGGAGGGTCGGGAGCAGCGCCGACTTCACTGGACTTAAAAGGCTTATTTACAAGTTTGTGCTTTTGATGTTTATCAAAGTAATACAATAGCTCCAGAACGATGGAGGCAGGCCTGGAATACTGAAATAATCAAATGTAGTCGAATCTAGTGTCTCCGTGTGTCAGAGAGCTCGGATGCTTGAGGAGAGCCAGCCGTCGTCCCCCACTGTCTCCTTCAGACGAGCCCTCCCTGCTGTGATGTGCTGCTGAGATTATTTGACCCCCCATCAGCGATTTTTCCAGCACAAACCAATCAAACGTTAGTGTGTTTTAAATGTTGGCCTCTGCATATCAAAATGCTTCAGCTGTTGGGGAAAGGGGGGGGGGGGGGGGGGTCCTCAGTGGCTTTTATCTTGACTCTCCTTGCAGGGGCCATAAAAATAGCACTGGGATTGGTTGGGTGTCAGGGGTCGCCGCCCCTCCCCCACTTTCCCCCTCTCTCCAGTCGCTCTTCTGTCCGTCCCGTCTCTCTCGTCACCTCGGCCCTCGTTATTTCCCCTGCGCCCGTGTCCCTTTTACCTCCCGCCGGCCACCCCCAACACCCCTCCCCCCTCCCCCGCTCCGTTCCTCTTTATCTCTCCCTGTGGTATTAGCGGGGCCACATGGTGCTCGGCCCCTCCTGGTGGTGTGAGCCCCGCGGCAGACCCTGGCTCCAGGCTGACGCGCAGCTCGGTGTGTGTGCGGATGAGGGAGACTGCAATGTGTGTGTGCATGCTGGGTGTGTGCGTGTGTGTGAGGCCGCTAACACAGTAACCTGATAGTGCGGCTGGGCTGTGCAGAGCGGAGCAGCGCTGTGATTTATCCCGCGGGCCCAGCAGATGGCTGCAACAGGAGTTTGTTTAAGTTTGCTTCAGAGCCGGGAAAGCAGCCAGGAGCACCGAGAGGGTCTGCCAGAAAAATGTTCAATGACTCTGAATGCCTAACCACACTACTGCCCCCCCCCCCTCAATTCTGCCGCCCTTAACTCCCCCCGAACCCAGCCTGAGCCCAACACACACACACACACACATGCACACACACACTCGCAGACTTTCTGTCGCTACTCTCCTCTTACCCCTCTCTAATTTCTTTCTTTCCTCCCATCTGCTCCACACACATGCTACACTGTCTGTCTCACACACACACACACACACACACACACACACACACACACACACACACACGGAAACACAGAGGTCCGTGCCGTGCTCCTCTGTTCTCCTGGCAGCATCCCCAGCATAGATGTCATTTCAAGAGTGGGGGGGTTAAAACCTGGAGGTGTCCACTGTGGGATCGTCCGCACGCGCAGGGGAGCACGTTGTGCACGTTGTGCACGCAAAGCCCATGATTTATGTAAACTGGATGTGTGTGGATCTTTTTTCCCACTTTTTCCACCCCCCCCCCCGCCTGGACTTTAGCCTGTATATCCTGTGCTTGTAACGGTGATGACTGAAGGGACTTGACCTCCTCCTGTCCACACGTCACCTTTTGGACGTCCTGTTCTCTTTTAAACTCCAGATAAAGAACTAAA
Source organism: Takifugu rubripes (assembly GCF_901000725.2). Classification (NCBI taxonomy): domain Eukaryota; kingdom Metazoa; phylum Chordata; class Actinopteri; order Tetraodontiformes; family Tetraodontidae; genus Takifugu; species Takifugu rubripes. The sequence goes on along the minus strand of NC_042297.1, from coordinate 20,436,362 downwards.
GATCTGTACAGAAGAAAGAAGCAGTGTGAGGAAGTAGCTGAACTCATCATCAGAACTGTTCCCGTAGCTGTAGCACACCTGAGGAACCTCACCTGCCAACTCCAAGGGAGGCCTGAACTGGGACGGGGGCAGATTTATACACCAGCAGGAGCTACCGGACCTGTTGGGGGGCCGGTTCTGTATGTCCACCATTTTTAATGACAAGACAAATGAGACGTTGGTAAAGAGACGTGCAAATGTCCAATTCTGACATGTGTTTTTCAGAGAAAATATAGGTCCACATATACGTCCCACTATAGTGTCTTTTCTAAACCGATTCCACATTGGACACATCACACACACACGTGGTTCTATAATCAGATCTCGTTGTGCGTACGTGATATCGCCCTTTCTGTCCCGCGCCAGATGGGGAGGTTATTAACCAGTTGTCTCCGGTCAGCCAGTTTACCTGCAGAGAGCGCCGCGGTTTCTACGAGCCGGCGCCCCAGACAGTCTGACGCTGGCCGAAGAATGATCAGATGTTGTTTGACATGTGCTCAATACGGAACATGTGTCTACAGTGTTGGGATGATCACAGGTCTTGGACACCCTCCCACTCGGTGCAGCTCCGGAGGCATCGGGGTCGTTCCGCGTTGTGTTTATTTGCGGGGAAGATCGGCGGTTGGCGCGTTTTTTTCTGGGTCTGTTTCACATGTGCGAGCACTCCGTGGCCGTCGGCCGGCGTTAGCGTCCGCGCACATCAAAGTTGTCTCTCCGCTTCTCTGTTCCTGGCTTATATGGAGGCGGCGCAGCCCGAGACGCTTTTATGGCGTGTTGCTGAGTTGTTAATTAGCCCGAGAGGATAGCCCCGAATCCTGCCAAGGGCTGCTTGGATCCGACCCACAGAACAGAGCTGCAACACATCAACCTGCAGCCGCCGTGGGAACGCAGCCGCTTTTCTGTGTCGGCGCGGAGCAGAAACAGGTTCTGCCGCAGAGCGATAAGGCCTGTTGACCTTGTGACATCAGGCGCGCTGCGGTGAGGTCATCGCGGATTACAGCAAATGTTTCACATCAGCCGGCATCAAATGTGGCCGGCACAGGAAAGCTCGTCAAGGTTTCATCGCTGTTCCTCATCATTGTTTTTCACAGTGATAACGAGCGTGTGAACGCTGGATGCTAATTAGCCGAACCTGCACCGACAGCATCAGGCTCACAGTTTAGCCGCCAAATGCTATGCGCTTCAATAGCTTATGTTGAATTTAGCATGTTGGGGCTGCCTTCTGTGCACACACTGAGCACCCGGCAGGGAGCTTAAGTGTCCAGAGCTTTCACTAAAGCAGCCAAGAATTCTCTTTGTCTTTCTTACTCCTTTCTTTTCAGCCGCATCTCTTAGTATTCCTCCTCCACATTCTTCAACTCTGCTTTCAGAGCGAATCGAGTCGTCTCCTCTGGCAGCGGTGCTACTTTTTTTATTTCTCCCTCTGGAGGACTAAGATTTACGGGCTCGGTGGTTCAGCAGCAAAAAAACATTATTTGGGTTACACAGGTAATAATGGCAGAGTTTGTATTCATAAGATAGTTAACGGTGTGGACAGCATAGAGGCCTGTGCTCATACTGCGTGTGTGTGTGTGTGTGTGGGTGCGGGTGAGCGTGTCAGTGTCACGAGTCAGGCACAGATGTTCTCAACAGTTCTGGATTTAGCCAGTAGTTCTCCCTGCTCACAGTAAAAGGGAAGCGTCTAATAAAAGGCGGGTGTACGAGATGGAGTGAGTCATACACACACAGAAAAGTGAGTCCGCCTGCCTCGATCTCTCAGGGAATGTGTGTGTGTGTGTGTGTGTGTGTGTGTGTGTGTGTGTGTGTGTGTGTGTGTGTGTGGAGAGAGATCGGGAGAGAGAGAGCAAGGCAGGAAGCAGGGAGGGAGGCTGTGCCAAGCT